>NW_027185655.1:24698094-24701707 GCF_028583685.1 Petaurus breviceps papuanus
GAGAGAGAGAGAGAGAGAGAGAGAGAGAGAGAGAGAGAGAGAGAGAGGAGAGAAGGGAAAAAGGGGGAGGGTAGGATGGAAGGAAGAAAAAGAGAGAAAGAAATGTAAAAAAGGATAAGCTTTCTAAACAACAGATAAATACCAAAACAAAATGTTTCATTTAAAACTTAAAGATTTATCTAGATGCACCTTACATCGGCTATTATGTGGGTTATAAATCTTTCAACTAAGATTTCTGGTACGGGTGATTCTCCTACATATTTTGTTTGTTTGTGTTTTTTTTTTTATTTTGCCAGTAATAATTAGGTATTGTGTATATTCCTTTACTATTTTGATAGTTTATCTGTTGAATGACTCTTGAAAATGTAAACACTAGCAATATAGTTTATATCAAGAAATATATCTGAAAACATACTGCCCCAAAACCTGCATAACAAAACACTGGGAAATTTATTTATAGGACTGATCCAACAAGTCAGATTTATCCACCTCCATACATTTTCATTTGGACCATCTGTAACTCTATTCCTAGAATAGTTAATTACATTTCTTTTTCATTTGTACAATCTAGGAAAGAACTATTCAGTTGTGAAGCATGAAATAATGCTAATTCCCCTTTGTATATGTTTATTTTTATTTACCTTATGGTAATGCGAATTAAAACATTGTGGGTTTTTTATTCTGTTAGCATTAGTTAATCAGTCTTGTTATTATCTGTGTCTGAATGATGCCAAACATCTGGAAGAAAATGGGAAAATTTAGTCAATTGTCCAGATGTTTCATCTGATGCCATACATCATGATATTCAAAAACTTACAGATGAATGTCTAAATATTCTAGTTTTCATCCTGATATTGTCATTAGGCAAACATATATTTACTTCCATCAACAACATAAAGGTCTTTTAATCACTTCATGGATATTACTATCTGAATAAGTGCTATGTACTATCCTTTGGGTATAATTATTATACAATCAGAGAATTAATCATGGAAAGTAAGAACTGCAAATAAAGCATGTTCTAGATAAGTCAGTCCAACCCTGCCCATATTCAAAGAAGAAACTGAAGCCCAGGATATGAGGTGAATGGTTCAATGTCTTATGGTGTGAATGACAAAGCTAGAACTAGAAATCAGATGACTTACTCCCAAGGAAGACTTAGTCTCTATTCAAAACTCATGAATCCAATGATTACGATTCAGGAACACCTAGAATATTGTGAGCAATAAGTTAGGACTTTGTCTTTTCCTAAAATTTATCCTAAGACTCTGGAATCAGCATCATATAAGGAAAAGTAAAATGTAGAAGATGGCATTTATTTACAAATCATTCCAACTGGCTGTCTCATTACCTTACAGCATTGTTGATAGGTTAACAAAAACAAATTCCATGAAAAGATGGTAAAATCGGTAATCATCACAAAAACAGCCCCCATCCATGATAGTCCTAGACCATCTGGTTTGTACTAGAGCACAATCTGGGTAGCATTCTCAGAGCCAAATGCTCACCAATGGTCAAATCTGTAGGACAAGCACTCAGGGACTACTGCTGCTTATTTGCAATCAAAATCCTGCCATGAAATGTATATTTAGTGGATTATGCTAAATTTATAAGATGGAGTTGGGTATTTAATTGTATTTTAATGTGCTTGAAAGGCAGTTTTGCTGTTATTGTTGATGTTGTTTTAGCCATTTGAAAAAGTGAATTCAAATCAATTAACAGGACCAGAATGGCTGGCTCTCCAATAAATGGGATGTACATACATCCCTGTCCTTAAGCACCCTGCCACTTAAATAAATCAAATGACTAAGTTATATTGCATTTTAGAGCTTTAAAAAGAATTTTTTCTTCACAGTCCTATAAGGAAATAGCAGCTGCTTAGTAGTATTGTCTCCACATTATAAGTGAAGAAATTGAGGCACAAAGAAGGAATAAATGACTTGCCCAAGGTTACATAGCTTTTAAATTGCAAAGCTGAGAACTAAATTCCAATCTTCTGATTCTCCATGAATCATTGAAAAAGTGTGTATATTTTGTCATTTTTTTATTTTCAATAGATTTCTTGAGCAACCAAAAATAAAGGAATACAAAAAAATAATAAGAACAAGTACATCTCTATAACCAAGAATTAAAATCAATGTAACAAATATTTATTAAGCACCTACAGTTTACAAAGCTCTATTAGCAGCTAGAGACCCAAATTTAAAAATCAAGCTGCTCATTCCCTCAGAATTTACATTCCACTGAAATGAACCAGAAATTCATAGTTAGAAAGGACTTAAAAGGTCATCTAGGCTAATTACCTAATCGATACTGGAATGGTTTCTATATTATTGAATAAGCATTGTGTACTTAAAGGTATGAAGAACTCATTTGTCCATCAGGCAGCCTAATTTTGCTTTGGTGTAACTTTAATTATTAAAAAGTTTTTATGGAGTAAAAATATATGGTGTTTTGTAACTTCAGTCAGTTAGACTTAAATTTGCTCTCTGAAGTTATACATCTTTGCCATAAAAAGCCTTCCAATATTTGTGAGCCATTCTCACATACCATTGTCTTCCTTTTGCCATTCTAAGCAAACCAGTTCCTTTGACCATATGATATACATCCAAGTCCATTTATTGTACAGCATATTCATAACTCATGGAACTAGCAGTCAGCTGAGAAACCCGTCTTTTTCACATGTAATACTATTATTACATAATGTGTAATATGTAATACTATTATGTAATATGTAATACTATTATTATTCTCTGCCATCTTGTGCTTTTAAATTTGAGTTTTTTAATTTGACAGGAAATTCAGTTTATTCTAAAAGGAATAATTCTCAAAGAAATAAAATGAATTTCCTAAATTCTATCTTTATCCACTAAAGTCAAATTCTACTAAAATGCCTCATCATAATATTTAAGTGAACCTGTGCACTTGAAAGCAGTCAATGGAGTACAAGGCTGACAGGACTGATCAAATTAGAAAAGACATGTGTACAGGCTCAGTGATGGACTGTTTGTCCTTTGGATACTAGCCTGTCTTATTTCCCTTGTCCCACCCATAACCAAATCATGCTAGATGTGTAATGCAATAGGCAAAGCAGGTTGGTGGTAGACAGACTGAATCTGTAAAAGGTGAAAATTGGAGAGCTAAGTTGTACAAGTGTTTGGGGTGGGGGGTAGAGTCAGTTACTAGGATATCAAACACAGTACTTGGAAAGGATCATTCCTAAAGAGTATGTCATGTTAAGATAGTCAATGAGCAGTGGGATCCTAGAGGGTGTGATAGTAATGGCAATTAAAGATTCCCCTGTATTGGCTTGGTTTTCAAATTGATTGTGTTAAAACCCAGAGCTTGTTAATCCCACCGTGGGGATGGGCTTGTTGATGTGAAAAGAAAGTCCTGAACTGGGAGGAGCTGGTGACTTAGATTTGGAGAGACACAAGAGAGAGGCAGAAGACCTTTTTTTGGAAGCAGCACCTTGCGGAGAGAGAGAGAGACTAAGAGAATTGCTGGTGGCCGCTTTGAATTGCCCTGGACTTTTGAGACCTGCCCCCTGAGCTGCCAAGGACTGAGGAGACATGGCTGTTTTGCTGGTACTTTGTCTGTCTGTTTTGATGTT
>NW_027185655.1:24701717-24725291 GCF_028583685.1 Petaurus breviceps papuanus
AATACTGTCCACTGGTGAAGGACAGTGCTGTTGTTGCAGGGGTCTGGGAACCTTTCTGTTGGTTCAGAAGCCCTGAAGAAGGATTTTCTTGTTGTATGTTTACAGAAATCCTAGGAGAGGGCTTTGTTAATGTTTTCAGGGGTTCTAGGACTGTTCTACAGACAGAGGATGAATTAATGAAGAGACTGGCAATGTATCTTGTGACCTTGCTAAGCCTTGTCTCCCCAGGAACTAAGATTGCTGAGAACTTGCCTTGTGTCAAGATGAAGAAAAGACCTCCATTTGGGTATTAAGTGCTGTGCTTAAACTTGATGTAACTCTGGGGTAGATTCAATTGTGATCCAGGGGTGGGGAACTTTTGACCTTTTTGTGCTTTGTGATGGACCAAATGAAGGTACAGCCTAGGGGTGGAGAAGTATTTAGAACAGAGACTTTGTAATTGATTGAATGATTGGAAGGTCCTGGGGTGGGGTAGTACTTGGAGATTATTTAATCAGCTTAGTAAATGCTGTATTTGGAATGATGTCATGTTTTGATCTTCTCTGTTCTTGGTTTGTCATTGAATAAAATGGAGAGCACCTATGCTGGTATTCTGAACCTTGGGAAGTTGCCTTTCCTTGGCATTACATTACAGAGGGCAACGATAATCAACTGTTCAAGGTCAAATTAAGGATCACCAAAGCTGTTAGGTAAGCAAATAAAAGAAAGGGTCTAAACTAGACACATCTATCACATGTAGTAAACAGGATAAACTGATGACCTTTTTTTCAGCTTAAGTGAGTACAGCTAGTATTGGCCCTAGCATCATCTGAATTAGCTGAAGCTATGGACAACTCCAGTTCACTTCTGCCTCTTTCATGGAAGCAGTTGCTCCTAGATGGTGCCCTACAGGCTAGTTAAGTTCAGAAAGACTCATCACCAAAGTTGGCTACCAGACATTGAGTTGTTTTGGCCAAATAATCTCACATACTAGTTGTGGGGATATTTTTCTTCTATATAAAAAAATAAAAATAAAAAAGTACTTAAGCTAAAAAAAATGGCACTTTGTTTGAAACAAAATGGGAAACATGCAGCCATTAGCCTATATGCAGCCTACAACACTTCCAAGTATAGCCTGAATCAGATTAATATGTAATTGTGGAAATATTTAACTAAATGAGTAAAAGCACAATAAAACACAACCAAATGTTAGTATGTCATGTTCTAAGTCAATATTTGTATCACAGAAATCCTTGGGTACATATTTGTGGTTCCCATTTCTATTTCAGTTTGACACCATTGGTTTAAAGTATCAAAATACAAAACAAATTTTATCTCATTAATTTCCCCCTGCCCATCATTGCAGACTTTGGGAAATAATTCAGATTCAAAGAGCTTTTTCATAACTCTCTTTCCAACTTTGTGTCATGGGTAAATGATGAATCACTGAATTTGAGAGTATAAAGGCACTTCAGTAGGCACCTAGTCTAACACATGCCTGAAAGAAATATCATCTATAACATATCTAGCACGTAATTATCCAGTGTCTGCCTGAAGACCTATAATTGAGGAAGATCTTCCACTTTAAGGCAGCCCATTATATTTATGGGTACTACAAATTAAGAAAATTTTCTTGACTTAAACAATAATTCATCTCTTTGTAACTTTCACCCAGTGTAACTAGTTTCACCCTCTGGGACCAAATGGAACAAACCTACACCTCCTTTACATGAACATTCATCAAATGTTAAGACAGTAATTATCCCCTCCCCCACCATGAGATTTTTCTTCTGTAAGCTAAACAATCCTCCTATCTATCCTCATATGACATGGACTCTGATCCTTTCAATACCCTGATTGCACGTTGAACCACTAGTTTATCAATGTTTTTGCCAAAAATATGGCACCTGAAATTGAATGCAATACTCCAAGTGTAACCTGATCAGGATAGAGGTACTGTGGGCATCAGCTCAAAATCTCTGACTCTGTTAATGCAGCTTAAGTACCCCTATAAGCTGCCATATCACTCTATTGATTCACATTGCACTTGCAGTCCACTAAAACCCCTAAATATTTTTAACACAAGCTGTAATCTAAGCATTTCTCCATCATCTTGTATTTGTAAAGTTCATTTTTGAACCAAAATTTACATTTATCCCCACTGGATTTCATCTTATGAAATTTGATCCAATGCCCTGTGAAGTTCTATTTCAATATTGACCATCAACCAATGTTTTAGCTATTTCTGCCAGCTTTGTGTAATAAGTAAATGTAAAGTCATGACATTTTATGCCTCCTCCTTCTTATCCTCTACATCCAATCAGTTGCCAAGTCTTGTCAATTTTACCTTCTCAGCATCTCTCTGCCACCACCCTGATTCAGGATATCATCAATTCATGCTTGGATTATTGCAGTATAACCTGTTATTGGTCTCTCTATCTCAAGTCCCTCTATTCAACTATCAAAGTGATCTCACTAAAATTCAGACCCCAATTCAATATGCTCCAGTGGCTTCCAGAATAAAATATTTAAATCCTCTATTTGACTTTTAAGACCCTTCACAACCTGGTCCTTTCTTACCTTTTCTGTCTTCTTAAGCATCACTACCCTATTCAAGGGTGGGCTCGAGGTTATGTCCATTCCTCTAGGTTCTCAAGTGTGGCCCTTTGACTGAATCTAAATTTCACAAAACAAATTCCCTTAATAAAATGATTTCTTCTGTAAAACTTGGACTCAGTCAAAAGGTTACACCCAAGGACCTAGAAAAACATATGTGGTCTCCAGGCCACAGGTTCCCCATCCTGGCTCTACATTCTCAATGATCCAGTGACAATGACCTCCTTCTTCAGAAATAACACTCCATCTCCTGATTCAGCACATTTTCACTGGTTGTCTCTCCTACTCAGAATGTTCTCCCTGCCTGTTTTCTGTCTCCTGGCTTCCTTGACTTCCTTCAAAGGTCACCTCAAAATCTACTTTCTGTAAGAAGACTTTCTGAATCCCAATTAATCCTGGCCACAGCATTCCCTCTGAGAATAACTCCAAATTTCCTGTACGTATTTTTTTATTCATAATTATTTACATGTGCTCTACATTCGACTCTGAACTCCTCAAAAACAAGGACTAAACTTTTTCTCTTTCTTTGTGCTTCCAGCACTTAGTAGGATATTTGGCACATACTAAGTATTTAGTAAATGCCTGTTGATTGAACTTGATCTGATGAATTAATAGTTAGACCTGGGAATCAGCTACATGTAATTATAATTAAAACCATGGAAACCTATGAAACTACTAAGGAAAGCTGAACAGACAAAAAATAGAAGAAGGCACAGTACAGAACTTCGGGGACATTGATATTCAAGGTGGGGAAAATAGAAATTATTTTAATATGGTGCATAAGAAGAGAAGCTCAGGCCCATAAGAGAAGATATTAAAATGTTGGTGCTAGGATTATGACTACTTAGAAAAGTAAAAAGCATATGAACGTTGTCCAATTAGATCAGGAAAAGTAAGCCCATAAGTGACAAAAGATAACAGAACATGGTAATATGGGGTACAGCTATAGAGAAAAAAATACATTCTTATAATTTTAATGTTAACGTGATAGGGAATAGTTACACTGGTTTGAGAGAAATTATAATAGAAAAAAAAACTGGCGATGGTAAATGCATATTTCTGCCCTAAAGCTAGACATGCAGAGACAGGTGGCACTGTTTAATATTCATTAATTTATCAATTAAAATACACTAACATGATTTGATGGGTCTATAAACAATATAAGAAAGGCAGTTTAACACATGGATAAGGTCTATAGATTGTGGGCTCTAAGCTACGGCAGCCAGAAAAGCTGATGTGAATTTGGGCTGCATGAAGAGATTCACAGTATTGAGAAAGATGTTAGTCCCACTATACTCTGCCCTTGTCAGACCTCACATGGAGTATTGTGTTTAGGTTTTGGACAAACGGTTTGAGAAGGTTATCAGTAAGCTGGCGAATATTGACAGCATGGGTGGGGAACCTTTGGCCTTGAGACCCATATGGTCCTCTAGGTCTTCAGGTGTGGTCCTTTGACTGAATCCAAACTCTGAAATCAAGAGCCACACTTGAGGACCTAGAGGACCATGTGTGACCTCAAGACCAAAGGTCCCCCACCCATGCTCTTGATATTCTCCAGATTATCAATATCCTAAACTCTTTGCCCTTGAGCCTACAGGTTCCCTACCCCTGCTCTAGAGGAAGGCAACCAGGATAGGGAAAGAAGCTGCATCACTCTGACTGGAAGATCAACTGAAGGAACCAGACCTATTTAGCCTGTGGAAGAGAAGACTTAGTAGAAAATGAGAGCTTTAGATTCTTCAAGAATTTAAAAGGTCATTATGTGGAGGAAGTATTAAATTTGGTCTGTTTGATTCATAGTAGCGTTGGAAGTTATATTGACTCAATATCTCATTGTTCCCAGCCCTGCTTATCAACCAGTGTAGGGGGAAGAAGACACCATGTCTGCAGCTTTTTGTATCACCTGCTCTTTATCACGTACCTCCTACCTGCAAACTGCCATGTTCTTGCTACCTTAAGGGAAATGGAGATGCAAGGGTCCAAGTGCTTTTGCTGAGGCAGATACCTATAAAAGCTATTCCTCCCTTGTAGCCATTGCTGATCATTAGTGATCAGTCCATCAATGTGTTGCTACCTTGACTACTTATAATAAAATCCTTTTAATTCTTTGCCCTGAGTTTGGCTCATTCATAAGTTTGAAAGCCCAAATGAAGAATTTTCCCTTCAACAGTAGCAGGAGCAAATGGAAGAATTTGCAAAGACAAATTTAGGCTGATGTCTTGAAGAGCTTCCTAATGACTGGCAATACCTGCCAAACAGAGATCACTGGATAGGCCTTTTTAATATCATTGAGATCACAGGCTTAGATTTGGAGTTTAGACTTTAGAGTCATCCAAAAATGGAAATGGGCTGCCTCCAGTGGCGGTGGATACTTGGAAGTCTTAAGCAAAGGCTAAATGAATACTTGTCAGGTATGTTATTATGGTGTATAGTCTATTCATGTATGAGTTTGACTAGGTGGTAAATAAGCTACCTTTTTTATTTTTTTATTAATTTGTTTGTTTCCTTTTAGTTTACAGGATTCAATTCCACAATTCCTTGAATTTCACATTTTGTCCCCCTGCCTTCTCTCCCTCCCCCCCATGGCGGCTTATAGTCAAGTATAGGATCTGTAAATACTTTCACATTATACATTAGTCAGGTTATAAGGACGGATTGTACCAGCTGGAATGAAAAATGGTAAAGAGGACATAAAACCAAATAAGAGAAGGAAAATGATCAGGTATTTTGCTTCCACCTGCATATAACTTAGTTCTTTCTAGTTCTTTCTCTGGATGCACATATTTCTCTCCATGAGTCTTTTGGGATTGACTTATATCACTGCAGTGCTGAGAAGAGTCCAGTCTATCAAAGTTGGTCATCACACATACGTTGTGTCTGTAATTGTGTACAAATTTCTCCTGGTTCTACTCTTCTCACTCAGCATCAGTTCTTTTAAGCCTCTCCCGGTAAATATGAAGACCGTCTGCTCCTCGTTTCTTATAGCACAATAGTATTCCATAACATGCATATACCACAACTTTTTCAGCCATTCCCCAATTGATGGGCACACCCTTAATTTCCAATTCTTTGCCACCACAAAAAGAGCTGCTATAAACATTTTTGTACATATGGGTCTGTCTCCCATTTCTATGATCTCTTTGGGATATAACCTTAGGAGTGGTATTGCTGTATCAAAGGGTATGAAAGTATTTATAGCCTTTGGGCATAATTCCAGATTGCTCTCCAGAAAGGCTGGATCAGTTCACAACTCCACCAGCAATGCATTAGTGTTCCAATTTGCCCATATCCACTCCAGTATTTGTCATTTTCCTGTTTTGTCATCTTAGCCAATCTGACTGATGAGATGTGGTACCTCAGAGTTGTTTTGATTTGCATTTCTCTAATCAATAGTGAATTAGAGCATTTCTTCATGTGCTTATAGATAGCTTTAATTTCTTTCTCTGAAAACTGCCTGTTCATATCCTTTGACCATTTATCAATTGGGGAATGACTTGGATTCTTATAAATTTGACTCAATTCTCTGTATATTTTAGAAATGAGTCATTTGTCAGAGACATAGGTTGTAAAGATTCTTTCCCAATTTCCCATCTCCCTCTTAATCTTCGTTACATTGGCTTTGTTTGTACAGAAACTTTTCAATTTCATGTAGTCAAAATTATCCATTTTACATATTATCGTGTTCTCTAATTCTTGTTTAGTCATAAAGTCATTCCCTCTCCACAAGTCTGATAGGTAAACTATTCCTTGTTTTAGGAGACTGCTTACAGTATCAACCTTTATACCTAGATCATGCACCCATTTAGACTTGATTTTAGTATATGGTGTTAGATAATGGTCTATGCCCAGTTTCTGCCATACCATATTCCAGTTTTCCCAGCAGTTTTTGTCAAATAGTGAGTTCTTATACCAAAAACCAGGATCTGGAGGTTTATCAAACAATATATTACTATAGTCATTGACTTCTGAATCTTGTGTACCTAATCTATCCCATGGATCCACTCCACTATTCCTCAGCCAGTACCAAGTAGTTTTGATGACTGCTGCTTTATAATACAGATTGAAATCTGGTATATGAAGTCCACCTTCCCTGGCATTTCTTTTCATTAATTCCCTGAATATTCTGGACCGTTTATTCTTCCAAATGAATTTTGTTACTATTTTTTGTAGCTCTATAAAAGTAGTTTTTTGGTAAATTAATTGGTATGGCACTAAATAAATAATCTAATTTGGGTAAAATTGTCATTTTTATTATGTTAGCTTGACTCAGCCACGAGCAATTGATATTTTTCCAATTAGTTAGATCTGACTTTATTTGAGTGAAAAGTGTTTTGTAGCTATGATCATACAGGTCCTGGGTTTGTTTTGGTAGGTAGATTTCCAAATATTTTATAATGTCTACAGTAACTTTAAATGGGATTTCTCTTTCTATCTCTTGCTTTTGAATTTCATTGGAAATATATAGGAATGCCGAGGATTTATGTGGGTTTATTTTGCATCCTGCAACTTTGCCAAATTTATTTATTGTCTCAAGTAGTTTTTTACTTGATTCTCCAGGATTCTCTAAGTATATCATCATATCATCTGCGAAGAGTGATAGCTTGGTCTCTTCTTTGCCTATTTTGATTCCTTTGATTTCTTTTTCTTCTCTAATTGCTACTGCTAGCATTTCTAGTACCAGATTGAATAAGAGGGGTGATAGTGGACCCGCTTCTTTCACCCCTGATCTTATGGGAAATGCTTCTAGCTTCTCCCCATTACATATAATACTTGCTGATGGATTTAAATAGATGCTACCTATTATTTTAAGGAAGGCTCCATTTATTCCTATACTTTCTAATGTTTTTAATAGGAATGGATGTTGTATTTTTTCAAAAGCCTTTTCTGCATCTATTGAGATAATCATGTGGTTTCTGCTAGTTTTATTGTTGATATGATCAATTATACTGATGGTTTTCCTAATATTAAACCATCCTTGCATTCCTGGAATAAATCCTACCTGATCAAAGTGTATTATTCTTGAGATAAGTTGCTATAGTCTTTTTGCTAGTATTTTATTTAGAATTTTTGCATCTATATTCATGAGGGAGATTGGTCTATAATTTTCTTTCTCTGTTTTATCTCTTCCTGATTTAGGTATCAGTACCATATTTGTGTCATAAAAAGAATTTGGTGGGACTCCTTCTTCATTAATTTTCCCAAATAGTTTGTAGAGTATTGGAATCAATTGTTCTTTAAATGTTTGATAGAATTCACTAGTGAATCCATCTGGCCCTGGAGATTTTTTCCTAGGGAGCTGACTGATGGCTTGTTCAATTTCTTTTTCTGAGATGGGATTATTTAAGTAATTTACTTCCTCTTCAGTTAATCTGGGCAACTTGTATTTTTGTCAATATTCATACATTTCCCTAAGATTGTCAAATTTATGTGCATACAATTGGGGAAAACAATTCCTAATTATTGTTTTGATTTCCACTTCATTGCAGGTAGATTCACCCTTTTCATTTTTGATACTCATAATTTGGTTATCTTCTTTCTTTTTTATCATATTGACTAAGGGTCTATCAATTTTGTTGGTTTTTTATAAAACCAGCTGTTGGTTTTATTTATTAATCAATAGTTTTCTTAATTTCAATTTTATTAATCTCTCCTTTTGTCTTCAATATTTCTAATTTAGTATTTAATGGTGGATTATGAATTTGTTTTTTTTCTAGGTTTTTTAATTGCATGCCCAATTCATTGAGCTCCCTTTTCTCTAATTTAACCACGTATGCACTCAGGGATATAAAACTTCCCCTAAGAACTGCCTTTAATGCATCCCACAGATTTTGGTATGTTGTCTCATTATTATCATTCTCTTGAATGAAATTACTGATTGATTCTATAATTTCTTGTTTGACCCACTCATTCTTTAGGATTAAATTGTTGTAATGGGAATGTAAATTTGAAGATCTTCCCTGCCCCTAGGCTAAAGTGCACCTGGAGCCTGGGGTGGGAGGCTTGTTTTTCAGTAGATACTTCTTGATTGGCCAGTGAGTCAATAAGGTTGTTACATTCTCTGAGCCAGGAGAAGGCTATATAAGCCCTGATGTGTAGCTTTGTTTTGGAGCTCACTCTGAGAAGTGTTCTGTAGTTTGATGTGGATTCTGGGAAGCCGTTGTCCAGAGCCCCCCGGCTTTGAAAAACCCAGATGTTGATTTGGTATGGATGTAATGGTTCGACAGTTTGGAAATCTGTCTACTTGATCTTTTTCTGTCTTGATAATTCTGCCTGTATACTTTGAAGTTTGGGGTGCTGACCTTTTTCCCCTGAATGAGGTAAACGATATGTGTTTGACTGATTAAAGTAAGCTTGTTAACCCATTTTGAGTTGCTTTTCTTTATCAAAGCAGATCCAAGAACCTGTGGTGGCAGCAAACCCTGAGGACGCTTGGGGTGCTTGCTGCTACAATTTTTTAATTTCAATTAATTTTTAGTCTGTCTTTCCCTGGCCCTTTATTGCATATAATTTTTATTGCATCATAATCTGAGAAGCATGCATTTAATATTTCTGCCTTACTGCATAGAATTGTGAGGTTTTTATGCCCTAGAACATGGTCAGTTTTTGAGTATGTGCCATGAACCGCTGAGAAGAAAGTATATTCCTTTTTATCCCCATTCAGTTTTCTCCAGAGATCTATCATACCTATCCTCTCTAAAATCCTGTTCACCTCCTTAACTTCTTTCTTGTTTATTTTGAGGTTGGATTTATCAAGTTCAGAGAAGGGGAGATTAAGGTCTCCCACTAGTATAGTTTTGCTATTTATTTCTTCCTCTAATTCCTTTACCTTCTCCTCTAGAAATTTGGATGCTACACCACTTGGTGCATATATGTTAAGTAATGATATTGCTTCATTCTCGATGGTGCCTTCTAACAGGATATAGTTTCCTTCCTTATCTCTTTTAATTAGGTCAATTTTTGCTTTTGCTTTATCTGAGATAAGGATTGCTACCCCTGCTTTTTTTTTTTTTACTTTAGGTGAGGCATGATGTATTTTATTCCAACCTTTTACCTTTACCTTGTGTGTATCCCTCTGTTTCAGATGTGTTTCTTGTAAACAGCATATTGTAGGACTATGATTTCTAATCCGTTTTATGGGAGAGTTCATTCCATTCACATTTACAGTTATGATTGTTATCTGTTTCTTTCCCCCCATCCTCTTCCTGCCCCTGTTAATGTTCATATTTTCCCTCCCTTCTCCCTTCCCCCCTTAATAGTTTTCCTTTTGACCACCACTTCCCTCAGTGTTCCCTTTTCAGCCTCCCTCCCTTTTCTTCCCCTTTCCCCTTACTACTTCTCTCCCTACAAACTACTCCCACCCCCCTTTCGTAACCCTTTCCCCCTCCTACTGCCTGTAGGATATTTTTATACTTAATGAAGTATGCTATTTCTCCTTCGCATCAAGAGTGACAGGAACAAATCTCATGCGAAGCTCATCTCCCTCCCCTCTTTCCCTCTAATATGATACTTTTTGCATTTCTTCTCCATAGAGTCCTATGCTTAACTGGTTGCTATTCCCTCCTTGTACCAGAACCAATGAGGGAAAAGCTCATATGCTTCCCAACTCCCTCCCTTTTTTTCCTCTGCTATACAGTTTTTATGCCTCTATGAGCGGCATAATTTACCCTTTTCCACTTCAACCATTCCCTTTCTTCCATTGCAGTCCCTTTGTAGCCCTTAAGATTTTTTTTAAATCGTCATTTCGTGTATTTTATAGTCATACCCTCTACTTGTCTATAACCAGTTTGCTCTTATCAAATAGCAGGGTGTGTGTGTGTCTTCTCCTTGTTTACCTTTCTAAGTCACTGTTGCATCTTGTAAATGGAGGTTGAATTTTCCATTGAGTTCTGGCTTTTTTAGCAAGAAGGTCTGGAACTCTGTTATATCATTGAATGACCATCTCTTTGCCTGGAAGAATATGCTCAGTCTCGCTGGGTATGTGATCCTTGGTTGTAACCTGAGCTCTTTTGCCTTCCAGAAAATTGTATTCCACTGCCTCCGATCTTTCAGTGTAGAGGCTGCCAAATCCTGTGCAATCTTCACTGTGGACCCTAGATATTTGAATTGTTTCTTTCTGGCCGTTGAAGTATTTTCTCTTTTATCTGGTAGTTCTGGAGTTTGGCCACAACATTTTGAGGACTTTTCAGTTTGGGATCTCTTACAGCAGGTGTCTGGTGGGTTCTCTCGATTTCTATTTTACCCTCAGGTTCTAGTATCTCAGGGCAGTTTTCCTTAACGAGCTCTTGGAGAATGTTGTCCAGGCTCATTTTTTCATAATAATTTTCTGGTAGGCCTATGATTCTCAGATTATCTCGCCTGGATCTGTTTTCCAAGTCAGTTATTTTTTCTTTGAGGTATTTTACCTCTTTTTCTAATTTTTCATTCTTGTTGTTTTACTTGGCTAATTCTTGGTTCCTCATAGAGTTGTTTGTTTCCATATGGTTAATTCTAGTTTTTAGCAAATCATTTTCTTGGTTAATTTTTGAAGCCCCTTTTCCATATCATACACTTTTCTTTTTAGAGAGATGTTTTCCTCATTATAATGTTTTTCTAATTCAGCTATTTTAGTTTTGAGAGAATTATTCATTTTGTCTTCTATCTCTCTCATTTTGTTTTCAAAGTTCGCTTTGATCTCATCTAGGAGAGCCTTCTGTTCTTGGGACCCATTCCCTTTTGAAGTTTCAGCTTTGGGTGTGGAGTCCACATTGTCTCCTTCTGAGTTTGGTTCCTCCCTCTGAGGATAGTAGGACTCCAGAGTCTTTGTCTTTGTAGTCTGCTTTCTACCCATTTTGAAGCAGGGTCCTAGCCACACCCTTCCTGTAGGATCCCAAGCCTTTACTGTAGATGGTTTTGCCCTGGGGCAAGAGTTACTATGTTTTCAGGGTCAGAGGGGGGGTTTGGAGCAAGTGAGGTTCACTCTGTCATCCTGGTCTTTGGAGGTCCTGAAAGGGGCTTTTTAAAAAAAATTTCTGGTCTATGAAGTGGTAGCCCCAGGAGTGTTTGCCATCCAGGACAGGGGCCCCTGTATTTCCTTCTTACCTTGCTCTTTCCAGTCCCAGCCCTTTGGTGATAGGCCTCATAGTGGACCTTGTGGTTGGTGGGAAGACTTGCCCTCCGAGTTGATCAGGCACCTTCCCGGCCTGCCCCTGCATTTAATAAGCTACCTTTTGTCTCTCTAATTATTTAATTCTAAGAGCTCTATTTGGAGTTAGAAAGACCTGGGCTCAAACCCAGTCTTGGAAATTTATGGAATGTTTGACTCTGGGAAAGTCCCTCAACTTTTCTAAGTCTTGAAGAAATTTCTGAGACTAGACATTACAAATGGATGATTTCTGCTTTGTTAGATGGAATTCTTAGGCACACAAAATCAAAGGTGTTAAATATATAATCATAAAACAACATATTTTAAAGAAAACAATGATCTGAGGAAAATGTTCATGTGCTATTGATTCTTATTATTCACTAATAATAAACATGGGCAGGTAGGTGGTGCAGTGGATAGAGAACTAGACTTGAAGTCAGGCTGGCACTTCTTCCTGATTCCAAATATGGTCTCAGACACTAGCTGTCTGACCTTGGGCAAGTCACCTAACCCTGTTTGCCATAGTTTCCTCATCTATAAAATGAACTCAAGAAGAAAATGCCTAATGACTCCAGTATCTTTGACAAGAAAACCCCCAATAGTGTCATAAAGAGTTGGATACAATTGAAAAGGCTGCACAACAAAAAATTTGTAGAGGAAAATGCACATGTATACACCAAAGTGGATTCATGAATCAGTAATACCAGGGTCAAAAAGGCAGGAGGCATTTTTTTCTCATGCCCAGGCAGGATGATTTCTCATGAATTCCTTCTAAGTACCAAGTCTGCTAAATGACCTTGATGCTGAAAATTATGTTTGCAATCAAATTTTCCTTTGCCCCTTCCCCCCAAAAATAATTCCCTTTGAAACTGGTCAAATAGTAAGTTAGGGGCTTTTAGGGACTTCTCTAGAAATGAGATGAACTTCTGGGGGGAGGGGAGAGGAGAGATTGCAGAAGTGGTGATAGAAGGGGTAATGGATTTGGAGTCAGAAGACCTGATTTTAAATCTTACCATTTCTTAGCTGTGTGAACTTGGGCAAGTCTGAACCTATCTCCTCCTATGTAAAATAGGAATAATAATATGTATCCTTATGTCACAGTGCTAGTGGTATAATCAGCAAAGTCTGCGATGTTGTTACTAATCATAGAACATTTTATAAATGGAGACCCACCCCCACAAAACAGTGTGAAAATGAATTCATAAAATTTCAGAATTCCCACCCTAAACATTTTCATCTTTTTTTAAAGATGTAATTTTTTTTCTTTCACATATCCATAAGATCTACTTTTCATCAAATCTTGAAGAAAACAGGAGAGAGAGCAAGAGAGAGAGGGAGAAGGAGAGGGGGAGAGAGGGGGAGGAAGGCGCAGACACACAGAGGAAAAAAAGACTAAACTGTATACCTAGTTTGTGGAGGCAAAACTTGTCAAGCATATATTGAAACCAGTGGATTAAATGTACTTCAAGAGAGCAAAGAGAGTAAACACCTATCAAGAAAGTTGCTGTTCAGCAAAGGGTAGTGGATAGAGTATTGGACTTGTGGTCAGGAAGACCTGTCTTTGACACTTGGTAACTTATAACCCGGGACAAGTCACTTAACGTCTTATATTCCTCAGCTCCCTCAACTATAAATAAGGTGGTTAGTCTAGATCTATAGTTTCAAATTCAAATAGGAATGAATCTCTGCTTCTACATATTGACTTAGAAAACCACAAATTCACATTATTTATATTGAATTTTATTTTTGTTAATTTTGTTAAACATCTCCCAATTACATTTTAATCTAATTCTGACCACTCAGGAGATTTTTGTCAGCATCTGCAGATTCAAATGCTACTTAACACTTCTGGCCTAACTGACAATTAAAAGATACTTCTAGCTTTAAATTTGTAATCCTTCAAAGACATTTTTTTAAGTTCATTTTTGTAACCACAAAAGAACTGTTCAAATATTTCAGTTTGTGTTTTCATAGGCCCCTTTCCTATTTCTTTTATTATTTGATTTTCTGTAGTTGTGTAACCCTGGTGTAGCTGGGTCAAAGGGCATGTACTGTTTTGTGCATAATTTTTAATTATATTCTAAAATGGTTGTAACCACTTACAGGTCCACCAACAGTATATCAAAGTGTCTTTTTTCCCACATTCCCTCAACCATTTTTCATTTTCTTTTTTTGCCATTGAATAAACTAATGCAGAGTAGAGTAAGAAGAAACAAGAAAATAATTTACAACACCAATATTGTAAAAAATGAATAAGTTTGAAGATTTTTATAAACTTATGAAGAATGAAATTAACAGAACCAGTACAATTTATACAGTAAAGCAAGACTATAAGGACAAATATCTTTGAAAATTCTACAATCAACAATGGTCACTACTCATTCAAGAGGAAGAATAATGAAATATACTATCCCTTCTCGATAGAGAAAAATGGATTCAGGGTGCAAAATGAGACACATTTTTTAAACATGGTCAATAAGGGGATTTATTTTACTTTGTATATATATATATATATATATATATATATATATATATATATTTCAGAGAATTTATTTTTCTTTTCTCTTTTTTTCTCAATAGGGCAAAGGAAGTTAGATAAGGGAAAGAAAATTAGATTTCTGTAAATTAAAAATATAAAATAATTTAAGATAGGTTGGTTGTGACTATAGGTATGGAATGTTGCATATACTTTCAGATGAGTTCACTGTATTGTTAATTTTACTTCACTGTTCTACTTTCTGAAAAGAGGGTTCTCAGAATATAATGGGAGTTACATGGAGTCAATCAGGAAATGTTTGAAACTTAAAACACTGGCAATGAAACTTTAAAAAAATGTATTTGGGGAGCCTCTTGCTCCTCTTTCAGAGTTGGTGGACAATGGATTTGGAATATTGCATATCCTATCAGATAAAGTTGAGGTATAGATTAGTTTACCTAAGCTGATTCCACCACTTTTTCAAACATTTGTTTCAAGATATCATTCTATAGATGAGAGAGCAGAGAGATCATATTTCTAAGTGAAAGTGATGTGAAAACAAAGAAATCAATAAAATGAGAATCCTTTTTAAAAGGTCCATTTTGAAATAGATCTGATCATTTTGAGGAATGCTTTGGAACATATGGCATACATACAGCATGTGGTAAGGGATATTATTTCTTCAGTAGAACGTAGGAAGTACTAAATGATTTAATGGTCTCCCCCCCCATAAGACTAAATTCTTTGTATAATTCCTATGATTAAATGCAATAAAGCATTTAAAAAAAACAAACTTAAAACTCTACCATATGGAGAGAGCTTGAGTGCATTCTAATCATCAACTTCAATTAATATGGACTATATGCACCATATATCTTTTTAAAACACTAAGTACTGAGTACAGGTAAAATAGCAAATTTTTCTCCAGAGAGCACTTCTATAGCCAACCAAATGGTGCTTACAGTAACTTGGAGCTGAAGTGATATTTCCTCAGCTATTATCAATCTAGCTCTATTGGCTGAAATGTTTTCCTCAAGAGACATAATAGATAGTACAGCTACTAATGTGAAGTCTTTTTTTTCCTCCATCTTTGGACAGGAAGACTGACTCAGTTCATGCTAACTCTGTTAAAATCAAATTTGTAGAACAGAAATTAGGTAGCATCAAGATACAACAACAGAAAAAAAAACAACAAACACAAAACTGTCTTCGCCAGATGACCAACTCATCCCATGTCCCAGCCAAAAAAAAATCCTGGAAAAATCTTGTCAAAGTCACAAGAAGAGTGGAGAAAATATATGGAATACTAAAGGTCTTTTCTTTGGCAGAGAAGGGATGACTTAGGAAAAAAAACTTTTATCCCCTAGGATAAGTGCTTTCCAATGAGAGTCATTACACTGAGTGTATGCACATTGTCAGTATGTGGTCCATTTCTAAGGACTTCCTCTCTGACACTATGGTTACATTGGCTTTTATAAGAACTGGAAGTCATAGGTATCACTGAGAAAATATAGTATTTCCCCAGCAGGAGACAGAATGAGGAGGAACACATCTAACTATCTTAGGTGAATAAATATTACCCTGTTGTTAACTGAATCATGGTGGCATAATAAAGTCATTGCTTATTGTTGAAAGATGATGTGGTGTAGTGGGTAGAAGGCTGGATTCATAATTGAGAAGACTTGGGTTCAGATCTTGCCCTTTAAACACTTCCTAGCTCTGTGACTAAGCAATAGCTTGCCTCAGTTTCCTCATCTTCAAAATGGGGAAAATAGCCATTATCTCTCCCAGTACATGGGAGTATAAAATAAAATAAATTAGATTAGCTTAAGTCAAGCACTTTGTAAACCTCAAACTGATATATAAATACCATGTTTCCCCAATAATAAAACACTGTCTTATTATTTTTTTTTTGGACAGAAAAACACCAGAGGGCTTATTTTCAGGGGAGGGCTTATTTTAATGAACATTGACAGCAATTTTAATAAACAGGTAAATGTGAACAAAAAAATGTACCTTTATTCAATAAGCAAATCACTGGAGAAGAACAGGATGATGCGCTCACTGCTGCAGCTCTGATTGGATGCAGCTCAGAGCGTGGCATGCGTTTCACGGGGGGGGGGGACGGTGCATACAGAGGGTACCGTAATGTAGCATGAAGCGCAGGGGATCACCTTCACTACAGTAGCAATCTCAATAGGGATTATTTTGGGGGGAGGGCTTATTTTAGAGGAATCTTACACAGTAAGGGGAGGGCTTATTTTCGGGATAGGTCTTATTTTATCGGGGAAACACGGTATTACCTATTATTTTATTGCAAAACAGGTCTAAACCATTAAATGAAAATATATGCTTATATATGTGTGTGTAGGCATACCAGCACATTTATTACTATAGTATGTTAGAGAATATATATGCGTTTTCTTGTCATTGTTTAGTCATTTTATGACTCCTTATAACTTATTTGGGGTTTTCTTGACAAAGTAATTTGCCATTTCCTTCTCTGGCTCATTTGACAGATGAAGAAACTGACGCAAACAGGGATTTGTCCAGAGTCATACAGGCAGTAAGGGTCTAAGGCTGGAATTGCACTCAGGTCTTCCTGACTTCAGGTTCAGTGCTCTATTCACTGAACCACCCAGATACCACACACATACTCACACACACACACACACACACATGGTATCGGGGTGGTTCAGTGGATATGTTCAGCATATAGATACATATTATGCATATATATATATATGCATATATGTGTATATGTTTGTGTACATGTATTGTATGTGTATATGTATGTATAGCATTCTTCCTTAGCAATCTCCCACACTTCTTCTATAAGGAGAAAGGCATATTATCAATTATTTGTTCTCTGGAACAATGGCTAGTTTCTCAAGTGCTCAAAGTTAGACTGATTTTTCATTCATTATAGCCATTGTTTATATCATTTTGTGCTTGCTTATATCACTCAAACTCATCTCTCATATTCCTTTAAATTCTTCATAGACTCTATTTCTTGCCACATAATATTATTCTATTACATTCGTATGCCACAGTGATTTCAGCTGCTCCCCATTTGCTTGTTACTCACTTTATTTCTAATTCTTTGATGGAACACAGAATGCTGATAGCACAATTTCCTACATATATGATCTCTGTTGCTGTCTTTGACCTCCTTGGTGTACATGGCCAGAAGCAGAATGACTAGGTCAAAGAGGATGGACCATTCAGTTACTCATCTTAAATAATTCCAAAGTGAAATCCAGAACAGCAGAAACAACTCCCCATTCCACCAGCAGTCTTGGAGATCACCTGTTCTTCCACAGTCCTTTAAAATTGACTGTTGCCCTTTTTGGAGAACTTTGCAAATTGGCAAAATCTTGATTATTTTGGATCACGCTAAGTGAATATTATCAATAAGACTTTGAGAGTGCACTGTGAATGACGTATAGATTACACTTGTTCTGAGACCATAGAAGATGATGCTGTAGCAATTAAGCTAAATTACCATAGGAGGTCTAAACACCATGAAAACCTAGGTTCAGTTCTCTGTGGAAATGTTACATCTACTTAGGAGAAACAGAGGTACATTTTGTTATAGTACAGCATAAATGAGTTGTGGGAAAATGGACCACTGGGTTGGGTGGCCCAATTAATCTGTCCCAATTATCAAGGAATCATCCTGTACATAGGTGAGAATGACCCTTATATTTTTGGCCTGGATGTATTTCTATATGAAAGACAACCTTCCAAATCTCAGAGAAGTTTTGAAGCATAGACACAAAGGCAGAAAATGGCTGTTTCTATGTATGCTTTCTGTGGGTCATTTGGGACTTTCAAGTTGTTGTAGTTTCAGGGAATCTAGACTCTGGGCATTCCATTAAACATGATATAAAGAAGGCATTTTTGATCACTATTAATAATTTCTATTCATGCCTCCTTACCCCCACCCCTTATTCTCCAAAAGTTTCCAAGTTTCCAGATGCTCTCCCTGTTTCTGTGGGAGGAGAAATAATAATACAATAATGCCAAATGAGATGCATATATTACTTTTATCCTTGCCATTCAAAGATTTATAGTTGAAGATGTAAAGCAAATATGAGTTGAAATTACTCATATGGGAAAATATGTAGTGCTGTCTTTATCAAAATAGATTCAAAAACTCATTCTCTTCACAATTCTTATTTTTATTTAATACAATCTCAGATGTTATTCCTAAGACAATCTTTAGAGTAAGCAATCAGTTTTTTCAGGACATAAAAAGTATTTCTTGGTTTAATCTCAATAACTGTGCCTGGTGAACTGTACTGGTTCGTGCAAAAAGTGTTACTGTTTATAGAGATTTTAAAGATCCTCTATCACTATCTTTGCTTTTCTAGTCTAATAATAGTGAAGACCCAGAGGGAAGGACAAGGAGGAAGCAGGGAATATCTTCTCTGTTTTTGTCTTTCCTGTCAATAACCATGAAGGGTAATTAAATACATACACATATACACACACAGGATAATTATATGATATGAAAGACAGATTATAATAATTAAAATATTTACCATATATGTAGCCCATTAAATTTTGAGGTATTTTACACATCTCATTTGATCTCAAAACAATCCCATAAGGTAAATGTAATTATTCCCATTTTACAGATGAGGAAATGAATGTTGGCAAGTCACACAATTAGTAAGTGTCAGAGGTAGGATTTGAAGTCAGATCTCCTTGATTCCAAGTTCAGCATGCTCACCACTACCAGAAGTACCAGACGTCCCCAGTGGACCCTGAAGCAGATTGAAATGCAATTGGGAAATGTTTTAACAGAATAAATTAAAAAGACAATAGAGCATAGATGGTGTTAATACATGAATTGAAGTCGATATATACATTATACATAGATATACTGTGCACTCAAATATCCATTTACTTTTTATACCACCTTGGTGCCTCTAATAGTAGTGAACTATGAACTTTCTCCATTAAAGTTTGAAGTTCATGTTTGTTTTCATTTCAATAATGAATCACAATGGTCATTATCTACTTTGGGATAAAGGAGGCAGCAATTTATTTTTTATTGTTTGCTTTTTGTTACAAATAATAAGATAATTGCATTACTTATGTTGTTATAAGTAATAGGCTAATTGTACTATAATCTTATTACAAATAATAGGATAATTAGGTTAATTATCTTATTATTAACAGTGAAAATTTCTGTATGCAAAGTTAAACTCAGAAATTGGATTGCTCTGAAATTAAAATAGAAAACTAAAGGATGTCCTTAATGCTGTCATCCTAAATAATTGTCATTGAACTGAATTAAAATTGGCATGCATTTATTACGTACATGCCATCTATGTGCCAGTCACTGGGCTAGAAGATTCTAGCAATACAAAAACCAAAATGTAACCATCCTTGAGGAAAAACAACATATGTGAAGATAATTAAAGATGGTATTTCCAAAGGAAATATAGAATCATTCCAGCGAGGGTTGGGAAGACCAAGAGCAATAATAATAGCTAGCATTTACATAGCACTTTAAGATTTGCAAAGTGCTTTACAAATAGGATCTCATTTGATACCACACCCCTGTAAGGAAGGTGCTATTATATTCCCAATTCTGCAGATTAGAAAACTGAGGTAGACAGAAGTTGTAACTTGCCCAGGGTCACAAAGTGACAAAGTCTTTCTTATTCCAAGTCTAGTGTTCTATATACAGTGCCTTATCTACATGTCTCTACAAAGATGTTATATTGGGGGGGGGGGGCAAGCACTGGATTTGAAATAAGAACAAAGCTGGATACAAATGCTGGCTTATTACTTAATAATTTTGTGAGCAAGAATAAGCCATCCTATATATCTCGTTAAAATGAAAGCATTAATAAATGACTGCTAAAGATATTTCATTTTTAAATCCTCTCATATTAAGAGTATATTGTCATGAAAATAATCACTCAGTCTAATGTGGGGAGGGTTAAAAATCTATTAGACAAAGGCACTGGTTAAATGATGGAATTTTTTATTTTATCATGTGGATACTTTCCCTTATGTATAAAACAACATACATATATGTGTTTACATCTTTTTTTAGAAAAGATAATCACTACTTTATTCAAGTTTCCCTGTCTAATTCCATTTCCTCAAAAATTGATATTCTCCCAGGAGTGCTATATAGCTGAAAATTGTGAAACTTCACTCTGAAATAAGACTCTCAGTCTCCAAAATCTGAAATTGGACTTGACTTTCTTTGCCTTGATTTCTTTTTAATTTTTTTATTAATCAATTTATTTTTTAGTTTTCAAAATTCTATGTGTTTACATCTTTAAAGGATTACAAGAACATTGTTGTATTCTCTATGTCTTCTTTATTGCATTCTTCTGTGAGAAGAAAAAATATTTCTAATTCTTTTAGTCAAAGTTTTCTTGATCTCAGTTAATTTTATCAATATTGCTTCTCTTTTAAAAGATTCATTTGGTTGAGTCTCTATTACCATGAAAGATACAAGTATATACTTGGTAATTCATTCAATGTGATATAAAAAATGAAGTCAAATATAATGCCCTAACATTTAGTAGTGCTAAATCCTTTTTTAAAGCACAATAAGAAGTAAAAAGAGGAGGAGGACATTATTGATTATCTTCTATCCAAAAGATAATGTGGAATATATATTGACTTATTCAATTTTCTTTGGTTGAATTAATGACTGCATGGTTCAATATCGCTTAAACTATGCCTTAAATTTACCATGTTAATAGTATTGAAAGTCCATTGTTATTTTAAGGAAAAATTTAATTTAGACTAAGATCAAATTTTAATAACTAAAGTGGGAAAATTTCTATTTCATGACTAAATGAATTTATATTTTATTGATCTAGTTTGTTTTATCTTGAAGCCATTTCTTGATATACACCTCTCAACAAAATGAAGCCTCCTTCAAAATAAAAATAATTAAGAAAAAAACTTACAAAGATGACATCTGATGGCATATGCTTGTGGTTCCCCCAACAAAACTCTTGTCACATGAGATAATAAAGGAAATACCTCAGCTAAAGAAGGAGCCACACTGCCTAACTCATCACTTTCCCTCCCCCAGATGAGGGAGGAGAATGCCAGGAAAGAGGACAATGAATCTGAAGAGGACAGTGAAGAAGATAGAGAAGGTGAAAAATCTGAGCTATCCAAAGTGATGAAAATGGGGTAACATAGAGGAGACCATAAGGATGTCAGAAGATAACTCTGAAGAGGAAACTCTGGATAAAGCATACCAAAGGGAAGAAGAGTCTCATGAAAAATTGCCACTGTACAATCAGAATATGAGGAATGTGATGAGGGTGATGAAGATAAGAGTGATGTAGAGGAAGTGCCATCAAAAAAGCACCTGAAAAGAGGAAAAAGGAAATGGGCAAATAGAAATCACCTGAAGTCAAGAAACAGAAATCAGAAACTGAAATATGTGTAGTTTGCATCTACAGTTTTTAATCTCTTCCATAAAAACCTGAAAAAAAGTTCTGAATGAAAAAGTGGCATCACTAAATTATTAGGGGAAAAAATGACACTGTATTGTAGATTTCTGAATTGCTGCTGCCAGGATGTTTGGTTATGTGGAATCTGAATCTTCTAAATACCTGACAAAATCTTTAGAATACAGGGGCTTGAAATTATATATATATATATATATATATATATATACATACATATATATACATATATATGTATATATATATATTCAGTCATTGACTCTGAAGTATAAATGGAAAAAGTAAAGGAAAAATAAGATGTGAAAGAATGATCGGCAAGAACACTTCATCATGAAGTGGCCTCATAAAATTGCTTTAAATTTGATTTGTTAATAAAATAAAACAAATAAAAATTACTAAGGAGCAACTAAAAGAATCATCTGAAAAAGCTCTGGAAGTTATGAAGTGTGAACCAAGGGTGGGATGCCCAAAGGAATTCTCAACATTGAATTTAAAATAGCCACAGGTATGGACAGGGCCTCAGAAGAAAAATAAGGAAAGAAGATTAAGGACTGAGATATTATTCTGGACTACACAGGAGAGAATGGTCAAGAGTAAAACAATTAGGAGGATAGTAAAATACCTGTGCTGAATAACCTCACCTATATTGCTACTGAAAAAAGTCCAAAAGATGTGTCTGAGAATGCAACAACTGTCATTGTGTCCAGAACCAACCAAAGCAGAACAAAGGGGGATGCATTAATTGAATTTTCCTTTAATGACAACACAATGCAGCTTTGAATTCTTAGCATAAACTGATAATTAAAAGCAGAGCAATCAGGGTGGAGTTAAAAAAAAACAAAAATGATTCATGCATGGAGTCAGTCATATAAAACTCTATCAGAGTAGAAGAGGATTTGATGGCAAAGGAGGCACCAGAGGAAGAGAGAGAAAAGATTGTAGGTGCTTTTGGTGATGGGGGCTGAAGAAATATTGGATGTCAGTGAAGTTTCTGAGGAAGTAAAGAAGGAGGAGGCCACAAAACACTGGAAAAACAAAAAGTTTCAACAGCTTCTCAACTCTCTTTGCTCCTGCTATTTAGAAAAAAAAATCTTTGGGGAATTTATTCTTTTGCCCTGATTATTGAAATAAATTTCTGAGAACAGTCTAGGATAACATATAGTCCAGAAGTCTACTAGAGAAAAAAGAAAACTTTGATGATAATTCAAGATAGATATTTGTTGGTTTTCACCAGATGTTTCATGTAAACTTTTTGAAGAAACAAGTGATAAGTATGGGAGATAACTATTTTAGCTACAAGTTATATTGAGTTTATAATGCTATTGCCCACTTAAAAAATTATTTTTCCTAAAAATATTTGTTTTGCTCTTTTTTTTAAGATTTTCCTATTGTATTATGGGAAGGGGGGCTGACGAAAAGGATTTTTTTTTCCTCAGCAACTTTCCTGGACATTCAGAGAAAATTAAAAGTGATAAAACTGTCCAAAAAAGTTACCTCTTAACCTCTTTCTGCCTCAGTTTCCTCAACTGTAAAATGAGGATAAAACTAGCATCTACCTCTAATGGTTGTTATGAAGATTAAATGTGACACTTAAATGTAAGACACTTAAATTTGCTTCCTGAAACATAATAGGCATTAACTGCTTATTCCCTGTCTCCTAGTCACCATGCATATACCCTTTGCCTTTATGTTCTGTAGATAGAAATTGAATGTAGGGAGAGACACAGAGAAAGAGCAATGGTTCTCAAGTCAAAGGACGTTAATTCACTTTTCTCCTCTCATGCTTGCTCCCCTTGTGATCTTGAATAGGTCACTTAATTATGTTGGACCTTAGTTTGCATATCTGTAAAGAGAAGGAGGGAAGGAAGGAAGGAAGGAAGGAAGGAAGGAAGGAAGAAAGGAAGGAAGGAAGGAAGGAA
>NW_027185655.1:24725391-24725732 GCF_028583685.1 Petaurus breviceps papuanus
GGAAGGAAGGAAGGAAGGAAGGAAGGAAGGAAGGAAGGAAGGAAGGGAAAAAGGAATGAGGAAGGAGAGAAGGAAAAAGAGAAGGAAGGAGGAAGAGAAGGAAAGAAGAATGGAAAGAAGGAAAGAAGGAAGGAAGGGAGAGAGGGAGGAAGAAGGAAGGAAAAAAGGAAGGAGGGAGAGGAGGAAGAGAAGAGGGAAGGAAGGAGGGAAGGAAGAAAGGAAGGAAGGAGAGAAGGAAAAAGAGAAGGAAGGAGGAAGAGAAGGAAAGAAGAATGGAAAGAAGGAAGGGAGAGAGGGAGGAAGAAGGAAGGAAAAAAGGAAGGAGGGAGAGGAGGAAGAGA
>NW_027185655.1:24725832-24734798 GCF_028583685.1 Petaurus breviceps papuanus
CCAAAATTGATAGGTATCACCTACAGTTTCCAAGTCTTTGTCACCATAAAAAGAGATTCTATAAATATGTTTGTATATTCATATTCTTTTCCTCTTCAATCTCTTTGAAATATAAAATCCTATAAACAATAGAGAACAATAATTCTCCCTCCTCCCCCTCTGCCACCCACACCAAATGATGTGGAAACTGGGGTGGTGATGCAAATGATTAGGGCTTTTTTCTAGGATGCATCTTTTGAGTGTGGTGAATTTTAATAGGATGTCAGCGCTGTTAGTTCATTGATTTGGAACTATCAACATTAAAATTTGAATTACCCTTTTGAAAGTGCATCTCCAGTCTTATAGAAACGTTGCCCCCTTTTGGTTTCAGCTGTCTCACTCAGGATGGACTTGTTTGTATGACTACTTAATTAAAGCAATTATCACAAAGTGATTTCAGTTCCTGCATTGGAGCCCTTAGCTTTACTTAGCAGAGCTCAGAATTTGCATTGGATTGACAATTAAAGCTCCAAACAGTTACTAAAGCCTTTTATATCAGGTTTTCATTAGTTCATATTAAACGATTCATTGACTTGATTTTCACTCCAGTGAATCCGCTCATAAAATCTAGTTAGGCATGATGGTGATATCACATAAGAAATGGAATGAATTAATACATCAGCAAAAAAAAAATCACTTCCAAGCAAACTATTTTCACACATTTTATTACCTCATGGATATTCTTGTCATTCATAGGAAAAATATATCAAAACCAGAAGGACAGAAGAAGCTAAGCAATTTTTAAGTCTGAAGGGATTCTTCAGGCCAAGTTCAAGTTTCATTTACTGAATCAGGTGTGTAGTCAGCAAGTCTCTCTTGAGAATTATCCAGCAGACAGAACCTTAGTATTGTAGGAGTACCCATTAATGCTGCTATAATTAAAGGCTTTTCAGCTCTTCCACTTTAAGCCCACACTTTTAAATAGGTTCATAACTTAACTATCGAGTTTTTACCTCCAGCTAAAAATCACTAAGGATACTAAGCCTTATTGCAGAATAAGCTTTATTTAAATAAAATGAAATGTAAAGATGTGCTATATAGGCAAAAAAGGGATTTGATAAGGAAATATTATGTCTAAGGAGGAAGTACAGTGTAAACTGGGAAATACTGCCTAGGCAAAGTCAGTCAACCAGCATTTATTAATGACTTACTTTGTGCATTTATTTAATAGGTACCCCACTAAGAAGAGTGGGTAGGGTAGGGGACTCTGAGGAGAAGAGAAATAGAGTATGATAAATTTAAAGGGAGAGAGAAAGATAGATAAAATAGAATGAATGGTGTGAAACAATTGAAATTGGGGGTGAGGGAATGGAAGAAGATGATAGCATGTTTGAAATGATGGATCAAATAACCAGAGGCAAAAAACATGCATTAAGACCTATGTAACAAAGGATAGAAATTTGTGATTTGAGATCAGGAAGGATCCTAGAAATTCGAATGCTATGCTTAGAGGAAACTATATCATTGAAAGAGAACCAGATATGAATGTCACCTCTGATGAGGTAAAATATGTGTTTGTGTATGTGTACATGTGTGTGTGTGTTTGTGTATTACTAGCTCTGTTGCTCTGAGCAAGTCATTCTATCTCTTTGAGTCTTAATTTCTATGTCTGTAAAATGTAGCTATATTTTTGTTGTCCTTTGCTTTCAAAGAGAACCAATGACAACAAAGGATAATGTCTTGACTGATGTAGGGATTGGATTTAAGTGAGGCAGCATTGTACAGACTCATCAGCCTCACCCTCTCTTCTAGAACAATAGAAGTCCAGTGGCAAGACAAAATTCAGGACAACCAACAATGGTCTGGGATACAGTGGATGATCTTGGTGGTTTCCATGTCTGACCAAGTTCTAAGCACTCCACAGTGCCTGCTTCAGTCATCTTTAAGGCTATTGAAACAAACTGTTCTCCTAAAGGGCAAGTCTTTACATGCTTGGGGTAGACACCCCCTCATTTTCCGATGGTTTTGATGTCTGTCGGTTATCCTAGATTGGATTTAGTCCCTCAGCTGAGACAGTTGTACCAGGGTGTGGCTGCTGCACATGCCACAGCTTCTTTGAGCCACAGATGAGAGTTTGGTGACAGGTGGACACCAAAGGTAGATGAACAGCCCTGAAAATTCAGGGCTCAGCAAGCCCTTATACCAGAGCTGCTTGTCCTCCTTGAACACCTCATATATCCCAAAATGTAGCTATCATACCTTGCAGAGTGGTGATGTGGATCAAATAAGATACTGGATATAAAGCCCTATGTAGACCTTAAAGGGCTCTATAAAAACCACTAGCCAATTCAGCCCACTTATGTTAGTATAAAAGTTGGGGAACCCTTAACAAATTTACATATGATACCTAAAGCAAAGACTACCCAGTATTAAACCTAGTCTAGAGTTTATAATTTTCCATTCTCCTTCCTCTCTACTCAATTGAGAAAGAACAAATAAACAAAACAAAACCCTTAAAATAATTATACATAGTCACACAAACCAAATTCCCTCATTGGCTATATCCCAAATTGCATATCTCCTTATGCATTTTGAATCAATCAGTTTTCTTGGATCATTTTTCCTCTAGAATCACTTTATTGAGCAAAGTTCTTATGTATTTCAAAGTAATTTGTTCTTACATTTTTCCTATTACTATAAATTGTACTTCTGGATTCTGACTTCTCTCTTAATTAATTCATATAAGTCTTCCAAGGTTTCTCCATGATTATGCCTTTCATCATTTCATACAGGATATTATTATTCTATTACATTTCATATACCATAATATTGAGTATTATAAGTGACTCGGGAAAATAGGGAGCAGAAAGGAGGAGGGAGTGAATTTCAGTCATGGGGGATTGCCAGCATACAAGGACAAAGGTGGGAGGCAAATGATATAACTGAAGAACAGTAAAAACAGGAGCTTGGTTGGATTATATGAAAGAAAATAACGTGTGATAAGCCTGAAAAGGTATGTTAGAGCCTAGTTGAAAAGAGCCTGTAATGCCCAAATAGAGAAGTGTACATTGAATACTATTGACAGGGAGTTTTTTTTTTTAATTTTACCTTTTAACAATAAGTTTTAATTAATTTTTATATCACCAAAAGCTATCCCATATAAAAATATTATTTTCTAAAACAAAAACAAGAAAAAGGCAAACAATTAGCAAAACTGACAAATACAGGGAAAAAATTCTGAAAATATATTTAATGTATGTCATTCATAGACCTTCCTTCTACAACTTAGTGGTGGGTATCCTGTCATATTTTTTTTTCTTTCAAGCCATGCTTATTCTTTGTAATTTATTCTTAATTTTTTTTATGTGTGTGATTATTCCCATTGAAACTGTTATCATTTTGATATTTTTTCTTGGTTCTCCCTACTTCGCTCTGTATTAGTTCATGCAGATCTTTCCATCATTCTCTGTATTCATCATATTTGTGATGCCTTATAGCACAGTAATATTGCATTACATTTATATACCAATTAGTGGTAGTATACTTTATTTCCAAAACTTTCTTTTTACCAAAACATTGCCACAATAAATGTGGGGGTAGGGAGAAACTCACTTTAAAAAAAATAGCATTCTTGGGTATAAGCTTAGTAGTAACATTTTTGGAGAAAGGGATATGGACATTTTAGCAATTTTACTGGCAAAATTCCAAATTATTTTCCAATGTGATTGTACTGATTTATAGCTCCACCAACAATGTATCAGTATGCCTATCTTCCCACAGTCCTTCCAAAAATGACTATCACAATCTTTTGTCATCTTTTCCAATTTGCAGAGTGTAAGATAAAACTCACTGGAGTTTTGTTTTGTTTGTTTGTTTGTTTTTATGGGGGAGTGACAGGCTCAGACCTGTGCTTTGGAAGTCACTTTGGCAGAGATGTAAAAGATGGTTTGGAGTAAAGAGATACTTGTTTTATGAAGACCTATTGGAAATATTCACTGCCACAAAAATCCTGCTATGAATGTAACTGAGATATTCTTTACCATTATTGGCCTCCTTGGGAGTCACTACAGTAAATTAATTCAACTATAATGAAGTAGATGATAAAATTACTTTTGTGCCTACCATGACACACACCATGACACTCCAGTGAATTATTTTGTACTTTAAGTGATCCAGATATTTTTTACCTGAATTACTACTCAATGACATCATTCTTATTTTAGAGTTTAAAGTAGATTTTTTGAACCCATGTGTAAAATTTTATATTTATTCTTATTAATTTAAATTCAATTCAATCTAGCCCATTGGTCTAGCCTACTGCTAACATTTTAAATCCTGATTCTCTAATCCAGTGTGTCAGCTAACTATCTTTCACAGTTTCATTATTTTCTCCAAATTTTATACACATTTCAGAACTATTTTCATTCAAGTCATTTATAACAGTACAGTACTAAGATGTCCTTGGACACACACCATTGGATACTGCCTTCCAAGTCAAGAAAGCTTGGGATACATTAGTTCTATATCATCATACAAATTACTTAGGAGAGTCCAGTGACTAAGAGGTTTGAGATAGTGATGATGTTATTGAAACAGAGCAGTAGCACAAAGAATAGTATTAAGTTCTGATTATGAACAAAATTCTTAAGTTTCCCAGGAAGGAATTTTCAGAAAAGAGTGCTTCCAGAACAGACAGTCTCTATTGGTTGTGGCTAGGATGGGCCTAAACTGGAAGGAATGTATTTCCCCACTTCCCTCCTATAAGCATGCCAGCTTCACCACAGGTTCCTGGCCACTGGCCAGTTTATGTCCATTGGGATAATAATTTCCTGAGAAACTTGAATTGGCCATCATTTTACTGAACTCCCATTTTAATCCCTAATATAATTATTAATTCATCCCTGAAAGAATAGACTGGTGAAAATCATGGTAGGAGGGTGCTTACTCAAAATTGCATTTCAGGGCAAGTTACTTAAAACTTTGATATTAAAATGTTTGAAAAATAAAATAAAAGCCCCTTTATATCAAAACATTAATTACATAAATTTTAGCTTTGGAATAATATGAAATGCATAATAAAATGTACTTTCAACATTGGAGTGTCTGAAACACACAAAATAGACAAAAAAAATCTCTCTGGCCTTTCTGGGATATGATCAACATTTCAAAGAATTAATTTCCTAAATATTTTTGTGGCATAGACATTATTTAATTGAGATACTAAAAAGGTCTCAAACAGTCAAGAATACATTGTAAAATAAAAATACTTATAATTATGTGTTTACCCAAGAGATGGCTGTTAAAGTATATTACATATTTCAAAAGCCTCACAATCATGCATTTGTCTAAAACCAAAGAAACATGGGTCGTTGGGGGAATATCCTAATCCATTCTTAATGTTCTGTGTAATTCTGCTTTTGAAGGTAGAAACTAACAAGCAAACAAAACAGAAATGCTCAATGGGCAAAAACCAGGAAATGTTTCAAAATTCTGATGTTAAGCTTTGATCTGAATTCATTTTTGAAAAGTTTTAGGGAAAAAAATATTTTTGTTTTGAAAAAATAATAATCTAAATTATTCACAAAAATATCACAGGATTTCCAAGTAAAAAGAGACTGACTCCATACCCTGCCAAGTTCAACTCCTGCCTTCTGGCTCTAAATCTATCCTCCTCCCCTCCATTTTAGTGTGCCCTAACACTTACATGTTGACTGTAGGTTTATCTCTACAGATTAGGTTTTTTTTAATGTAATTAACCAAATGATATTTTCTTTTAACTTTTGAATCGAAAGGAAGCACTAAAAAAATGAGTGCTTTCCCTAAAATCAGTTTTTTGAAAATATAATAAAGAGCCAGTGAAGATTTGTTACATATGTAGGGAATTATGCTTTGATACTTTGATGAATACATGATTTATTAATAGGCATAATACCTTCATTGACATAGGTTTCAACTCATTCCTGCTTTCTTATACAGTGTGACATTTATCAATATCGTTATATGAAATCCTTCATAAAGGGTTCTCTTAAGGGACTTGTGTTTTAGGTAATAGTTTTGTAATGTTGAAAGGAAGCCAAGAAAATTTCCAAAAGGCAATTTCATTGACTCTCTTCCTCTTCATCCACTTGGTTTTCCTAAAGAGATAGGCCAAATAAGTGGTTATAGAACTCATTTTAAAGGATCTACAAGTTTCTGTGGCTTGGTGGATTTAGCACATCCAATAATAGGTACAATTTGGAGAATCACACTAACTATAGGTAATCCCTCATATTCGAATTCTGTACTCTATAAAGATAGCAACCACCTTTGGTGAACATATAAACTTCTTTTATGTCTTGTTTGAAATTAATCTCTTGGTCATGAACCTCTTCATTGAAATTATCTCTATCATGTTTGTGAATTAATTTTGTATGATTTTGACTGATACATGGGAGACCCACTTTTTGGGAGGAGGAATTTAAGATGAGGTTTTGCTCTATTGAATCAAGTATTACATTTTAAAAACCAAAAATAATGTGCATTATGATTTCCATTATCTTTTAATTTTGTGTAGGTTAAAGGTATTTTTAATGATTAAATGTTTTGGAAAACTTTGTCTATTACTCCTCACTCTTTCATTAAATGTTTTCTTGATGTATTTGTGTATTATTCTCATTTTTTAAATTTTAAATTTGGAAAGTAGTCATATGGGGTTTGTGGTTATTGATTTTTTCCTAATAATAATGAGATTTATTTTTACCCAGGCATTCAGTATTCCCCAATCCCTTATTTCAGATAATTTAACAATCAATCTTTCAACATCCTTGAAACTGTCCCCTCTGGCACAAACTTGCTCCGTGTAGATTTGGTCTTGTTCTTCAAATCTTCATTTTCTTATGGGCCATTTCCATTTCTTCATATTGTGCATAAAGTACCGTGAAGCCATAATCCAAATGAGGTAGTTCCAATGTCATTGATGTTGGAAAAGAACACAAAAATCTGACACTTCCCAATTTTGACTGTTCTAGTTTCAACCTGAAATGCTCCTGAGACAGTTTGTCTTATGGGAGTCTTGTGACAGTTTTCTGTAAATTCAGTTTTCCTTCCCTTTCTGTTTTATTAGATAAAATTTATCAGAAGCCTCAACCATCGTCCTTGAAAAAATTTATAAATTAATTGATATTATGACTCTGCTTTCGAAGGAATCACACAATGGTAAAATTTTAGAATTGGAAATGCCCTCAGCAACCATCTAGTTCAATTTCTATGTGAAAAGAAATCCCATCAGATTTACCTGATGAGGCAACACCCATCCTATGTTTAATGGAACTTGCTACCTCCCGATGCAAAGTCTCCCCTTATAGAAAGCTTTGAATTTTTTGACTAATTTTGTCTTTTTGCTATATTCATACATTGCTCCTATTTCTGTATTCTAGAATCAAGTGAATGAGTCTAAACCTTCTTTCACATGAAAGTACTTCATATACTTGAAGGCATCAAAAGCCATGAGTAGATGGTGGCTCACTGGATAGAGTACTGGGACCAGAGTCAGGAAGGTCTGAATTCAAATTGGGCCTCAGACACGAAAGTTAGGCAAGTCACTTAAACACTGTTTGCCTCAGTTTTCTCAACTGTAAAATGGGTATAATACTAGCAAGTGCCTTTAAGGGTTGTGAGGATGGAAAGAGATAATAATTGTCGAGTGCTTAACAATTTTTGGTACATACTAAGTGCCATATAAATGTTAGTTATTATGGTTGTTATTATAGTCTACTTGAATCTTTTCTTCTCCAGGCTTAGATGACCAGATTCTTTATACATGCTTCATATGAATGTTGTACTCTCTGTAAAATCCATTTACCCTCCTGGTTGCCCTTCTCTGGAAACTTTGCACTTATTAAAGTCCTTCCTAAAATCTGGTGCTAAGCCCTTAACAGAAGACTCCAGATGAGGTCTTAAATGTTCAGAGTACAGTAGGATACATACTTCTTTATTCCTGGATGCTATGACCCTCTTAATGTAGGAAAATCACATTACATGGAGAGCTCACTAAGGTAGCATCTAGGATTATTTGGTCTCCTCATTTCAGTAAGTGATTTAAATGGGTTTAATTTCCTAAAGATAATAAGACCATAGAATCATAAATACGAAACCAGAAGGAAATTTAGAAGCCCTTGGTTCCAACCATCATTGCATGCACAAAGAACCCCAAGCCTAAGAGGTATTAAATGACGTCCCCTTGGTCTCACAGTGCCCTATCCAAGGATGACTGATGCCCTTTATTTTATCCATGGCCCATTGTTTCAGCTGCAACAACTTGTTTAGGCAGGGTTATAGTTCCCTCAATTGCCTATTATATTTTCTCATTTTCATTTTTTCTAATTTGGGATTGATTTTTTAAAAATCATTGCTCTATCAATTTGGCACAGTGGATGTACAGGCAGATCAATAATCTTTCTTGTGTTTAAATATAATCAATTATTTTTTAAAATTATGTTACTAGGTGCTTCCTATATCTAAAACCTCACAATTTTCTTTTCTTTTCTTTTCCTTTTTTTTTTAATTTTCAGAGGAGGGAAGGTAGGGCAATTGGGGTTAAGTGACTTGCCCAAGGTCACACAGCTAGTTTTTAAACTTTTTTTCAAATGATTTATTAAATTCTGATTTACATCATTCATTTCTGCCAGATTTTGAGTTACAAATTTTCTCCCCGATTTTCCCCTACCCACCTCCACAAAACAGCAGTCCCACAGGATATACCCTCCTCCAATCTGCTCTCTCCCATATTTTCTACCATACCCCTTTTGACTTTTCCAGGGGATCTCTATACCCCAGTGCCTGTATATCTTATTTCCCAATTACATGTAAAATAGTATCAATAATAGTATATATATATATACATACATATAAACATTTGATTTTAAAATTTTGAATTCCAGATTCATTTCCTTCCTCCCTTGTCACCCACCTTTACTGGGAAGATAAGCAATTCAGTATAGGTCATACAT
>NW_027185655.1:24734808-24736388 GCF_028583685.1 Petaurus breviceps papuanus
ACAACCAGCCAACCTTCTTCCAGTAAATTGTTTGATATGACATTGAATGTGATATGGACCATGCCTTTTAAGTCACTCATCTGAAACTTTGATTCTTCTGAAATTGTGGTGTTCCATGACCTCCAGCCATTATAGCATCACTAGCCAAATATTGCTAGTAAAAAGAATAATGTTTGTAATAAGCAATAATTTATGATCACTGAAAATGCTATTCAGATCTAAAATACAATCTAGCCTTTTCCACTTGGAGCCCATCTAAATTATTCACCTGAAGTGCTCATAAAGAGGTATGAGTACTGATGAATGAATTCAATGGTCCACCTATTCTATGGCATATCCCAATCTTGTTTAACATAGTAATCAATGGAAAATGGAGAGTCAAGTTCTCATCTGAAGTTGTACTTTCTTAATATTTTAATTTCTTTGTTTATCCAACAAAGGTTTCTAATGCCCATAATGTGCAGAACCCTGGGCTAAGGGACACTGACATAGGAACTAAATTAACACAATGTGTATACTAATGTCTCTTTGATTGATCATTACTTCAGGTGATCTGGAATAGTAGAAAATCAAAGGGTTTAGAATCGGGACTTGATTCTGATTGCCTTCTCCCACTACCTATGTGACCTTGAGCTCTCCATCAATTCTCGGTTTCCTCATTTATATGATTATATATATATATATATATATATATATATATATGTATATACATACATATATATACTACATGGTCTCTGAGATTCCTCATAGCTATCAATCTATGGTGTTACCATCTAGAAATGAAGAGATCTACATTATTAGGCAGTTCTCTAGATGGTTGAAGCTCACCTCTGCTTGAAATATCTCACTTAAAAAGTATGAAATTAGCCATTTTATACAAACCTTTCTTAAATGTACTAAACATTTCCTGATGTATTGAATTTAGTCACAGGCTGGATCTCTGGTATAGGGAGTGCCCAATGAGAAAAGGCCCTCTATTAATGTGGACTGGCACTTCAAAAAGGCCCTCTATTAATGTGGACTGGCACTTCTTTTACAATTTAAGTGACTTACCCAATTGTTTCAGAGTCAAAAGCAGTATATGAAAAATACTGAAGAATATTTCAACTGTTGGGGTAACACAAGATTATTATGATAACATATTTCTGAAGTACTTTAAGAGTTATAAAGCATTGTCCTCACTATAGCCCAAGAGACTGGAAATATTTTTTGAGATGATCATATAGCTATTAAGGGCCCGAGGCAGCATTTGAACTCAGGTTTGCAAATCATAAAACCCCAGATTTACAAGGGAACTCAGAAGTCATCTAGTCCAACATGTCTCCAAAACACAACCCACCATTACACCAAATAAGCAATTCCCTAGCTGTGTTTCGTTGGCATGATATGGGCAAAGATTCTACTTACTGATGTAACCCATTCCACTTTGGGTCAGCTGTAATTATAAGGATTTCACCCTCCCCCATATCAAACCTAAAACCACTTCTTTGTAATTTCTACCCATTTCTCTGATTTCTTCCCTCTGGGAACAATTAGATAGATAGATAGATAGATAGATAGATAGATAGATAGATAGATAG
>NW_027185655.1:24736398-24750640 GCF_028583685.1 Petaurus breviceps papuanus
TAGATAGATAGATAGATAGATAGATAGATAGATAGATAGATAGATAGATAGATAGATAGATAGATAAAAGGTCTAAGTGTTCTTCCATGTGACAGTCCTTCAAATGTTACCTCAGCTGTCCTGCTCCCCCTAGATCCTTTTTTAATAATAAATTTCTCCAGGCCTTTCAAAAGATCCTCACACAACATGAATCCAATACCTTTCCTGATCTGCTTGTTCTTGTCAGAATACTGTCCAGAACACTCCAGAACTCTCCAGATTATCACCATTCCTCTCAAATAATGATTTCATAATGGAATGTAGTATTCTAGATATGGTATGAACAGGTCAGAATTCAGCAAAACTGTCATCTCCCTTATCCTTTAAACTATTTCTTAACATTTCAATTTCACTCTTTCTTTTTGCTTATTTGTTTGGTTATTTGCTGGCCATCTCATACAATTGATTTATATTGAGTTTATAGTTCACAGAAACCCACAGATATTTTTCAAGTGAACTGAAAGCAAGTTAATCTAGCCAACCTTGAGTAGTCAATCAACTATTACAGATCAACTACCTCCTATGGCATTGAAATAGCACTAATAGCAATGGGCATATATAGCACTAAATTCTGCAAGGCATTTTAAATACACTATTTAATTTAATCTTCACAAAACTCTGTAAAATACGACAAATAATTATATCCCCATTTTGCAGACAGTAACTTGCCCAGAGCTCACATAGCTAATAAGTGTCTGAGTCAGAATCGGAACCGAGGACTTCCTAACTCCACATCCAGTACTCTATCTAGTACCCTAAACTGTCATGGCTGATGTGCCACTGATATTGATGGAAAATTAGAGAATGGAATGTGATTTCTCAAAGGATTTGAACAAAATGGAACTATGTGGGCTGGATAATAATATACCTGGTAGGTTGAAAACTGGACTGTTAAACCCAAAGTATAGCCATGAAATATAGACGTCACCTTAGAAGGAACTGTAGTGCCCTGGAGATCTCTGCTTGACTCAAAGCAGTTAAATTTTATCAGTGACTTCAAAGGAATAAATAATAACTAGTATTTACATAGCATTTTAAAGTTTTCAAAACACATTACAATTATTATTTCACTTTATATGAACGACAACCCTGGGAGGTAGATGCTATTATTATACCCATTTAACAGATGAGGAAATTATGGCAGAATTTTAGTGACTTGCACAGGGTCACACAGCTATTAGGTATCTGAGGACAGATATGACTCAAATTTTCTTCACTTCATGTCCAGTGCTCCATCCACAACATCATCTATTTGCCTCTAGGTTCATAGAAGCCTTGCATTAAATTTGGAAACCACGCAACACTGGAAGGGATCACTCTTATGCTTTCAGACAACAGTCAGGATCAAAAAAATATTTTTTTACGTGGTTGAACATTAGACTGAATCTAATAAGATGACCTTTAATAGTGGTATAAAAAAATCCTAGATTCTTGGTGTTGTTGGGCACCTAAGAGATCAACCACTCTAGGCCTTACGTGGATATGAACATTCAAGTGTAACCAGCACAAGATTAAAGTATAATTGAGAAATATTTAATAAAATAAAAATGTAACAGAACACAGTGTTAATATGGGATTTTCTAAATTAATGTGCACACAGCAGGGATTCTTATATATGGTTTAGTGACCATGATTTCTGTTTGAATTTGACCCCAACATATCCCCCAAATACGATTTTTCACTGACACTACTGACAAGCATCTCCAAAGGCATCTGTCCTACTTCTGAATTCGAATTGTTAGAGAAATTTCCTTTTTATTATCCCTATTACATCTATCTATTATTGCTAGTACTCTACTCTGGGGCTAAGAAAAGCAGGTTCAATCAATCACCTGCATAAAATGTAGTTAGCCTTGAAGAGGCATTGACCGTGTTCAGCATTTTTGATGGTACCTATTTTAGGATTTTTCTGCTAGATTTTTATTGACTGGTGATAGATCCCATGAAGACAGACTTAAAAATACCTTTTTTTTTTCATCAGGCATTATTCAGAAAAGTACTCCAATCTATTTTTTAAACTAATGGTCAATTCTTTGAAGAAGGTCTGACCATCAATCAACCAAAAATGCATCAGAACAATTTCTGAAAAATACCATAAAAAGTGCATTCCCCCCCCAAAAAAAAGATAATAAGTTCATCAATAAAGCTCGATTCTCTTTAATATCTTCATAAATTTGAACTCAGCTTTGTCTTTCAGGCAGTTAGGTGGGTCCGAAAGACTAATCTTCTTGAGTTCGAATCTAGTCTCAGACACTAGTTGTGTGACTGTAGGCAAGTCACTTAACCCTGTTTGCCTCAATTTCCTCATACGCAAAATAAGCTGGAGAAAGAAATAACAAACCACTCCATCATCTTTGCCAAGAAAACTCCAAATGGAGTCACTAAGCACCAGACACAATTGAACAACAACAATAATCTTTCAGGTTGATTTGCCTATATGAAGTGGTAGATTGACCTCAAAAGTTAATGTCTGTCCCAGTCAGAGATGTCAGAGAAGGGATAATCTTTTAGATATGCATTGAACTATGTTGCTACCACAGAGACGAAGAGGCCCTTCCAACTCAGCAGTCCTGTGATTCTATGAAACACTGACCCTATTCAAAGACAGTAGGGGCAGCTGATAGAAATTATGCTCCCTTTTGTATTATTCCTTGTGTCTGTGGTGAGTTAACACATTGTTCTGGAGCAGAGGACCTGTTAGTCCTATTTGGGAGCAGTTTTTGATGATCCTGTACAGCTATAAGCCATGTCATCAAGGGCTGGATTCCTATCAGAACTACCTAAAACTCCTGTCATTCAGATGCAAAGGAAGAGGGAACAGGAGAATGGCATAGTCTAGGTTCTTTCTCTTGTCACATGTAATAAAATAAAATTAAATAAATGAAAATAAATACATCATATAATTTAATATATAAATATATAATATATCATACATATAAAGTAATATAAAATAATGAATAAACAATAAAATAAATTAATAAACAAATAAAAATAAGGAAAAGTAAATAAATAAATGAGATAAAGGACTAGTAATGACTAGGAGGAAGAATATGATAGTAAGCCTGAATCTTTTTCAACCTCTGCAATTTTGTTTTCAGATATCAGAGGAGGGAAGAAAGAAAAAAAAATACTGTCATCTGAGAGAATCAACCTAGATCCATACATTTTGACAGTGGCAATTCCCAAGAAAATTTAATCTCTTAATAGCCAATCTAATATAATCGTTCTGATAAAAGTCGATGTACAAAATGGGAGTTGGAATTAGCCCTAACCATGATGCACTTCACCTTCTGGAATTGTTTTCTCTTCCTTGCTATTCAAGTAACCACGTGACCTCCAAATAGGGAAAACTGTTCTCATTTTTATCACAATCACATACAATAATAATTGTTTTGTATGCCCATCTTCTTGTTTGAACCTAGTGTCCAGAAGAAACCACTGCCACCTGGTAGCAACACAGGTAGTTTGAATTTTAAGGGTAAAGAAAACAATTTTTAAAGTTGGAAACAAAAACCTAAAATAGTCATAATGCCATTTGTCCTAACCAAAGTTTAGGAATTGTTATAGGATTAGACATGGCAAAAGGACATTAGATAACTGAGTTTGTTTTGTGGGACTATAGAGATTTAAATAATGCAAATGGACAGAAGATAATGTAAACCTAAACCATGCTGGTGAGGATAAGAGCATGTAATGGCTGCTATAGCATTTTGGAAGAAAATGGTAAGATCTGATTTGCCGTGTTATATAAAAGCTTGTATTATTAAGGTTATACAATGTGAGTTTCTTCCACCTTTATCAGAGTCAATAAATACAGTTTTAAGACAACTACACTGACTATATTTACTTCATAAAGAGTTTGGTTGAATGTCTTCACTCTCTGGGTTTTCTCCTTCTATCTTCTGGTAATCACTGAAATTTGGTTCTTTCTTGATGTTTCATTCTCTCCGGCTACCCTTCCTAATACCAGTTGGACCTTCACTGGGAGGCAGAGGTATATAATTGGTGAGGGGGAAAGGGGAATTCAGAATGATCATTGCTCTCCATTGTTGATTCCAAACTCTCATTGTACCACCACCACTCAGTAACCTATTCTCTATTAAATTTCTGTTAATCAGTATTTATTATCCATTCCAGATTCTGCTCGCGACTATCGACTGACCTCCAGGATACTGTCCTTCCTTCCTCAAGACTATTCACAGTCTTACTCTCCTCTTCAGCTCCTGCCATTATACTTGGAGACTTCACCATACATACTGGTACTCTTTTATACACGCCAACTTCCTGATTCCTTAATTTACTCATTCTCTTTGATCTCCTTCTCCACCCAAACTCAAACACACAGAGAGAGGGTAATATCATTGCTCTTGCTATTGTACCCATGTTTCCACTTCCATGTTTGTGAACTCTGAAATTCCTTCATCTGATTATAATATTTTATAACATATTTTTTCTTCTACCTCACAATGCCAACGCCTATTTGTCCTCATTGTGACGTCTAAACCCTCTATCCTTCAGTGTCCTTGGAGTCATAATGCTTTTTACCTTCAGTCCTTTCCTATCTGTCTGGGATTGTCTTGAGATAATGCTCTGTGTCCTTATAGATCTTTGGGGTTCAATAAGACCTGTGATTTTGAAGGTGTAATACTGATCCATCACTGCAGGTAAGATGATTTTACACCTTTCACTAGCCCTTCTCTTCCAGGCCCCTCCCTCCACTTAGCTATCAAATTTCTTCAATCCTTAGTCTGATCTGAGGGGCAGATCAGATTCACAAATGCCAGATCTAAAAAACAGTTGGATGAGGGGTCCAAAGGTATGCTGCTGAAAAGACTGATGAGATGACAAGGATCTTGTCTTATTTACATATTTATATTTAAAAAAAACCTTTAAAGGGGACTGATCTGTCCATGATGATGAGTATCTTTCCAGGCTCTTGCTTGAGAGATGGGGTAGGGGGTAGAGTAGGCGAGTTCAAGTCATACTTTCCGCATCCAGATTGTTTGGTAAATCCTCCCAGATGGCAGCAAGGGCACCTACATGAAATTGAGCTTGGTCTTATAGATGTCTCTTTTCCTCTGTGTTTCTTTGCTGGATGGTGAGTGACTAAACAGAAATCTTAAATTGGACCTGTCCAGTTTTGAAGACAAGTTCATGAATTTGAAAGACTGCAGGTCCATCAGTCAGAGCTGACTGGCCACAAAAATTTCTGCATCAAGAAATGACGGTCGATGAAAGGAGATTGAGCCCAAGCCCTCACTTGGCTTGTGAGAAAGCATAGTCCTAGAATTGTTCGGAAAGGATAGAGCTGAAAAGAAATATGACCATGCATATTCAATAGTCTAGTAAACTTTCATATGTTTGTAGTAACTTCCCAACCAAGTGGGCTGCCTCCAGCTATCCTGATCTTTATCTTGTCTCTGGACCCAGATGACTCTAGAAAACAAAGTGAGGCTGGTAAACATGCACAACCCTCCCTTAAATTGTATTCACTTGCAAGTCATGGTTTCATCTTCCTGATGCCGTGGTCTTCTTTGAGAATGAACAACAACCCAACCAAGTATAGAATACATTATTAGTATTGCTGTTAGTATTGCCATTAGTATTAAAGCTAAATTAGTATTTAGCTTTAAGTTTCTATCAATGTGCACTGAGAATAACAGTAATGGTATATAAGAGGCTACACTAGTCAAACCTGCCTAGAAGATTAGAGGTTATATTTCTACTCTTCTCCCAGGGGTCTACACTGTCCTTAAGTGGATTGAGATGTGGCTAGGCTCTCTGCAAATGGCTCCACCAATAGTGTTCCTTGACAAGTGTAGGTGGATCCCAGTTCCTTTAACACAGTCAGATTACCATTTAAACAGTAATATTTACTTCAGAAGGTCTAATCACAAAACTATAAACTTCATCCCCCAACACACAACAGGCACAATTCACCTCTCCCCTTATACCAATTCAGTCTCTGGGAAGGAGAAGGAGATGCTTCATACCTTACCTTAATTTCTATCAAGCAGGGATCCAGTTCAAGTCCAATATCCCTTCCCACTGAGCTCAAGTCTCAGGCACCATGGTTTTTCAGGGCTTCCATGCCAGACTGGTTGCTTCACCTGTATCCTGTGTCCTTCCCCTGTAATCCTGGCTCCATGTTCACTGTGGTTCAAATTCCTGAGTCCTCTGGGAATCAACTTGAAGACCTGAAACTGAGGATGGCAAACAACACTGAAAAGAAACACACCAAGGTCCACTTCTCTGAGCCAGGATAAAAGAGAGAGTCAGGGAAATAATATTTTTCCCCTCTCACTGGTTCAGTTCATGATTTCTTCACTGTGGATAAACTGGAATCTTCACCCTAAGGACAAAGCTGATAAGAGAAGGAAAATGGAAAGAGAATGAATAGCTCAGTCTCAGAAGTTTTAAAAACATAGGCATCCATTCAAAGGAGAGTACACCCAATAATGTGGTAAGGGACACAGAGAACTCCATAGTAGGGAAACTGGGAATTCTAAAAAGGCCACTCAAGAGTATCATTATGGTTATACCCACAGAAACCCAAGTTACATATTAGAGGTGGTTTAATTATTTCTTTTGGTTCAAACTGGTAAGAGTCTTTCATGTGTACCATGTCTTTTATGTTTAAGAAGTAAATATCTACCCCCCCCCTTTATATTGTATATTAAATACCTTTTTACTCCTGTATTCCCCTTTGGGCAGAAGTGAAATAAATGCTAAATCTCAGCTTTAAGTAAACGTTCCCTGAGGGATTTGAGATCAGGGTATAATGAGACAAAAAATGTGAAAAGGGGATGCCTGTCTTTGAAATGGGGATAATAGCAAAGGCTTACAGTGTAAGTCATTGGGAGAGCAGCATAAGTAATTTAATATGCATCATACACTGCAGTGCCAAATAACTATAAATAAGAATAATTCTCTTCAAACCAATAAGGGACAAGCTTATTATCACCTACATTTACCATAATGCTCCTTTTTTGCATAGTATCTTTCCTCCAGTTAAAAAAAATGATTTGTTTTGTTTCAAAGCAACCTAGACCTTTGGTAACAGCCCTCCCTTTCAACCAAGGAATTTCAATGAAATTGCATGCAACTTAACTGTAATGGAGACCATAGGTTAATGTCTACTGTCTTTCACCCTCAATTTCAGTAGTAGATTAAGTCTGATTTGCTCTTTTTGAACATGACAGAGACCTTTAGGGATAAAATGTCTTTAAATCAATTTGGGAGCTGGAGTTGTTGGAACTGAATCCCTGAGGGTAAACATTATGGTGACCACTGAGCTATACCTTTTGAGTTCTCATGAATGACCTCTGCATCTACCATGACAATTATAGATAGAATAGGAATTGAGACAGGAAGGGCCGGGGGGAGAAGATTGTCATCGTTTTCCCTTTTTACCAAATTTTCTGAAAATAGCAAAATGGTTAATAGAAATAAATGTAGTTTTCTGTATTAAACTTTCTTATTATTGACATTTCAACCCTACCTTTTTTATTCCTGGGTACTTATATGTGTCCTCATTCAACTTATCCTTGGCTTGTCTCTGTAGATCTTCACTTAATAGAACAGTAGCTAGGATAGTCAATTAACATCTCTTGTTTGTCCTGTTTTCCTCTCTATTCCCACTGTGGAGTGAGCCAAAGTACAACTAAATTTCTGAATATGTGCCATAAAGTGACTTTACATTGTGTTCAAAGGCTACATTTAATTCAATCATACTTCCAGGCATTCCTAGGCAAGCTGGTCCTTTTCACAGATGCTCATATCCTTGTATAATGCCTTACCCACAGTAGATGTTCAATGAATAATTGTTGAATGAAGAACAGATGAATGGATCCCTATCAATGTCAACATTTTGGACAAAAGTTTTCAGTAGATAAACAATTCTGCAGTGATAATGGCCAGGCTGATCAGTGGTATTATAACGAAAATACTTGCCCATCAGAAACAGTGTCCCCAGTACGTTATAAACCAAGCTCCATTTGGGATCATAGGCTTTTAATCAACCACACTGAAATACATACAACAAATTCCCCAATGAAAAAATATTGAAAGCCTGTGAAGGAGACAAAAAGGAAAATAAAAATGGCAAAGTTGTTCTGATAGAGACAGTAATGAAGTAAAAAGGGTAATTTGTCTAGCTCCCTCCAATAATTTTAATTGTCCATTCTAATCTCTTTTACCACCCTCCCACCAACCCACCCATAGTGGTAAATGCATCACTGAAAACTACAAAATGGGTCAACGAAGAGTTGAAATTTTTCCTCTTTGTCAATATTTAAGTTAATTTCCTTCTTTATAGAATGTGTCAAACGTTATCAAGTTCTGTTAATTAATCCATAAATATGCCTGAATAAAAATAAGGTTTATTTAGCTATAAATATCCCAAAGTAAAAGTATTCTTCAACTTTGTACACGTGCCAAATTAAATGGAAGAGTAGTTACTAATTCAGACCCTGTATTTTTAATTGGGGTGGCGGGGAGTGAATTTTGAATAGCTTTCTTTCTGTTTGGTCTGTATCTTAATAACAGATTCAATTTTATCCAATCACACTGTCAGTATGCTAACAAATTCCTGCCTACTCCTGTTTCCAAAAACATGAACTTTCATTGCCTGACAAAAAGCAGGAATGCTTTACAATGCACTTTCAGGATTGTAGCAAACCAGGCTATAAAACAAAGATAACAAATTCTCTTTGTCTAATTCCTTTGCCTTTGTGGGAAATGTTCCTCATGGAAAAATATCTGCTGATGTGATGGGAGTTATTTTAAATCAAGAAACACGGATAAATTGTAAATTTATATTCAACCAATCCACCAACCAACATTTATTAAGCTACTATATAACAAACATAAGCTAGGTGCTGGGTTACAATACATCTGTAAGTAAACGCAAATCAAATATAAGGTAATTTCAAAGGCAAGGGGTGGTCATAACTGGGGAATCAGAAAAAGCCTACAGTAGGAGGTGAAACGCACAGTGCACATGTTAAAGTGATTTACCATTACTCATGCTAACTAGTGTGACAAAAACACTTTTTAGCGACACTTCTCGGGGCTAGAGATCAAACTTTATTAATCAGATGCTTGGAAATATTAGTTTACATTACCTATTGGATAATACTTACCTTAATCCCACTAGAAACAAACCACCAATCTGATTTCCTACCATTTCCCAATAAGCATGTCTCGTACTGATACAAAAGGACAAAGTTCATTGTCTACCCAGCTGGAAGTCATGTGTCTCCCTCCAGCGTGGTTGTCTGGAAAGTCTGCAAATCTGTGTCAGGCAATCAGTACTGCCCTCAAGTGAACATCAAGAATGCTTGAGCCTGAAGCGGGGGAAAGAAGAGGAATGGAGGAGTCAGTTTCAGTCACTACCCAAGAATAGGCTGGAGACTGGAGGCTTCTATGGTTCCATGTAGCTCTACTTATGAGCATCAGGTGATTACACCCAAGTTCTGATTAGCGGCTGGTGACTATTTACCAAGTAATTTCATTGGGACCTTGTGACATAAGCAACTAAGGTTGTTTACCAAATTTTCCAAATGTTGGTTGTCTGTACTAATCTGACCTATTTCTATCAGTTGTTTTTGAGAATATACTTACTATTTACCATCCTATTTGACACATATACTTACTAATCAAAAACAAACTACGAGAAATAAACGTCAAAACCCTTCGTCACAAAATGTTGGCCTAATACAAAATGAAATCAGGTATGTCAAGGCAACAATGTCATTTTCACTATAGAAAGTGGCAAGTGACTTGAGCTAGGAATTTTAAGCTAGGAATTGTGAGGGCTGAAAATGAGAAAGAAATGTATACCAAGCATGGAGATCATTCTATGCAAAGGCATGTGACCAGAGACAAAATATTGTGAATAAGGAAGAACAAATAGGCTAATTTCACTGGAATGTAGAGGACTTGAGGGGAATAATTAATTTTTAAAAAGCTTTGTAGTTGAAAATTCTAGGTTCAGACTTTTATTTGTTTATGTTATCTGAACTCAAAAGAGCTTCATGAGTAGAATAAAACTGATACTTGGAAGAAAAAAAAAAGGAAAAAATTCCTGCATTTGCCCTCGTCCTAGACTCTACACCTCAATAATCAAATGCACACACATATATTCATACATATATATGTGTATATGTATATATCTGGACTCCAGAAGACTATTACAAGAACATGTAGTTTAATGTAAGAAAGTCACATGCACTTGGCTTTGTCACATATTAAAACAATTTATACTAGTGTGTGGGAGTGAGACATTCTGTTGTCTGATAATAATAAAAAGCTAGAGAAGCAGAGTAATGGGGTTGGAAGATTATAAACAATGAGGTATACCAAGAAGAATGTCAAAGAAGTGAGGAGACCAGTTCCAAGAGCTGTAAAAGAGGGAGAGAAAAGATCATTTTTAGTAATCAAAAGAGAGCATGTTGTATTTGTACAAAGTGACAGAATGTACAGGTTGGTCTCCCTTCTGGAAAAGAAGGTAAAGGGATGGTAATAATAACTGTAACTCATATAATTCTCTAATATATGCAAAGCAATGTGTATACATGTATATGCATATATATGCATACATGTATATATGCATGTGTATTGTGTGCATATATGCTTTATATACATATGTGTATATATACATATGTAGAAACAGAGAGGTAGTAGATAGATAGATAGATAGATGGTAGATAGAGACATAGTTGAGAGATAGATAGATAGATAGATAGATAGATAGATAGATAGATAGATAGATAGATAGATGGATTGATGGATAGATAGGTAGATAGACAGATAATATTTAAAACTTGTAAGGGTGAGATAGGTGTGACAATTATCCCCATTTACAGATGAGGAAACTGATGATGAGAGAAGTTACCTGTCTGTATTTACTAAGTTACATTACCTCTATAGCTACTAAGTATGTGAGTCAGTATTCAAATTCAAGTCTTACTTCATGTCTGGCCCTCTAGACTCTCCCAACTAGCTGCCAACCGTGGTAGAAATGCATCTCTCCAAGTGTTCAGAAATAATCTTGTGTTCTTTGGAAGCAAAGAAAAAGGGTTCTGGGAGGAAACCAAAATAATAAATAATCTGATTCCTCAGAGAAAATACTAATGTGTTAGGAGGTGGAAGAACATAACACAAAAGAAAGACAAGAGTATTTGGAACTATGTTTTCGATGTGAGACTTTTCCCATAGAGGTCAAGCTTGCCATTTTGAAGGAGAAAAGGAGATGGTGATGTATCCATATGGGCCATAAAGACAAAGGTCATCCAGTACTGGTTTAGGGAGAGTGTAATTCTACATAATGACTCTCTAGCAGCAATATATCAACTTGTTATGAACAATGGAAAGACCTGTTGTCTTCCTATCTTCCTGGAAAATGTAGGATTCTTGAAATGACTATCTTAAAAGATTGTTTATGAAAATAGGATTTCGATGTATAGTCACAGCTTAAAATATAAAATTGTTAGTCACAGATGGAGTGTACCTGTGAAAATATATTTACCTGTGGACTTGTGAAAATGTTGGAGAAAATTCTAAGCCAAAAATGGAAGGTGAAAGATAAAACTGTGCACATATAACTATCAAGCCACATACCCTAGAAAACAACAGGTACAAGATGGGAAGAAGGGTATCCACAGAGGTACCAGTAATCCATAGGGGACAATGTAACTAAGAAGAGAGCAAACAATATACAAGATAAGTTCAAAATGCAAATTCATCATATATTCATCAGAAAGATTTGGCAGAATGGAACTCATAACTGATGTATGGCTATGAAATATGCATTTTTTAAAAAAGCATCAGATAGATAAAATGTGTGCTGGTGAAGGCTTGCATATTTATTTATTTATTTTTCTTAAAGCAATCAGGGTTAAGTAACTTGCTCAAGGTTACACAGCCAGTTATTTCTGGGTGTGGTGCTGAGTGTCTGAGCCCGGGATTCCATTCCCAGGTCATCCTGACACTGGAGCCGGTGCTCTTACTCGCTGAGCCACCTGGCCGCCCCTATGCAATTGGGGTTAAGTAACTTGCTCAAGTTTACACGGCCAAGTGTTTCTGGGAGCCCAGATTCGATCCCCTGGTCATCCAGACACTGGAGCTGGTGCTCTTACTCGCTGTGCTACCTGGCCGCCTCTGGTTTGCATATTTAAAAGATGGTACAAAGCTTAGGGTAAAAATCAATGGAGGGAAAATTAAATGTAATATATCAGATATAGACAAGTATAGTCTATAGATTGCCTAGCTAGAGGGAAAAAAAAAACCTGGCATGGGGCTATCCATACATCTGTGGACCCTTCCTCTTCTGTGAAAATAAAGGAATTTTTTTTTTTTGTCATTGCATTGAGGAGAGTTCTTAAGTCTTTCAAAGTTGTTTTTCTTTACAATGTTATTATTGTATTTCTTCTGGTATTGCCAACTTCACTCTACATTAGTTCATACAAGTATTCCCATCTTTCTCTGAAACTATCCCTTTCACCATCTCATATGAACACAATAGTATTCTAGTACATTTAATAATAATAATATGTTCAGCCATACCACAGTTGATGGACATCCCTAAGTTTTTAGTTCTTCCACCCTCCAAAAGAGCTTTTATAATTCTTTTTGTACATTTGGGTCCTTTTCTTATTTCCTTAATTTCTTTAAGGTATAGACCTAGTAATGCTATCACGGGATCAGAGCAGGCACAATTTAATGATTTGAGGAACATTGTTCCAAATTGTTTTACAGAATGACTGAACCAATTAACTCCTCTAATGTGCCTGTTTTCCTGCAGGTCCTCCAACATTTGTAATTTTCCTCTTTTGTCATTTTTGCCAATTTGATGGGTCAGAGTTAGGACCTCAGAATGTCTTTAATTTATATTTCTTTAATTATTAATGATTTGGAGCATATTTTCATATCTACTGATATCTTGGAAATCTTCCTTTGAAAACTTCCTGGTCATATCCTTTGAACATTTATCACTGGGGAAGAGAAAATTAATATCCATAAAACTTGCCTTACTGAAGATTTCATTCTTTGAAAAGTAAAAAAAAAAGTGGTAAAGGGTTCTATTAATCTGACCTGGTTCTGACTGACAAGGAGGAAATTATTGCTGCAGTAGAAATGATGAGAACCATTGGAGAAAGTCACTATTCATTCTTAGAGATAATATTGGAGGAGGATGTCAATAATAATTGAATATATATCCTATTTTTGAGAGAACAGATTTTGAGGACGTTAAGAAAATTATATGTAAGATATTGTGGCAAAAAACTCTATGTGGAATATTAGCCCAAAAGGGAAGGGATGCTCTTAAAAATGAAATACTAATGGCACAAATGCATGCAATTCCAGATAAAAATAAAAGGGGTAGCTATCTACTAAGACCAAAGTAGATGTATAAGGAAGTCATTGACCAATTTATAATAAAAAGGCATATATAGAAGAGATTTAAAAAAAAACAGAGTATATAAATATATTATCATTTGAATAGCATCAGGAGCAGCAAAGCTTAGAATGAGGCAATACTAAGGATTAATGCTTAATGACAAAAGACAGGATAATAAAAGTTATGTTGGAAGGGGCGGCTAGGTGGCACAGTGAGCAGAGCACCGGCCCTGGAGTCAGGAGGACCTGAGTTCAAATCCACCCTCAGAAACTCAACACAAAACTAGCCATGTGACCTTGGGCAAGTCACTTAACCCCAATTGCCCTCAAAAAAAAAAAAAGCTATGTTGGAGGGGCTAAGTGAGAAACAGCAGAGAAAGGTAGGCATGCTACTCAACATGGAAGAAATTAAAATAATGGACGATGGAGAAAAGTCTGAATTATTCAACTTGTATTTAGGTTCTATTTTCTCTGAAAGAAAAAAAAGAGTGGCCTTAAGAATAGAAAGACTAAATCAAAAATGGTTGGCAGGGAGTTAAAACTTCATGAGGGCATGGTAAAAAAAAAAATCACCTAATTGCCTTCAATGAGCCTAATTCACATAACTTCACATACAAACCTTTAATTCCAGGGCCCTGAAAGACTTGTCAAATATTAGTACTGAGCTGCTGTCTGTCCCTGAACAGTGAGAAATCATGTAATCTGGGGCAGGTGCCACAGGACTGGATATAAACAGACACTATCCTAATTTGGAGGAGAGAGAGAGAGAGAGAGAGAGAGAGAGAGAGAGAGAGAGAGAGAG
>NW_027185655.1:24750650-24775857 GCF_028583685.1 Petaurus breviceps papuanus
AGAGAGAGAGAGAGAGAGAGAGAGAGAGAGAGAGAGAGAGAGAGAGACTTTAAATGAGACATTACTGACTCGAATAAAAAACTCCTGGAAAAATTCAAGAACAAATTATTAAGCAGAGATTTTTTTTGAAAGGAAAACAATGCTCAGTAAAAGGCCATGTGCCTTCATCAAAACAGGCCTGGCAAGGATAATTTCTTTTTCATTTTTGAAAATACTATTCAAGTGATATATCAGGGGATTCCTGTATGCATAATATACCTGTTAGCACATTATGTGATAGTACTCATAATACCCTTGGAGTTAAGAAGAAGAGATATACAATTGATAATAGTATAGTTAACAGGTTCAGAATTAATTGGATAACTAGACCCAAAGACTAGTCATTAATGAACTGATGGTGTCAAATTGAAAAGAAGCCTCTAGGATCTGTCACTGGATTTTAACTTTCCGGCTTATTTACTATTGGCTCAGATGAAGGTAGAATTGACATGAATATAAAATTTGCACATATATAAAAAGCTAGGAACAATCACTAAAAAAATGTAATATGACAAAGATGAGACTCTGCACATTTGCAGTAGGCTATCTCAGGAAAAGAAATGAGAGTGTTTATGGGATCTGCTGAAGAAATTATAGATGTTTAGCCTGGAAAGAAGGCTTTGTTGATTGCTGGTGTTCATCCAGGGAGGACTTGATAACTGTCTTTACTATTTCAAAGCCAGTCACATAGAATAGGGGTAAAATTTGTTCTATTTGGCCCCACAGCACAGAAGTAAGAAGAGATGGAAGTTGTAGATAGGTAGTTTTAGATGTGTGGGTTTTCTGTGGGGGGGGAGAGAGATGGGAAAGGTTTAGCAACCCTGAGCAAAGTTGTCCAAAAGTTAAAGGAGCAGGTTTGGTAGCTGGCAGTTTCCTTGCAATCTATTTTAATTAGGCAGGATGAACTCTTGTCAAACATGTTATAGAGGAGAAAATTTGAAAAAATGCTGGTTAGAATAAATCACTGGGAGGTCTCTTGCAACTCTGTGATTCTGTGATCATACCTAATAGACATTTGTGGTCTGGACTTGTAGACTATTGACCAGTTTTAGTACAATTAAAACCCCATCATCTCCCAAAGTATACAAGGACCTTAAGAGACCATGTAAGTCCCTCATTTTAGAGATGAGTAAACTGAGGCCCAGAAAGGTTCTGACTTGCTTAAAATTGCAGAGCTAGCAAATGGTGAAGACAGTTCTTGAATTAAGGTCTTCTGGGACTTTGGACTCCAAATTCAATGCTCATTATACCACCTTTCATCTATTCTCTGACTCTAAAATACTATATGTTCACTGTGATTAATGAGAATGCCAAATCATGATGCTGAAACCATAAGACCCACAAGGGGAACAAAATCATTCTCATTACTTTATAGTTACATTTCACCTTCATTACATGTCTATGTATACATTTCTGCATAATTCAGAAAAGCATAATGTGCAAGTATATCTTACTAAATTAAGACTAATGTTTCCATTCCATACATACTAATGTTTCCTAATAGAAAAGTAAATTGCTATGAAAGTACCTATTTACATTACTAGGTTATACCCTAATATCTTGTTCAAATATATTTTTCATTGTTCTCAATAAAATACATTAGTTTGATGCAAAGTCTTTGATTGTTCTAATCATGTTTGCTAATCTGAAAATTTTAGCAATGTGCAATGGATCTCCCAGTCATTAGTGTCAATTAGTGAGGCTCTCCCTGTATACCAGATGGTAGCTGTGGGAACGGAATAGAAGAGTCGGAATGGAATGTTTTTAAACCCTCCTACATAGCACTTTAAACAAAAAAGGAGTGACTTTTAAGAAAAATATAGCAAGACATCAGAACACAATTCCCAGTACTTTTAGAGTATCTTCTACCCAAAGAAATCTGGTCTCTCTATCAACCTTAACTCATTAATTCATGGCACCCTAATGAGTTCCAAAAGTCCATGTAATGGTACTGCTACCACTTTGACACACAGTAAATCTGAGGCAAAGAAATTGAAAGCTAGTGTGTTCCTGTGATGTGTGTCTTAACAATACTGTGCCACTTTGAAGCTTTGTCTTCAAGAGAGAATTTAATTGGGAGGGGGTGCAGGGAATGGTGATACTAACTGGTAGGGAGTATTTTTAGATTTTGTACATTGCTCTGTGCTAACTACCTGACCTTTAAATCTGCTTCAGTCTTGGGATATTTCTTCTGCTTCTTTTTTTTTGCTTCCAAGGTGGTCTCCATCTCCTCGATGGTGGGTGCTTCCATAGTGAAATATCAGCAGAGCAATACAGGTCTGAATTAAGGTCCTATGGTTCAGATGTGGACATTCTGTAGGAGTCCTAACTTATGGCAATTTTGCTTCTATGACCAGGAAGATTAATTTATGCACATTAAAAGCAGGTACCAACTTAGAGCCTGACCAAGAAGGGTTCTTAGTAAGTAACTGGCTCCTTTTTAAATTGTCCTCATTAGAATAAAATGCCTTGGGGCCCAGGTGCTAAATGTCAATATGTCAAAGATGGTCAAGGAGAGAGAGCCAATGCCTCTTATCTTTGCCATCAGTCTTTCTAAATACCATAGAAGGTATAAGCTCTACATTGGGTAGCTGCTATCCAAAGCTCCCTCCTTCCTAGCCTTTATTCATTCTCCCTGCCCTGCCAGTTCATTTTAAGTCCTTCCATCATATAGCTCTCAGTGGAATGTATTTCATTCATTTTCAGTGTTGTCAAATCAACGTTCCCCTGTTTCTTGTAAGGCCTTTCTGCCTCTTTGGTGTAGGTGAGCTAGAACAGCACATGAAACAGTTTGGTTTACTCCCAGGCTCTTCCCACACAGCTATAGAACCCACCATCTTATTAAGAAAGGCCGTATCTTTTGATGTCCCACTGGAGGATAGCTTTGTAATTAAGGTTGGCAGGAAAGCACATACCAAATGGGACTGTTTGACTGGTGTTAAGCATTCTGAGGCAGGTTTCATAGTAAGTTTTTTAGCACACTGAGCATATGGCCCCAACCGTCTGTCTATCTGCCCACATAGAAGCTCCTGGTGTGCTCCTGTATTTGGCAATAAGTGCCCCTCTGAACAGAATGCAGATTTGGGGATTTTTTAATCCCTAGGAATAATAATCAAACTAGGAATAATAATGTAAACATTGACAAGTAACAAGTGAATGCTAAAAATTTCAGATGCTCCCAATCCCAAAGGCTTACCCCAAATCCTGCATAAATGTATAACATTTATGTTATGGTACTATATGGACCCTCGTAGCCCAAAGGCCAGGTCTGTTACATTTCACTCTTCCCTCCAAACCCTCTTGGCTTCAGTCACCCATAGATTGTGTTCACATAGTTTTAGGGATCCAAGTTCCATAGGTCCATTTACTCACTTTATAATCTGATTAATTAAGTAATATTTTTTTCAAAGGTAAACAAGAAAAAGCAGACATTTCCACCTAACATCAGTGGGGCATAATTTCTCTCTATCTCCTCAGCCTTTAGGGCAAATTGACAAATAAATTTTTCTCAGTTGTCAACCTTCTTGACTTTGCTGCTTGGTCCAGAAATTGATAAACATAAGGACAGAGTCTGTGTCTTCCTCCCTTTTGACCACTGAAGACAAGGGATACCGAAGAGAAAAATTAATTTGGAAACGAAATTGCAGGGTAACAAGATGGCATCTGAAAATACAATTTGAATTTCTAGATTACAGTTTACAATACAAGGTTGACAGATTTCAGGCCAGAGATGGAGCACACCTAACAAAGCTTTGTGTGTGTGTGTGTGTGTGTGTGTGTGTGTTTACACATATTTATTTATACATGTATACATGTGTGTATGTGAGTGTGTATATAGGTATATGTGTATGTATGTATATATATGCATATGTGTGTATGTATATATATATGCCATCTGCCTTACAAATATAATTTAAATTACTTTAAGCTAAAAAGGGATTAGGAAAGGAGAGTATTGCCTATGTATATTTCTGAAGCTAGATACTATACAGAGTAGCTTAGTCACCCACAAAATCAGAAAAGACAAAATCCAAGAAGCCAGTAATAAAACCGAAGGCTTCAAATATCTTTACACAAAAGTTAGGCAACAAAGAATAGCAACTAGAGGACCTGAAATAACAGAACAAAACTGACCTCATAGATATCAGTGAAGCTTACTGGGGTGAAATTAATGCCTGGAATGACTCTGAATGAACATACTTTATTAAGAAAGCAGAGAGGTGAAAGTAAGCAGCAGATTAATTCAGAACTGATTGAATAATTAGAAACAAAGAGTAGTTGTTAATGGTTCAATGTAAATGTAGCAGAAGGTCTCTAGAGAGATACCCCCGGGGTTTGAGTTTAGCCCTGTCTTGTTTATATAAAGACAGAGAAGGTATAAATTGCAGATAACACACTGTTGGGAGGGTTAGGGAACCTCCAGGTGATAGATTCAGAATCCAGAAAGGATCTTGATAGGCTAAAGCATTGCATTGCATCTAATAAGATGAAATTCAATAGAAATAAATAAGGGGTCTTGTACAAAAAATATCTGCTTCATAAATGTAAGGCAGGGGATGAATGGATAGGCAGCAGTTATTCTGAAAAAAAAATCTGGGGGTTTAAGAGGACTGAAAGATCAATATGAGTCAACATGTAGTATGGAAGCCACCGAAGTTAATGTAACTTTGGAATGCATTAAGAAAAAACATGCCTTCTAGGGATGGGTAGGTAATGTCCACAGTAATCTGCCTTCATCAGAACTCTATGTCTAGGGGCGGCCAGACAGCACAGCGAGTAAGAGCACCGGCTCCAGTGTTGAGAAGACCTGGAGATCGAATCCTGGGCTCAGACACTTAGCACCCACCCAGAAACACCTGGCTGTGTAACCTTGAGCAAGTTACTTAACCCCGATTGCTTTAAAAAAAAAAAAAAACTCTATGTCTAGGACTGTGTTCAGTCTTGGGTTTATTGTTTTATGGAGGACATTGATAAACTTCAGAGTATCAAGAGATGGGTAGCCAGGATGGTGAAGGACAATTGATTCAGTCTTTTACAAATCCCTTTCTTGGGTATACACATCACTGATCTATCCATCTAGACCACACGTGTAGCAGAAGGCAGCTTTGCCTATTTGTCTGTTCACTGTTATAAGAGTTTTTGCATCAGCTGATTGTGACCTCCAGTCTCTTAGACATTGGCTTCTTCAAATACAACAGCTATATATGCATTTCCATCTCTAGTAGGTTTTCTTGCCTTTGAATCTGAGTTTCCTGCAGTGGTCTTTTACCTCATTTCTGTGGTCCAAACACAAGGAGATAGTTGGAACTGAGTTTTCCCAACTTCTATTATTCTTTGCCCATGGGAAAGCATATTTAAACTGATCTATTCTTTTCAGCAACTGATCAAAATATAATGACTTTAGTTCTAACTCAGAGATAATTAGGTGCCTTTAAATCTCATGAGTATACTATGCATCTGCACACTTGTTTCAGTCTGATCTCATTTATTTTCTCAGATTGTATTATATCTCCCTCTACCAGTCTCTGTAGTTGACTATCCAATCAAGTTACAAACCCAGATGATATTTCCTCTTTACATTAAGTGATCTACTGAACAAACCTAATATGTACTTGTCATGCTTTCCCCCTACTAAAATACCTCACTAGTCTCTACAAACATCCTTGTCACCTGACTTCAGACTTTGAAGCCTTCATATTCTGCGCCATTCCAAAAGCTGATCCTTTAAGATTGTCTAGACATATGCCACCACTACCACCACCACCATTTTTTTTATTTCATGCATGTGCTAGTACTCTAGAGTTTCAGCCAACCTTCTGACCCTAATGTTCCATTTTTCTTCACCAGGGGAGATATATCTTTTCCTGAGAAAATTCCCCTCATAGGTCAAAGTTTCTACTGTGGTGCAACACAGTATGTTATGCTGTATGACCTATTGACATTTAAACCTGATCTGGCACTTCACATTACTTTTTCTTCCAAATCAGTCTTGATCATCTGTCTCCAAATACTTCCTCATTTATTAAAAGTGTTTTAACTCTATGTAGTACAAGAGAGGTGTCAAAGCCAGCCCATGTTAGCTCTGAAGACTTACATAGGAAAGAATATATTTTTAATAAATTAAACAAAATATGAACAGAGTTTACATACCTCCTTAAATCAATCAAAGTCATTATGTGAGAGCCTGGGTCACTACACAAGAAATTTGTAGAAAAGTAAGAAGCTCTATTAGGGCAGGAAGAAGAAAAAAGTGACTTTGAGTGTCATTTTGAAATTACAGAATATGAAGCAAAACCATGTTTTTTTTTTCAGTACACATTTGAGGAGGCTGAAGTTTTGACAAGAGAAAGAAGATGTCAAGGAAGATGCATTATCTCTATGAGCATTTTAGAACAGAAGACCCATACTGTGAGAATTCCCAAGAAAAATTCAGCTCTTTCCCCTGCCGATGATGCCTGTCTATACACAGACATTATAATATAATCTCCTGTTTCATTACCCAAACATTTCCAGTAAACTGAATTTTGCCTCAACCACAAAGAGGCCAGGGGTTAACTAGATATACAAATGTAAGGTTAGGCAGAGAGCCCAACTTCTGCCTAGGAGTCAGAAATTTTCCTAACTGGAAGCTCAGATAAACTGTGACTGAACTCAGAGCTTTCCATTTAAAGTAATCTCCCTAAAGTCAAAGAGGAAGGAACCAAGTAAAGCTTTGGAACCATTATTTTGACCACTAGTCTAAAATCTGTTCATTAGTATGACATTATTAAAAATAATATCTACTCATCTTCTGTGAATTAATCTTCTAATACTTCCTGAAATCCACTTTCAACAGGAATTTTAGAAAGATCCACATTCTCAGGTAACTTACAAGAAATAGCCATCATTTTGTCTTTCTCTTCATAATGCTTAGTATTTCACTAAATATCGATCATATCTTGAAATTTTTTCTCAATTTCTTTGTCTAGGAAGTTTCCTTGTGTCAAGGTACATTGCAAAGAAGTAATCCTCTGGATAAAGAATTCATATTGCCTATACCAGTCCTCTTGGATGCAGAAATGCAACAATACAACAGATATCAATATTTGGACGTTCAACCATGAAAAAGTTATTTTAAATCAATCAGTTTGACTTGTAAAGAAAAAAAAGAACACTTGAAAACTGACTCTTCAAGACACAATCAGAAAGGAAATAATGCTGCTAGTTCCAACAGTGTATCACCCCTCCTGGGATACTCTCCAAACTTGCACTTTCACCTCTGGGCTGGGTATCCAGAGGTATGATATTGATCAAGGAGGAACAGAAAATAGTGTTCAGGGGTATACCCAGTGGTACCACTATTTGAAAATAATAGCTTATAAACCCCATATATTCACTTCCTATCCACCATAAGCCAATCAACTCAGCAAAGAAATATGTTTAAATGCTATCACGGGTAAAGTAGCTACATAACTTCCCTTCCACCATGAACCTGGTATACATTTTCTCACAAGTACACACCATGCTTGGGGAGAGAGAGGGCCCAAGTATAAAGTACAATGGTAATAATAAGGTACATATGACAGGAGCAGATGTGACTACTATGAAATTGTCAGACCAAAAGGTTGTTTTTCTCTTTGTAGCATCCTCTGAAAGTTTGCCATGGAGCGAAGCATCTCTGCTGGCTGGGCTTACTCTTCCTAAGCCAGAGTGTCTCTGATGCCTCACAGGGCATGACATCTAGAGATGGGTCAATCTGCTGAACTCCCTTGGGCTTGCTTGTTAATTAACAATTACAGTTTCCATCACCTCCAGCTTCTCATGCAACTACAATTCCTGGCTGAGTTACTGCTTTGCTTTTCCAGGAAGAGCAGAGAGTTTATCCTAATAGCAGCATAAGCCTCTCCAACTTTGCTTCCTCAGAACCTTGATCTTGACATTTGTCCCCTCCCATGAGGGAAGATGGGAGAGCAGAAGTCCAATCTTTCTTTTTTGATGATTGAGCTCCTCCGTGTACATCTCCCCAAAGAGTTTGTGATATATATCAATTACATTTCTCACATCTTTATAACCAGACCATAAACAATATAGTTGATCACCCCATAATCACCAAATACCCCTGAGGTTCAGGCTTCCTTAGTGGTTGTTTTTATTTTTAACACTAAGATTCTCAAGTTGGCTTACCAAATTAATGGTTGGGGAAGAGATCCAGGACAATCTCCTCTGGAAAATTCATCATCTCAGCTGACCTTTTTATCTGCAAACGAGTTATTCAAAACCTAATATTCTTTAAAAAGCCCACTCATATCTGAAGGAGACATGTTATATGCAAATAGAGTCCCCATGGGACATACTCCTACATTTCTATAACTTGTCCCCTTACAACTTATAAATTTTCAGGTGTCTAGAACAGACCATGATGACATCATACTCCTATTTTTTGATAGAGGGACACTTGAGTCAAGAGAAGATTTGTAATTTTCCCAAAATTTCACAGTCAGCCAATTGTATAACCAAGACTAAAATTCAGGTCTATTTGGTTCATTTTTCTCTCAGTTATGTTCTATTGCCTCTTTTTTAAACATCAGTTATATATTTAAACATAAATATGATTTCCCCTCCTTTTTCCTATGGTAACATAAGTTAAGCAAAAACAGTTCAAAAATAGACACACACAAACAAGAGATAGTTACTATAGAGCTTAAGTATTGTATTTCATCAAAATTATATACAAATATTTTGTAGGTAATCTACAGGGTAACAGATAGTGTGTCATAGTGAAAAGTGAACTAATCTTAGAATTAGAAGGTTCAGTTTCAGTAAGTCTTTTTCGGTCATGTCCAATTCTTCATGTCTCCATTTGGCGCAAACACAGTGGAATGATTTGCCATTACTTTCTGCTTATTTTACAGATGAGGTAACTGAGTCAAGCAGAATAAAGTGACTTACCCAGGGTCACACAGCGAAGAAGTGTCTGAGGCCAGGTTTGAACTCAGGAGATCAATCTTCCTGACTCTAGGCCCAGCACTCTATCCACTGTACCACCCAACTGCCCCAGAATCAGGCAGGGCCTGGTTCCAATCCGGCCTCTCACACTATAGTGAGAATAAGTTCTATTATCTTAATAAGGTAGTCTGTAAACAGCACAACTGATGAATTAATTACTTAATATTAGTGTAATAAATTAATATATAATAAAAATAAATTCTGTTAACTTTTATAAGATAATTTGTCCATCAAGCATAACAAATTTTGTTCTAAGGCTCCATTTTGTGATTGAGATGTTTTGAGTAAGTTTTTTTTTCTATACATTCTTTTCTTTTGTTGAGGGATATCTACTACTTTTAGTTTTCCACAGGATGTTAAATAGACAATGTGAAAGGGCAGGAAAAACCACAACTCTGTATGTTGATAAGTGGATATAGCATTGACTCTGGAATTCTACCCAACATTCGGGGTCCTTTCCCCAGTTTATGAAGAATAGATAGCCTCCTATCATGGAACAACAGAACTGCAATGATTGGTTTCTATTTCTATTTCACCCTCTTGTTCTAGAACTTCAGGGCAATTTTCCTTAATAATTTCTCGTGATAATGTATCCAGATTTTTTTTTCAATCATACCTTTCAGGTAGTCTTATGATTCTTAGATATACATTGTTTTTCAATGATAACACAAGCACCTGTGTCACCTGATGCAGTAAACAACACGTATGTACTCATAGACGATTGCTAACCATATGTGGGCCTTCTGATAGTTCAAATCACCAATGAAAAATATAATGAACAACTACTACTCAAATTATGTGGTAAACAACGTAAGAGCACCGATAGCTAAAAGTATAAACAAAACCAGCAAAAACTCCAGTCTTCAATCTGTTTCTAGGCCACAACTGGATCTAACTCTGCCTTTCCCATCCTTGAGACTCCAGCAGCCCATTTTGGCTTGAGGGCAGTGCTAATTGATGGAAACATGCCAGATGACCACCTCAGAGAGAGTAGAAACTCAGCCAGCAGCTGGGCAGAGGGATAGCCTTATCCAGAGTTCAATGTGAAAGAAACTTTTCAGAACCTTGAAAATCAGATTGCTGATTTGTTCTTAGAGGAAAGTATTATATGCATGATTTGATTAATAAAGACTGGTTGCTTGCATTGAGAAGTGTAGGTCTAATTGGTATTTCTATTTACTAGTTCACATTAATTACAGTAGATCTGTTGTATATCTATACTGACCTTATGGACACATATTGGCAATACAAGTAAGGCATTTAACTTCTCAAATAACTCTAAGTCTCTAAATTGCAAAGAAGGGGCTGATCCATCCTAATAGAGGAAATTTCTTATTTCATACACTAATGAAATTCCAAATCCAGGCTCTACCCCCCATAAAAATATCTAAAGTTTATAACTGCATGATGAAATTAATAACATGACTATTATAGCAGTGGCATCTTAGTAGTAACAACAATCAGAGAATGACTAAATTGCAGTAAGAAATCACTTCAGTGACCATCCAGTCCAATCCATATGTAATCAAGAATCCTTTGGATAATATATATTACAAATAGTCATCCAGCCTTTACTTGAAAGACCTCCAGTGAAATATGAATGTAGTGCATCCTGAGGCATCTCATTCTACTTTTGGGTAGCTCTAATTATTAGGAAATTTTTTCCTTATATTAAGTCCGTAGTTGCTTTCTTGTAAATATTTTCCTCTTCATTCCTAGCTCTTTCCTCTAGGACCAACCTTCCCTTCATCAAATACTTTATTCAGCTCACCCTTCAAAACATTCCCTATTTCCTTTAACCAATACTTTGACCCTCAGAAACTATAAACTTAGGACTATTTGTCAACCTTATTGTCTTCCACTGGATATTTACCATTTTATCTGTGCCATTTCTTATATGTGGAGAGATGAGTGATATGGTGTAGGAAGGCCAAAATTAAACAAAATTATCATTTGATTTCTAAAAGTTATGCTTCTCTAAGTTCAGTTTTCTGTCACATTTGCATTAACTATCACATTGCACTATGGACCCATTTTGAACTTGAAAACCCCTAGAAACCACAGATCATTCTCAGAGAATCTGTTATATAGTCATACCTCACTGTCATATTCTTGTGAAGTGGTTATTTTTAAAACGAGGTTTAAGGTTATAAATGTATCCCAATTAAATCTCATCTGACTACATTTGGTCCACTGTTCTAGCCTGTCAAGATTTTTTTTTAATCCTGATCTTGTCATCTAGTGTGTTAATTATTCCTCCCAGCTCATTGTCATCTCTCCAATCTGTCCTCTCTGCTTCCAAATGGATGAGCTAATCCTCATTCCCTATTGGGATAGTCTGAATTTGAGTTAGTAGCTGTATATTCTATCCAGAGGTGGTGATCACAGTTCAGCACACTAGTAGATGTAAAGTTGTTTGGGATTAAAGCCTCTGTGTAAAATTAGGTGTTACTCCTGCTTTAAAAATTTCTTAGAACATCTGAGCTGAGAGCTGAGACAAGAAACGGTCTCTCTATCTCTAGACAGTATTCAAGACATTTTGTAAGTTCACTATGCTATTTAATTGAAGTAAAGTGTAATTAAACACCCCCCAAAATGGTATTTGAAATTACAGAAAGGCTTTAAAAAATTTTTAATGTGTGCTATGAACAAAGCACATTTTTTATACTGATGAGATTTTAATTAGACACATTTTCCATTAGCCAAGATTAGGAACTGGATTACATCTTCACATTTTGAAACATTAAACCATGATGAAAAGGGTGGTGAAAAGAAAGAAATAACACCAAAAGTTCTCCTGCATCTGGGGATATGCTAAAGCACATCTGAACAAAGAGAGCTGACTTTTTCCAGCCCCTGATAATGTGTTTGGGTTTATCTGTTAAAAAAAAAAAATACGTCAGTCAATGTTTATATATTTGGAGAGATTTGTTTTGAAATATTTACATAGTATAAACTCCTTAGACATTCTAAGGAGGCTTTGTGAAGTCTCCTTAAAGCTTGTCTAAAACACTTTGTGACACATTTTGGCATTAAAATGGTAAAGTTTTCATGGCCTGAAAGAGCTTTATGCTACTACAACATTTTGACCTAATAAAATAAAGAAATTTGGGGAAGCAGGGAGGAGCAGGAGTTACAGTCATTTCTTATGAGTTTTGTCACTTTTGTCACCTAGTATAAAATGTTAGTACTTAAAAATTGCTTTTCAGTGATGGTGATGATGATGATGAAGATATGATTATAATGATGATGGTGGTGGTGATCGTGGTGGTGGTGATCATGGTGGTGGTGGTGGTGGTGGTGGTGATCGTGGTGGTGGTGGTGGTGATGGTGGTGGTGGTGGTGGTTGTGGTGGTGGTGGTGGTGGTGGTGATGACGATGATGATGATAAAGATGAAGATGATTATAATGGCATGATTGTTCCAATAGTAGTCACAAGGCATTAACCTCCTGGGCTCAAGGATTTAGAGATGAAAGCTACTCTATGGGACTTCAAGTCCACTCTTCTTAATTTAACAGTGAGCAAACAGAGCAGAGAAGTTCAATGACTCCCCCAATTTTATAGATTTAGTAAAAGACAAAGACAGATTATGAATTTAAGTCATTTAATTCCAAAACCAGTGCTCTCTGTAGTGTACCATGTTGCTAAGGTGGTTGAGAAAGAATATGAATAAAAGATATAACTTTTTGGATATTTAAATACTATGAAGGACACTTATTTTAAGATTTTGATTGATTTTATTGATGTAGGTACTCCTTCCACTGGTGCACTATACATTAGCCTTCTCATCAGGAACTATTTTTGTCCATGTCTTCCTATAATATCTCCATATTAGGTCCCACCAATGTGTTTGAGTTCTTCCCCTAGTTTCCATGTCCAAGGTATGTTTCAATCAGTACAGTAGCATGTAAAAACAGGCACATATTTAAAAGACTAAATCATCTAGTTCCATGGAAATAGCACTGAAGTCTACAAGAAAGATGGCTAAGTGGGAGGTCACATCTAACCCCATCTCTCCTGTTATCTCAAAATAGCAAGAAATGCCACAAATATAGGAAAAGATGATAAAAACAGGAAAATTATCATCATAACTGTAGAAAGATACAGAAAAACTAGCAGAAATAATTATAAAGAGGGAAAATGATAAAGATGTTAATCCAATACAATAGATAAAAATAAAGAAGATCGACTGGAAAATCTCTGGCTAAGTAAAATTATTTCAACAAATGCTAGGTCAGCTCCCAGAAATGATTTTTTTAAAAAAACAATAATAATGGTCTCCAGGATGATTCAAAAGAGTAATGGAATTGTAAAAGAAATCATGATAGAAGCTAAAAACTCTCAAAGAATAAATTAAAAGGCAAACATGACATTTTTAAAAATTAGAGCAAATAATTTTTTTAAATCCCTCCAAAACAATACATCCTCTGAAAAAGTGAGTGGAAAGTGAATTATATCTCAAAACTGAAGGGGTAGAAGAAAAAAATTATTGAACAAAATTTAAAAACAGCAGTGCTTGGAAGCCTACTACATAAAAGTTGAAGAAATTGAACTTGAAGAGTGCATGTGAAAAAAATCATCTGGTTATGAGCATTCTAGAAAAATAGAATAAAATGAAAACTTAAATAATTTGCTAATCAATCATGAAAGCAATTGCCCTCCCCCAAAGTACTGGAAGCATGGACCAAAGTGCCTGTCAATATTATCCTTAGAATTCCAACAGGGAGCAATATCCAAACTAACAAAACATGTCAAAATGGGTATATTTAACAACAAATACCGGAGGCAACTAAGAGAACACCCTTCATATGCCAAATAAAACAAGTAGAATCTCTTAATACGGCTCATTTAGCAGAAATATAAATAAGAATTAGACCAGCATATTCTGAAAAGAAAAGATCAATTGACATCTCCCAAAATAATATGTGCTTAAAAAGGATAAACGGTAAATAAAGAGATAGGAAATTCAGCAAAAAGGAGAAAATCCAATCATTTCTTCAAAAGAAATTAGCTGTAAACAGTATCTTTTATGTACAAACTCAAGAATATAAAGTTCAACAAATACAGTTGCAAGGAAAGACTAATGTAATCAATATTTGCTAGGATTAGCAGAGGCCATTGCTTTTTATGCCTGTCATATTCTTTGAGGATCTTTGAATCAATTGAAATAATCTATGGGCAAATTTTCAGAGAAGTTAAAAGAATCAGGAAAGACAAGGGAAGAGTTTAACTAATATTTATTAGTTAAATAAATGGAGAGACATGACCCAGCAGTTTTCTCTGTAGATGCTGTAACCCTTGACAATCAGCAGCCATAGTTGCTGAAGACCTGAAAATGTTCTCACCAGCAAAGCCCTTTCATGGTGTGAAATGATCGAACATCAGAAATGATTATGGGTTTATTAGTGAATTTAACATGATACATTAGAATCTGTTTTGCTACTGGACTCTAAGAACTTTGCCCACAGCAAGCACTTAATAATAAATGCTTTTTCATTCATTCATCCATCTATTTATATGCTATCCTCCTAAAGAGAAGCCTTTTAGAACTATATTTGCCTTATAGAGTTAAATACTCTTATAATCCAGAAATAATATATCAGGATCATCTATTCTCTATACAATTCATTTACCTGGATAGCTTAAAAAATGGTCAGTGATAAAAATTTTCTCTGAAAGCAAGCCTGTTCTTTTCTTATATTTTCAAAAATAATATTCTTGATACATGTGCAGATTATTTTTGTGAAATTATTATATGTACATGAGAAGAGTAGACATAAGGATTGGTAAAGGCATTAACTCTGAATACAACCATTTCTTACAGAATTTTAGGGAATGTAAAACAGTTAATACAATGAAAAGAGCAAAATAGTCTAGAAACTTTCTTGTCCAGAAAATACTTGATCTGCTATAGAAGAAAAAGTTATGTCAGTCAAAGAGGACTACAACAGCTTGAAATACAAATGAAGTTATTTGTATGAAAAACAGAAATGATTTTTTTTAATAGACATTGGTCCTTCGGAGTTGGCCTGAGCCAATTCAATGAACTTAGATACGTTGTGTTTTCTAATTTTAAAAATATGATTCCCTTACAGTAGCTGAGATGCTTAAGTCTTTTATCTAAGACTACTCCAAAGAATAAGTTCTTAAAAGCATAATTTATCCTTTCTTTCCATTTCCTCCCTGCCACCAAAGTGTAAAATTCATGTTGATAATGATTTGGTCTAATTTTCCATTGATCTGCTGATGAGAAATAATTCAAAGGTTGCTGAACGAAGATGATGTCACTAGAGAGTACCTACTATTAACCTTGAGATTCAGTGAGTTCAAGGCCCAAGAAATAAGTACTCTAACAGTGTCTTAACATAGATATGCAAGGACAGTACAGTGGAGAGAATTTATTGATTACAAAATGTAGGATCTCAAAAAATAGGCAGACTTTACAGTAAAAGTCTTCATTGTTTAACATCTCGATCTTTGATCTTTTCCAATAGTCTACCAAAAGTATGAAGTATTATATTCCCAGAGCTCTAACTAGAGAAAATGGCTCTTGGTGGAAAATTCATTTAAGTGGGACTGGAGATGAAATTAAGGTATATTCATCTTTATGGTTGAGATGAAAAAGTGATAGTGGATATGAGAGCTGAGCAGGTTGGAAAATTAGAAATTTGGGATGCTAGAAGGGGTCAAGGTCTAGGGCAGGGGTGGGCCCTTCAAGGTGCAGCCTCGAGGCCACATGTGACCTTTTGACTGAGTCCAAATTTTATACAGCAAATCATTTTATTAAGGGGATTTGTTCTGTGAAGTTTGGATTCAGTCAAAGGGCTGTACTTGAGGACCTAGAGGGCCACATGTGGCCTTGAGGTCATAGGTTTCCTACCACTGGTCTAGCATCTTCCTGATTCCAAGTCCCAACTACCACCTATAGATAAATAAACTGAAGTCCAGAGAGGTAAATAACTCTTCCAAGATAATACAAGTATCAAATGACAAAGTTGGTATTTGAACTTGGGTCCTCTGACTCTAATTATAGCTATATTTCAACTACATGACAACAGGTACATTCTAGAAGATAGAAAAAAAAAGATCACAAGGTTTAAAAATAGTAACTGGCAAAGCGTCAGGGCTAAGTTAACAATGGCAGTGGTGACAGGCCCTGTATAGATGAGAATGAACTCCCTTTCCTGTGGCTGCCCCAAATTAATCCCACATTGATCTCAGATGTCTCACCTATTGCAGGTGATAGCCTAGGTGACTCGTGGGTATGGGCAGGGGGCAGGCTGGCATGTTCGCCTAGGGCATGGTGGTAGGAGGATGCTGGTTAGTGTCAGCCTAGGAGCTCAGTGAAGGAGAGGGTCAGAGAGGGTATGGGAGGGAGGGGTGAGCCCAGAGCTCTCCCTTTGGGAGGGATCATCCCATGAGGTTTTTATCATGCAAGGTACTCTATCACCTCATGAAAATCATTTTCCTTCCCCCTCCAAGAGCTAAACTAGAGTCTTGTCCCCAGCATGTTGCCCCTACCTCTTTCTCCAGGCATCTGATCTGCTCTCCATTCATTTGATTCCTTAGGCCTGAAGGGGAAGCCAAATAAAAGAGAACAGAGTTTGTGTAAAATGGACCCTCACCCCATTTTAAGAAATTTCAGACAGTTCTGCTTCATCATTCATTTCATGGCTCCTGTGATGCCCAGAAATATACCCATAAAGAACAAGGGTTTGCTTCATAGAAAAGAAGAAGCTATACCCGGAGGGGGGAATGTCACCACCTTTATTGGATGGCCCTTCAGAATTAACAAAAAGAGGAGAAATGGTTTTTAAACTAAAAATTGTCAGGGGGCAGATGTAGATAGAAGAGTGAAAAATTCAAGTTGACACAAGGCTTATTTAGCCTCTCTGGAGCAATGATATGCTTACAGAAATGAGGACAACAAGTAATCTAGCAAACTAGGAAAACGATGAACATGTAAGGGAGAGGAAAATGGATGCGCTGTTCTGTGTATAGTCTGGAATGCATATGCATGCTTATGTACATGTGTATAAGTGCATTGTATCATACATGCATGTATGTGAGCATATGTGTATGATCCAATATGTAGAGATTTGGCAAGATTTCTTCTAGCCAAGAATGACTGAAAGATTGGTACTGTATACTAATCAAGAATCTTCTGGTTGGCTGAGAAGTCAAAAAAGAGTAATTGCACAGGGGAGACTGAGCTGGAACTGAGTGTGAAGTATCTGCAGATGGGTTACACAGGTGACCTTGTGAGTCTTAGAAGGTCAGAAGAGGCCTCAGAGATCCTCTCAGTCACTGGGGCAATTAACAGGGACTACTGAAGGCAATAGTTATAGTAGCCAGGACTGGTGAAGAGTCAGTATAAAAGCAGGATCTGTTTGACCCAGCCCAACAGTCTATTGACCCATCAGTCAAAACCCCATGTTATGCAAGGAGCCAGCCAAGGTGAGCAAGGGAGGGAATTATCCACCACACCTGCTTCACCCAAAAGAAACTTAGTGAAGATGCCTCAAAGGGAGAAAAAAACTCCCAGGGCTCAAAGTTGTGAGGTACCTCTTGATCCCATATGTTCCCTACATGTGTGCCTTACTGCCTTCATACTAACTACTCTAAGCATGAACCCACACTCCCCAGGGATCTTGTATTTTCAATGGGAGAATGAGTAACCAGTCAGGGGGATGGTTTTGTAAAATCTATCCTCACTGTAATGTCTACATAAATATGTTTGCAAAGGATGTGTATGTGTACATGTGTGCATGTATGTATGTATGCATTGTGTATGTATGTGTGCACAAACTTATAGGATGGGCACTGTACCTGTGATTTCATTAGTGTAGAGAATTTCCAGAAAGGAATGCTGGTCATCATTTTCTCTGAAACTTAGTGTCTTAGCTGCTTAAGGTGCTGAAAGGCTTTAAGATTTCTCATGGGTCACAAAGACAAAGAGTGTCAGAGGCTGGACTTGAGCTGAGGTCTTTCTGAGTCCAAGGGCAAATCTCTATCTACTCTAGTACATGAGATCTCTATTTGGATAATAATTAGCATCCAAACAGGACTGATATTATCAATCAAAAGAATTCTAGATCCTTCTAGTCCCAGTATCACATGCACATGTACACGTCTACAGACACACACACGCACACACACATTCGCATGTACCTGGCTGTAAATATATAGGTAATTATATGTACTTTAATCTTATTCTTGCCATCATGGAATCCAGGGGGCCGTTGTTTCTTAAAACTATTCAAAGAGAACACATGCTCTGGCCTTGATAAATTAAAAAAGCTTCAAAAAGAGCCTAGTGAAAGATGAATAATCTGGCACTCAATAGTTCCACAATTTCTAATATTTGACAAGTTACTTCTCATATTTGAGTCTCACTTTCCTCATTAGTTCCACATTCTCAATTTTCTTCAAAAGACCAAAGGTATTGGATCATGTGACCTCTCAGTTTCTGTCTGCAAGATTTTTTTTTATACATTTATGATTGGATTATGGTAGAAACAATGAGAGAAGGATACCGACTGATCTGCATGCACACCAAGAATGAATTATTTTTTGGATGTGATTTATATGTACTTAAATAAATGTGGATATTTACAGTGAATGGCTAAGAAAAAAAATGTGTGTACATATGTATAAGTGTATACATACATATGCACATAAACTATTTATCATGTGCCAAGCACTGAACTAAGAATTGGAGATACAAATAGAAAAGCAAAGACCTGCCCTCCAGGGGTTTACATTCCAATGGTGGAAACAGCACACGTAGGAAAGTAGAGGCCAAGAAAGGACAATTTATTCCACAAACTTACAGGGATTGTGAATGGAATCAAAGGAAGGGCAATAACCTTTCCTCACATACTCCTTTCAGGTGTTACGGCAGAATTGATTTAATTGTGGTCCTAGAACTGGAAAGTAGAATATGTTGGGTTAAGGAAGGGGAGAAGGAGAGGGAAATGACAAGAGCATGAAAGAGGAGGTAAGGTAAGGTAAGAAGATGAACATTAAGTAGGGAATGTAGTAAAGCATGAGGAGGGGCAGAAGTGGAGGGTGGGGTGGTTAAATAGTGGGTGGGGCAGGGCACTTATCAATCAATCAATACAATAGGACTGAAAGGTGGAAGATGATACTTGATGTAAAAGTTTACAAAATCAGAGTGTACAAAATTTAACAATGGTATACCAAAATAAAATCCAAATGGGTACACAATTGAGATAAAAAGACTGATACTACAAACAAATCAGGGAAGCAAGGAATAGTTTATCTGTCAGATTTATGGAGTACAGATGAATTTATGACCAAACAAGAGATAGAGAACATTATGAAATGCAAAATGGATAATTTTGATTACATTGAACTGAAAAGTTTTTGTACAAACAGATTCAATGAAACCAAGATTAGGAGGAAAGCAGAAAACTGGGAAATAATTTTTACAACTAGTGTTTCTGATAAAGGCCTCATTTTTAAAATATACAGAGAACTGAGTCAAATTTACAAGAATACAAGTCATTCCCCAATTCATAACTGGTCAAATGATATAAATAGGCAGTTTTCAGAGGAAGAAATTAAAGCTATCTATAGTCACATGAAAAAATGCTGTATATCACTATTGATTAGAGAGATGCAAATCAAAACACCTCTGAAGTACCACATCACACATATCAGATTGGCTAAAATGACAGAACAGGAAAATGATAAATGTTGGAGAAGATGTGGGAAAGTTGGAACACTAATTCATTGTTGGTGGAGCTGTGAGCTGATCCAACCATTCTAGAGCTATAAAAATGTACATACCCTTTAGGCCAGCAATACCACTTCTAGGGCTGTATCCCAAAGAGATCATAAAAATGAGAAAAGGACGCACACACGTGTACAAAAATCATTTATAGGAGCTCTCTTTGTGGTAGCCAAGAACTGAAAGTTGAGGGGATGCCCATCAATTGGGGAATAGCTGAGCAAGTTGTGGTGTATGAATGTAATGGAATACTATTGTGATATAAGAAATGATGAACAGGAAGACTTCAGTAAAATCTGGAAAGATTTATATGAACTGATGCTAAGTGAAGTGAGCAGAACCAGGAGAACATTGTACACAGTAACAACCACAGTCTGTGAGGACTGATTTTGATAGATTTAGCCCTTCTCAGCAATTCAAGGACATAAATATTTCCAAAGGACTCATGATGGAAAATGCCACTCACATCCAGAGAAGTAACTATGGGGTCTGAATGGAGAGTGAAGCAGACTATTTTCTTTTGTTTTGGTTTTTCTTTCTCATGGTTCCTCCCATTTCTCATACTTTTATACAACATGACCAATGTGAAAATATGTTTAATAGGAATGTATATGTAAAACCTTCGTCAGACTGGAGGCCATCTTGGGAAGGAAAGTGGGGGGGGAGAGGGAAAATTTAAAACTTATGGAACTAAATGTTGAAAACTAAAAATAAGTAATTTTTTTTAAAGTTAACAATGCCCAGTGATAAGTTCAGAGTGTCATATTCATTACCTCATCTATTGGCATGTAAAGTCTAAATGGTCAGTTTCTGTATTCTCTCTTGGCAAGATCCTTCATATATACCCAAGGCACACACATGGCATTTTGGCTTGCTAACCTCAAGTCCATCTGTTGGGTTGGAATGTTGCTAATGTGTTGGTCAGATGCCTGCCCTAGGTCACCGGTATAACAATGAAAGATTTTTAGTTGGACTTATTGAAAATAAGCGACCCATCACTGAAATGGTGATATTCCTCTGTATTAACAAGTAAGATTTTTTCATTTTTTCTTTCGTTGTCATAAAGCAAAACATTATAATTTCCTCTGATATTGTGGCAAACAAATTACAGAATATATTCAATAAATTCTTTTTCTAATGTGTGCCATCAAAAGAAAGCTTTTGAGAAACAAAATTTTAGTCATTTCTTTATGACAGGATGAAGGATATATGCATATTTTTATTACACCTGTTAACATTTTTATTCTAATATAAACAAGACATATATGAATAATTGGAAGAAAGAAAAGATTAGACTTTTCTTATGAATCCAGACACCAATAGGGTTTTATAACAGGCAGATCAGAAAAAGCTTAAACCCATGGACTATGTAAATGCATGTCATAACCCTACTTTTGAAAATTCAGCGATGATAAATTTTGTCTGGAGAAATTTGGATGGAATTAAAGAGAATTGATTGAAGAGATATATTTAATCATCTATTAGAATTTCTACCCACTAGACTGATTCTTTTCCACAAGAAGGCTCTGCAAGGTGCTAGACAAGTCATAGTATTATGTCACTGTAAATGGAAACTTGGAAGGGTCCCAGGCCAGTTAGTCTGCCTCTTTCATTTTAAAATAGAGACCATTGAGGCACTGATAGACTAAATGGCCTTCCTATGGTCACAGAAATAATAAGCATTCATACCTAGTGTTTCTGATTCCAGGGCCAGGCCTCTTTCCACAATATTAGGACTTGTCCTTCAACTTACAAAATGAGCATGCTAGTAAAGTACAAACTCTCTAGGGTTCTTAGAAAAGTGACCACACCTTTACTCTCCATCTCTGCCCTTCTGAGACACCTCTTCCATCGATGGGGAATGGGCAGTGTAGGTTTTCTCAATCATAGCTCTGAGTAGACACTCTTCCCTTCCTGTCCTCTTTCCTATCTTACTATATCTCTCACCTCAGTAACTAGGTGGCAGAGTGATTAGAGAGTTTATCTTGGATTCAAGAAGATCTCAGTTTCAGAATCTTGTCCCAGAAGTTTACTAGCTATGTGATGCTGGATCAATCATTTAACCTCTCTCAGGTTCACCATCCTTATCTGTAAAATGGGAATAATAATAGCACCAATGCCATGGGATCATTGTGAAATCCACATGAGAATTGATACAGATGTGTATGTATTTATGTACAAATATGTAATTTTATATAATTATGTGCATAAATTATATACAAAGTATTTTGCAAATGTTAAAGCACTGTATGAGTGTTGTTGTTGTGATTATTATTATGATCTGAATGCTAGTTCATATAACCTTAGAAAGTTATTCCCCACAGGAATAAACAGAGATAATTGGATGCTGCATATACTTATTTGCTCATTGAATGTAAACAAGAAAAGAAAAATACAATTATTTTTTTTAAATGAACATCTAGTTCACAGGTTACACTGGAAAGCAAGGATGGCTAAGCTATCAATCATGCCTGAGTCTGGAGACCACTAAAGTGACTTTTCCCTTAAAGTGGGAGGATCTTCTCTGAAAACTCACTCCCTTTTTGAAGTATGGTTTCCCCTTCAAAATATGATTTTCCTGGGAAGGAAAATAATTGCTCCCCTTGCCCAGATTTAGGTTGCTCTGATTCATATACATAAGGAAGTGAATCCATATATATTTGGTCTCAGATCATTTTACCAGGCTTATAGCAGTGCAACACAAAGCTTCCTCCCCCACCCCACTCCACATAGACATGCATTTTGCTAAAAATATCTCCAAGTCCATAGACTTAGCTCTGCTTGGCAGATATCTTTCCATCCTCTTACCCACCATTCTATATCTGTAAGCATTAAACAAATAAATAAGCAAACAATCAAATAAATAAAATAAAATACATAACTTGCAATTTCTGTTAGCCAGTAGGTTTTATCATATATTAAAAGCTTAGTCATAACTGTCAACATCTAGGGAGAGAGATGTCAGTCTTTAATTCTCTATTATATTTTTCAAAGCCACTTCAAATGAGACAATGGAGAACAATAGTAAATGGGTGAACTAGACTTGGGGAAAACCACTTTTTCTTGTAGCCAAGGAATGAGAGGGAACATGTAAAACCAGCTCTTTTCTAGATTTACACAATCCAGATTTCACCCAGCTCCTAATTTGTGCAAGGATCATTCTCCATTGTTCTACCAGGGGAATGTTTGCAGCCTCTTGTGTTATCTCAGACTCTGCAGTTCACCATCACTCTGCTCTGATACCTTCCTCCTATTTGATTATAATGGCTTCTTGCTTTTCCTAGCAACTGCTTAGACAGCATCATCAGTATTGTGGGTGTTCTGCCCACAAGTCATTTACAAGACCCTTAGAACTTGAGGAATATCAAGTAAAAGCTACATTCCATCAGGAAGTTCCATGCCTTCATCCACACCCATCCATGTCTTAGCTTCTGGGGGCTGGACCTAAGCATAACTTTTCCTAGACCTCACTTGCTGCTCTGACTTGCCACAATCCCTTCCCCATCCTATCATCTCCAAGTAAACCAAAGCCCAACCAAGGCCAGAGGGAAAAGCTAAAGCAGGGATATGGGGAGGCTCTGCAGAGATTTTAGAGTGGAATTAATCTGACCAGATGCAAGCAACAGGCTATAAATTAAAGAGAAGTCAAATATCATAATCAGATTATCCTAAGACCTATGTATGGCAAGTATCTTACAGTCCAGATGAATCATTTCACAAATAAAGAACCCGATGTCTAGGGAGGTTAAGTGATTTACCCAAGATACAGCAGATGAAAACCCTAAATGGGGTCACAAAGAATGAAGAGCTGGACATGACTGAAAAGACTGAACTATAAAAACCAATACTAGAAACAGTATTCTTTCCTTAAATAAAGGGTAATTATCAGTCCCACCTAAAACACTCTGATGGAATTTTTGACAATTAGAACTGGAGAAAAACAGCTCTTTTCGAGTTACTATTATCTCTCTATTTTTAAACAATATCGTGATGTTTTTTCTCTTTTTGATCCAAACCCCCTTATTCTACTGATAAAGGGAATTCCCAATTAGAAAATTCCCTCTACAAATACAGATAATAATCATTCTACACCTTAAAATCATCAATAGTTGTCTGGGCATAGAAAGTCCAATTGACTTGGCCAATGTTACAAAGGACTTGTACTCAGGGCTTCTTGATTGCAGTTGGGTATCTTTACTTTATGTCATTTGTTCCCTCCTCTTCTGTTCTTCCCTCCCCTCAAATCTATCCTTCATAACTTTTCTTCAACTATCTTCCTCATGCCTAGAATTGGCCTTTTTTCTGCTGCTTAAAAAAATCCCCTCTATTGTAGCTCATTATCACCTAATGATTAATATTCAAACACCTTCTCCTACTATTCAAGGATCTTGACAATTTATGTCACCCTACTTTGCTACCCATACCTTGTCTTCCTCTCTCTCACTTACACTACTGACTTTCACAGACTAGAAGTCCCTGGACATCATGACACCTTCCCACCTCTCCTTTTGTTCACACTGTTTCTAGCACTTAGGATGTTCTGGTAGACCATTTGTGAAATTCCTACAGTTCAATTCACACATCACATTCTCCATGAAAATTTCCTATTCCTCCCCCTTCTCATCTACCCCAGTCCCCACAGTTGACATGGTATCTTTAGTTTTCAAGTTTTACAAGGCATTTAGTTAGTTCTGTTGTAATGAACTCGCCCTAAATTGTTTTATATTATATTACTGATAAGATGGTGTAATGAGAACATAAATTTATGTTGTTGCCATCTTTCTAAGATTTTATTGTTCAAGATCTTCCCTGACCCTAGGCCATTTGATTGACTTAAGTGTACCTGGAGCCTGTGGTGGGAGGTTTGTTTTTCAGGAGATACTTTGTGATTGGGCAGTGGGTCAAGAGAGTTGTTGTTACATTCTCTGAGTCAGGAGAAGGCTATATAAACTCTGATGTGAGGTGTTGTTTTAGGGCTCACTTTGAGAACTGTTGTGTGATTTGACCAGACAAGACTGTGGGCAGCCATTGAGAGACCCCTGGCTTTGAAAACCCAGATGTCGATGCTTCCCTCTCTGGTAACTGTGACTAGGTATGGATGTATGTAATGACTGGACAGTTGGAGACCTGTCTGCTTGAAATATTTCTCTGTCTTGTAATTTCTGCTTGTAACCTCTGTATACTCTGAAGTTTGGGGTGCTGACCTTTTCCCCTGAACTAGGTAAATGATATGTTTGATTGATTAAATCAAGATTGTTAACCCATTTTGAGTTGCTTTCCTGTAGAAAAGCAGATCTAAGAACCTGTGTTGGCAGCCACCCTGGGGACTCTGGGGTTCTTGCTGCTACATATAGATAGATAGATGATAGATAGATAGATGATAGATAGATAGATAGATAGATAGATAGATAGATAGATAGATAGAT
>NW_027185655.1:24775867-24794545 GCF_028583685.1 Petaurus breviceps papuanus
GATAGATAGATAGATAGATAGATAGATAGATAGATAGATAGATAGATAGATAGATGATATATAGATAGATAGATGTGTGATGTGTATGTGTACATGTATATATCACACAGTCATATCCCTATACTAAACTGTAAATTTTAAAAGATCAAATTCATGTTTTGTATCCCCAAGTAACTAGTATAGCTTTCTACATATATTCAGTGAATAACAGATGTTTACTGAGTTGAACTGACCCTAAGATGGATCAATTTCTGACAGGTTTTATAACTTCATTTTTACTACCCAAAGCTAATTTATGTCTTATTTTAAAGCAGATATTTTTCTTGGAGAATTTCAGGTGTCATTTTCAGAAAAGAAAAAAAAAACCTCCGATGTTACTTATTTTAAATCATAAAGTATTACAATTGTAAAATTATTACATCTTTTTAGCCAGGTATATTTTTTATGTATGTAAGTTTTTTTTCTAACATGTTCTTTTTTCTCTTGTCATCAGATTTCTCTATCAGAACTCTTTTTTAGCTATCTTTGGAAATTAATTCAGATTAATTTAATAGTATGTATAGATATCTATGTATATATGAATGTATGTGTGTATATATATAATCATATATATTTTTCCTGTTTCTAGACTACTTATTATTAAGCATTATTAGCTCCATATAGGCAGCTAGGTAATGCAATTGTTGGAGTACTGGGCCTAGAGTCAGGAGAACATGAGTTCAAATCCAACCTCAAACACTTAACTAGTGTGCAACCCTGGGCAAGTAACTTAACCTCTCCTTATCTCAGTTTCCTCCACTGTAAACTGTAAATGGCACAATCTTCAGGGTTGTTGTGAAGAGCAAATGAAATAATGCCTAGCACATAGTAGGCACTTAACTGTTTTTTCTTCCTTTTTCCATTTTCCTTTTTTTCTTTCCTTCCTTCTATCCTTCCTTCCTCTTTCCCTCCCTTACTTCTCTTCCTTCTTTTCTTCTTTGTTCCATCCTTCTTTCCTTTGTCTTCTTCCTTCCTTCTATCCATTCATTATTCCTTCCTCCCTCCTTCCCTTCCTTCCTTCTTCTCTTCCTTTCTTCTTTCTTTCCTTCCTTTATTCCATCCTTCTTTCATGTCTTCTTTTTTTTCCTTTGTAGTCTTCTTTCCTTCTATCCATTCATCATTCTTCCCTTCTGCCCTCATTCCCTTTCTTCATTCTTACATTTCTTATTTCTTTCTTTCTCTTTTTTCTTTCTCTTTCTTCCTTCCCTGCTTTCCATCATTCTTTCCTTCTTTCCATCCTTCTTTTACCCTTCTTCCTTCCTTTGCTTTCTCCTTCTTTCTACCCATCCATAATTCCTTCTTCTTCCTTCCTCCTTTCCTGCCTTCCCCCTTTCATCCTTCCTTCCTTCATTCCTTCTTTTGTTCCTCCCTATCTTACCTTGTTCCTTCCTTCCTTTCTTCCCTCCTATTACAGGAAAAGTAAGAATGGCTAGCGGCCAAACGTTTGACTGGGTGAATTTGAGCAAGTCACATAATGTCTCCATTAACCAGGAAACTCTAAAACTACAAAGTGAAAAAAAGTTACATCTCTTCATCAGTAGAGGGAGTTTCCTTGCAGACAGTTTCCTAAGGGCATCTCTTTGGGGATGAATCATAGGTCAATCAATCATTTCATTAAAACACACATGAATCAACTGTCTAGAGATGAACAAACAAAAGTAAAATTGTAACAACCCTCAAGAAGCTTGCTTACATGAAAAGGGGAAGGAGAGAAATACCATTTATATTTGTAAATTAATCCAAAATAAATATGAGATAATTATTAGGAATTAACATTTGGATGGTCAGTAAAGATTTCCTGAGGAAAGTGTTATTTTAACTGCACAGTGAATAGAGAATAAGATTTAGAGTCAGGACCTGAGTGCAAATCCTGCTTCAGACCCTTACAAGCTATGTGACACTGAGCAAATTATTTAGTCTCTGTCAGACACAATTAAATTGAGTAAATTTGGAATAAAAATAGGGTTGTTGTGAGGATCAAATAAGATATTTAAGGTGATCTCCAAACCTTACAATGCTATATAAATTTTAAATATTTTAAAATCTTAGGAATCTATGCAGTGGAAATAAGGCAGGAGTACATTCTCAGTATGGTAAGGCAAAGATACCTAACCCAGAAGTAGAATTTTGGGCATTATGAGAAAAAAAGGGTGGGGTAGTTCATCTGGACCATACAATGCATGAAAGAACGTGAAGTATAAAAATAATGTGTAATAAGACATAAAAACTAGGTTTGGGCAAAGTTGTGAAATGTTTCAAATTCAAAAGTATAAATCAACAAATACATATATATTTATAAATGTATAAATCAATAAATCAATCATTTATTATGTGCCAGGCATTGCATTACAATTTGTAGCTACTAAAAACAAACATACATACACAAAACCAGCAAAAGCAGCCCCTGCCCTCAAGGAGCTCACATTTTAAGGGGTGAGAAAGAAGAGGGACAACATCCTCAGAGGAGAGAAGGGATGATTTAATTCCTTTTTATATCCTCAGTCTCTAGTGTTTAGGTCAGGGGTGGGAACCTGCCACCTTGAGGCCACATGTGGTCCTCTAGGTCCTCCAGTGCAGCCCTTTGACTGAATCCAAACATCGAGGGAACAAATACCTTTAATAAAAGGTTTTCTTCTGTAAAACTTGGACTCAATCAAAAGACTACACCCAAGACCTGAGAAGAGCTCATGTGACCTCAAGCCTGCAGGTTCCCCATCCCTGGCTTAGGTGTTTAAGTCTTGATTTATTTCTTCTACGTATAGGGCTCCATGAATTTTTCAAAGATAGGCAGAGACCAAATCTGATTTACTTTAAATGACCATAGAGAGGAGTTGACATTTGATTCTGGAAGTAATAAAGTTACTGGAGTTTGCTAAGTAAGACAGTAATATGGTCACACTTAATTTTTTATGAAAATGACTTTTCATAAAAGGGGTAAGGAATAGTCATACAAGATTTTAATCTGTATTATAAAAGCAGCAGTCATCAAAACTACTTGGTACTGGCTGAGGAATTGAATAATGGATCAGTGGAATAGATTAGTGGAATAGAATAGACATAGCAGTCAATGACTATAATAATCTACTGTTTGATAAACTCAAAGACCCCAGCTTTTGGAATAAGTACTCACTATTTGACAAAACCTTCTGGGAAAACTGGAAAATAGTATGGCAGAAACTGAGCATAGACCAATATCTTACATGATATACTAAAATAAAGTACAAATGGGTGCATGATCTAGGTATAAAGGCTGATACTGTAAGCAATCTGGGAAAGCAAAGAATAGTTTATGCGTCAGAGTTATAGAGAAGGAAAGATTTTATGACCAAAGAAAGATTACAAAGGATTATGAAATGCAAATCAGATAATTTTGATTACATGAAATTTAAAAGTTTCTGTACAAATAAAGCCAATGTAACCAAGATTAAGAGAGAAGTGGAAGATTGGTAAAGAATTTTTACAACCAGTGTCTCTGATTCTCTGATAAAGGCCTTATTTCTAAAATATACAGAGAATTGAGTCAAATATATAAAAATACAAGTCATTCCCCAATTGAGAAATGGTCAAAGGATATGAACAGGCAGATTTCATTTCAAATGCTTTATTAACTTCTGACTTACATCATTCATTTCCGCCAGGTTTTGAGTTACAAATTTCCTCCCAGTTCTTCCCCTACCCACTGCCCCAAAATAGCAGTCCCACAGGATATCCCCTCCTCCAATCTGCTCTCTCCCATATTTTCTCCCATAACCCTTTTGACTTTTCCAGTGGATCTCTATGCCCCAGTGCCTGTATATCTTATTTCCCAATTACAGGGAAAAATAGTATTAATAATAGTATATATATTTGAATATTTGATTTTAAAAGTTTGAATTCCAGATTCAGTCATTTTCTCCCTTGTCACCCACCCTTACTTGGAAGATAAGCAGTTCAATATAGGTTGTACATGTGTGGCTAATGCAAAACAATAACATAGTAGATATATTGTAAAAGACTGACTATATTTCCCTCCCTCCTATCCCACCTCCTACTTGTTCTATTCTCTACTTTGATCCCGTCCCATTTCAAAAGTGGGTGCTTCCAACTTCTCTCCCCTCCCCTCCCCTGCCCTCCCTTTCATCATACCCATTTCATCCCCTTCCCCCCTACTCTCCTATAGGGTAAGATACCCTATTTAGTGTGTATTTCATTCCCTCCTCAAGCCAAATTAAATGGGAATAAGGTTGACCCATTCCATTTTACGTTCCTATTCTTCCCCTCCATTGTATCCATTTTCCCTTGCTTCTTCTATATGAAATAGTTTATCCCGTTCTGTCTCTCCCCAACTCCTCTCATTATATTCCTCTCTCACCTCTTAATTTCACCTTTTAAGTATCATCCCTTCCTGTTAAATTGGTCCTATGCCCTCTTTCTATGTATGCCTGTAAACATATGTATTCATATGCCCATATGCCCTCATATATAGACACATATATATTTCTATTCCCTTCAACTACTGAGAAAACTTTCATCAGTTACAATTATTGTTTTTCCATGTAGGAATGTTAATAGTTCAACTTTGATAAGTTCCTTATGATTTCTTTTCCCTGTTTGCCTTCTCATGCTTCTCTTGCTTCTTGTATCTGAATGTCAAATTTTCTATTCAACTCTGTTTTTTTTTAGCAAGAGTGCTTGAAAGTCCTCTATTCCACTGAATGACCATATTTTCCCCTAAAACATGATACTCAGTTTTGCTGGGTAGGTGACTCTCGGTTTTAATCCCAGCTCCTTTGACCTCCGGAATATCATATTCCAAGCCCTTCGATCCCTCAGTGTAGAAGCTGCCAGATCCTGGGTTATCCTGATTGTGTTTCCACAATTTTCAAATTGTTTCTTCCTGGCTGCTTGTAATATTCTCTACTGAATCTGAGAAATCCAGAATCTGGCTCTAATATCCCTAGGAATTTTATTTTTGGGATCTTTTTCGGGAGATGATTGGTGGATTCTTTCAACCTCTATTTTGCCCTCTGCTTCTAAAACATCAGGACAGTTTTCTTTGAGAACTTCTTGGAGGATGATTTCTAGGTTCTTACTTTGATCATGGCTTTCAGGTAGTCCAATAATTTTTAAATTATCTCTCGTGGATCTATTTTCCAGGTCAGTGGTTTTTCCCATGAGATATTTCACATTGCCTTCTATTCTTTCATTTGTTTGAATCTGTTTAACAGCATCTTGATTTCTCATAAAGTCGTTAGCTTCCATTTGCTCCATTCTAATTCTGAAGCAATGATTCTCCTTAGTGAGCTTTTGAGATTCTTTTTCCATCTGGCAAATTCGGCTTTTTAAGGCATTCTTCTCCTCATTGACTTTTTGAGCCTTTTTTCCCATTTGAGTTAGTCTGTTTTTTTAAGGTGTTATTTTCCTCAGTCAGGCTGTTGACTCTATTTCATAATTTTCTTGCATCTTTTTCATTTCTCTTCCCAGTTTTTCCTCCACCTCTCTTATCTTCTTCTTAAGGTCCTCTGTGGCCTGTAACCAGCTCATATTTTCTTTTGAAGCTTTTGGTGCAGGAGTTCTGACTTCACTGTCTTCCTCCTGTTCCATGCTTTGCTCCTTTTTGTCCCTGAAATAGGAGTCTAATGCTGGAATCTTCTGTCTGCTTTGTTTCCTTTGCCTGGTCATGTCGCCCCTCAGTCACTTGACCCCTGGGCTTTTTGCCACAGTAGGACTCTGCCACCAGACAGGGGAGCTTTCATCACAAATGCTGGGGTTTCTCAGCTGCAGGAGATATTAGATGGGTGCCCTCTCTGAAGTCTCCACATGCTCTGGCAAGCTGGACATACACCCCAGGACCTCCACCCTAGACTGCAATCCAGATCCAAGAAGGTTAAAGCAAGAGCGATTATCCCTCAGACTTGTGCTTGGTCCCCCTACACTCTGCAGGCCAAGAGCTGAAGCTGCCACATGGCACTGGCTGGCTGTGCAGGAGTCTCAGCAGCTTCTCACCCCAGGGGCAAAAGCCATGCAGTCCCACTTACTGGGTCCCAAAGTCCAGACTGCACTGACCTCTCACTTTGTCCTTCACATCTATGTGTTGATAATTCTGGAAATGGCCACAGCTGCTGCTGATCTGGAGTCCTTCAGGCTGGCAGCTACTCAGGCCCGCCCTGGGGCTAAAACCTCAGCATAGTGCTGGGCTCAGCTCCCAGAGCACTATGCTGGCCTATTCCTGATGGCCTGCTAGGCTGTCCTTAGTGGAAGGTTAGCTTCTCTGTGTCATTTTGTGGGTTCTGCAGCTCCAAAGTTTGTTTAGAGTCCCCTTTTTACATGGAGTGGGGAAGATGGAAGCTGGAGCAGCGGGGAGGTCCTGCTTCTACTCCGCCATCTTGACTGCCCCCAATGAACAGGCAGATTTCAGAAGAAATTGAAGATATCTATAAGCTTATGAAAAAATGCTCTAAATCACTGTTGATGAGAGAAATGCAAATCAAAACTGAGGTACCACATCTCACCTGTTAGATTGGCTAAGATGACAAAACAGGAAAATGATAAATGCTGGAGAGTATGTGGACAAATTGGAACACTAATGCATTATTGGTTGAGTTGTGAACTGATACAGCCATTCTGGAGAGCAATCTGGAACTATGCCCAAAGGTATATAAATAAGTGTATACCCTTTCACCCAGCAATACCACTTCTAAGGTCTTATGCCAAAGAGGTCATAGAAGTGGGAAAAGGAACTGTATGTACAAAAATATTTATAGCAGCTCTTTTTGTGGTGGCAAATAATTGGAAATCAAGGGGATGCCCATCAATTGGGGAATGGCTGAACAAGTTGTGGTATATGAATGTAACGGAATACTATTGTGCTATAAGAAGTGAGGAGCAGACAAACTTCATAATAACTTGGAGAGACTTATATAAACTAATGTTGAGTGAGAAGAACAGAACCAGGAGAAATGTGTACACAATTACAGACACATGGTATGTGTGATGACTAATTTTGATAGACTGGGCACTTCTCAGCAATGCAAGGTTATAAGACAACTCCAAAAGATGCATGATGGAAAGAAATATCCACATCCAGAGAAAGAACTAGAGTCTGAATGTAGATTGAAGTAAACTACTTGCTTTCGTTTTTTGTTTCTTCTTCTCACTGTTCACTCCATTGGTTATAATCCTTCTTTACCACTTGGCTAATGTTTAATGTGAAGGTATTTGGAGATCCTATATTTGATTGTATGCTGCCATGGGGAGGGGAAGGGGGAAATTTGAAGCTCAGGGGATTGTGGAACTGAATGTTGTGAACTAAAAGTAAATAAATATATTTATTTTTTTTTAAAGGGGCTAAGTAAGAGTGGAGAGTTAACTACAACACATAAAGTAGAGATGTGGAATTTTTTGCAGGGGATGATTGGGTCCAGTGAGAGCTGTTTTTGTTTTGTTTCGTTTTGTTTTTTGGGGGGGAGAGGTTGTTTTTTTTTAAGGGTAAGGGAATCTTGGTTGTATTACTTGATAGTAGAGAAAGCAAAAATAGGGAGAGAATGAAGATTAAGAGAAGATAATATTTGGGAGAAACTTGCTACATAATATGGAAAGATAAGGAATAAAGTTACACTTTGGTCTTGGTAAGGATTACATCTTCCACAAAGATTAGCACAAAAGGAGGAATGAAGGGGGTGGAGTGTTAAGGATATTTGAAAGATAGGGAAGGAAAGAGAAGGAAGCTCCCATCTAGTGGTTTCCAGTTTCCTGGTAAATTATGAGATAAGGTCATCAGTTGAGAGGGTAGGGGCTATTCTGGGAGATTTGAGGAAGGAAGTCAAGATTTGGAACTGCCTTTGGCAAAAGTGGGATAGCTAATAAATTAGGAAGGGCTATAAGGATGGTTTTCCTTCAGTGAGACCTTAATTGAGTTTAGAGAGCTTAACTTAGTGGATCCAGTCAGAATGAGAGTGTGACTTGATTTAATTCCTTTTAGTAACATGCTAGTAGGAGTGGTGGAAGTAGATGGTGGGAATAAAGATGATTTGGATTAAATTCAAGATTATAGCATAGAGTTGAATTACTTGGAGTAAATATTAATAGAACTGAGCTAATGACTTTTAAAAGCATGCAAAATACTATGGGGAGGATATAAGAGAGAGCAGATTGGGGGAAGGGGTATTCAGTAGGCTTGCTATCTTGGGATAGGGGGTAGGGGAAAGATGGGGAAATAATTTGTAACTCAAAATCTTGTGGAAATTAATGTTGAAAACTGAAAATATTTTTTTTAAAAAGCATGCAATATATTTACAGCAGCATTTTTTTATAATGGCAAAGTACTAGAAATGAAGTCAGTGGCCATCAATAGGAGAATGGTTAAACAAATGAAGGTACGTGTATGTAATGGAATATTTACTGTGCTGTGATAAATGATGAATGTGAAAAACACAGAAAACTATGAAAATAAATACATGAAATGATGCAAAATATAATGAACATAGCCAGGAAAACAAAGTACACAATGATTAAATCAACATAAATGGAGAAAATAACTACAAAACAATAAAAAATAAATGTCCTAAAACTATAAAGAACAAGCTTGGTCCCAAAAAGATAAATGTAAGAAGATACTTTCCCACTGTCCTTGCTTCTTTAAAGAAATGGGGGGAGGGCACTGTGGGTATGGAATATTTCATAGAACATCAATTTTTTTATGTATTGATCAGTTTTATTGATTTTCTACCTCTTTCTTTAAAAAAATGCTTTGCTATAAGCAATAGCACTGGAGGGGAGATGCAAGGGGAAATCTAAGCAATGTAAAAATAAAAGATCGCAAAAATTGATTTTTAGAGTATGTGATGTAGATGATAGGATACTGAACTTAGAAACTGAATGACATAGGTTCAAATCCTGCCTTGCTTTATGAGCTATGTGATCTTGAACAAATTATTCAATCTTTCTTTGTCTTAGTTCCCTCAATAGTAAAGTGAACACATTGGGCTCATTGTTTTTAAAGTGCCTTCCAAATCTAAAAATATAGGATGCTTAGAATCTTATATCCTAGAAACAATTATTGTTGAGGACAGATGGCTTCTGAGTTCCCTTCCAATGCTGAGATAGAGTGGTTTTATGAATAACTGCCTCCTAACTGATTTTCCTTAATTCTCTTTCTCTCTACTTCAATTCATCGGCTACCAGAGTAATTTCCCAGTGTCTAACAATATTTGTGTCACTCATTTGTTCAAAAAGGTTTTTTGGATTCCCATAGACTACCAAATAATATCCAAATTCCTTTACCTGACATTCCACAATCTTATTTCTCTCCTCTTGTTTTTGATTCCTCATTTGTTCTATAAAATGTTATGAAATCCTACTCCCCTTCTATAAGGACCTGAATAGCTTCATACCCACTAAAGAAAGAAACCACCAGGGAGGCTCAAATTTCCCAAGTCACCTGGTCAAAGTTAGGCTTTCTGTAATCATGGAATGCCCATTTGCCCTCCTCAGGGAGTTTGAATATTAAGTAGGGACCAATTCCCTTAGCGTTTCTCCCTCCCCCTTCCCCAGCATGAATAAGCAGCAGGTCTCAAACCTTGACCTGTACAGCAGGTCCTGACTCCCTACTCCTTTCAACCTCCATGTTAATCCTATAAAATCCTATAAAAACCCACTACATTTACCTCTTTGGGGAATCCAATTCCATGTGAGATCCTAGCAGATCTGACCTATGTCCATCTTCTTGACTGACTGACTCCTTCTAATTGTATTCCCCATCAATGCAACTTGCATGCTTCGCTTTCTGTCTGTCAGTTCTTGTGCTGTATTTTGCCTTCTGATATTCTACTTCTTAGACATACTCAAAGTATCCCTTTTGTGTATAAATTGTTCTAAATGGACTTTGAGGTCCCTTAAAAGTCTCAAAATCTATTACTCTGTGATTCTGCAATTTTTCTTTTTGCTTTCTTAAATTTTTTGGAGGGAAATTTGGGGTTAAGTGACTTGCCCAAGTTCACATGGCTAGTTTTTGTGTTAAGTGTCTGAAGCTAGACCTGAACTCAGGTCCTCCTGACTCTGGGACCGGTGCTCTATTTGCTGTGCCACCTACGTGCCCTGATTCTGCAATTCTTTCTGCAGGACCTTGCTGAAGAAGAATCTGCACTCAGTTATGCATCTTCAAGTTTTCCAACTTTGGCTTTTTCTAAGCTATCTACAGACATGTTCAATTCTGCCCAATCTGAAAAAAATGAAGTTTCCTCTTACCCTTCTATTCTAAATAATTCTCTCTCTCTCTCTCTCTCTCTCTCTCTCTCTCTCTCTCTCTCTCTCTCTCTCTCTCTCTCTCTCTCTCTCTCTCTCTCCCCCAAACAAACAAACAAACTTCTTGACAAAGGTGTTAATAGTCACTACTTTCAAGTCTTAACTACACAAGGGATTTCTCCTCAATTTATTGCAAGCTATATTCTAGAATTCCATTCTGAATAAAAGTTCTTTTGAAGGTTATCAGCAGCTTTTTGTCCATCAAAATATAATGCCCAATGGTCTCAAATTCAGAATAGGAAGGAGCTAGAAATAAAGAACCATTTGTTGAAACCTAAAGAGTTAATAAGATTGCCAAAGGAGAGAGAAAACAGCCAAAAGTTGAAAGACAGAGAGACAGAGAAAGACAAAGACAGAGACAGAGACAGAGAGACAGAGACAGAGATAGAGAGTGGACATGACTTGCCTAGGCTTACACAGTCAGTATAGATCATAGAAAGAACATGAATTTTACTCATCCTTACACAAAGGCAGGGCTTTCTAACCTGGGATCCATAAACAGTTTTTTACAAAATATTTTGAAAACTATATTTTAATCTCATTGCTTTCCTTTACAATCCTGTGTATTTTATTTATGCATTTCAATATATTATTTTGAGAAGGATCCCATAGGCTTCAGATTGTGCCAAAGGGCTCCATAATTCCTGAAAAACTTAAAAATTCCTGGAGGTACTACAACATACAATGCCCTGTAATAAAGGCTGTTTCGTTTACTCTGCAAAATATCGAAGTCATTAATAGCAGCTAATCGTAATGGAAAACCAACTAAAAATGGATCAGTAAACAGTGTCATGACACAGATAAACTTTCAACACACATTTACTAATGAACCTGTCATCACATTAGACAGAACCTTCAATTTAACTGACTATGGAATTCCCAATGTGGAGTGGCCTCTAGGCCATAATTGATAATCTTAGAAAATTGCCTGGGGTCACTCAGAGGTTGAGACCTGGTCAAGGTCACAGACTTAGTCCATGTCGAAGGTATTATATGAACTTGTCCTCTTGACTTTAAGATGAACTGTCTATGTACTAGACCTCTCCCTCTAGCATCTTTGCCAAGAAAACCTCAAATTGGGTCCCAGAAAGTCAGACACACTGAAACAGCTCAACAACCACCATAGCAACTCTCATGTAACTAGACTTTCCATTGTATGGGTGACAAGGGGATATCGTGAATTGGTAATGTCTATTCTGAGGACATTGACAGTTTTAGAAAGAATCTAAGGTCACCCCACCCTTGTTTAATCAAATTTTTTTCCTCACCAGCCTGAACAATAAGAGACAACAGAACATCTACATCTTAATGCCCTCACTCTTTCCAGGACTGAAATAGAAAAAGTACCTCCCCATCATTAGCTGTAGTCTGATAATTTTCCTGTATTTTAAAGTGCCTTCTTCAATATTTGAACCCCCAAATTACCAAGATTGCAGAACATACTCTTGCCAAGTGGTATAGATTTTCAGTCAATCAACAAGAATTTATTAAGCACTTACTCTGTGCTAGGTTTTGGGGATACAAATACAGGAAAAAACAGATTCTGCCCACAAGAAGTTGAGTACATTCTAGTTAGAGAAGACAAGACATATAAGGGACCTGAAAAACTAGTGGGGGTGTGAGGGAATGGTAGTAAAATCCAGAGAGTCCAAAGCAGGGTTGGGAGAGAAATGAATTATGACCTTAGTCTCCTCAAATTGGTAGCTCCAGGATGAACCTGCCAGAGGGAGAAGGGAACCATAAGGGGTGGAGGGAACACATGATAATAAAGACCAGAGAGTAAAAGGCAGAGCCAAGAGAGGGATTCTTTTTCTTCTTTTTATAAAATAAGAGATTTATTTAAAAATAGTTTTAAATAATAACAAATAATAAATGTATGTTTGCTGCTAATTATATAGATATAGACATAGATATCTTAATCAACTGGACAGCTGGTGGTACAGTGGATACAATGTTGGACCTGAAATCAGGAAGACTCATATTTCTGAATTTAATTCTGGCTTCAGACACTTGCTAGCAGTGTGACCCTGGAAAAGTATCTTAACCCTGTTTACCTCAGTTTCCTTATCAATAAAATGAGCTGGAGAAGGAAATGGCAAACCACTCCAGTATCTTTGCCAAGAAAACCTGAAAAGGTGTCACAAAAAGTTGGACATGACTGAATAATGACTAAAACAACTACAATAAATTAGTCGTTAACATTTAGTTAGTACCTACTATGTTCTAGGCACTATGTTGAACACTTATAACTGATAATAACTCATAGGTTATTTCTTTCTTTGGTCTAGGAACTCTTTCTATAGACTATCAAAAGGAAATTCCTAATGAGAACAAGAGAGAAGGCTATTCCTTCTATTGTATCCAAATACCTCTTCCCTGTACCCACCCACCAAAGCACACACCCAATATCTCTTGAACCTTCAAAGAATGAAAGTAGGATTTGGTTTCTCTAGTCTTACAATATCTCTGTTGTTCACATGATTACCTGAAAGTATCAGGCCTCCCCCTTTCCTAGATTTCCTACTTTCCTTTGCCATAGTGTCAACCTAGAGCCCAAGCCTCTGGATGGTATTTGAGAACTTCAGTATATATAGTATTGAGTTCCTTTCCTATAAAATGCAAAATGCCAAGGTATATATACAGAATTGTAAAGAATATAGTCTCCCCATAGAATTCTGGACTGTTATTTATAAGGGTGAAAAGCTAGTATTTAATAGAGCTGAGATGAATGAAAACCAAGTCTAACAAGTACTTTTAAAACAATGGTTCAAATTCTCCTTCTGGAGCAGATTCAAGATGGTAGAGAGAAAGCACAACAGCTAAGCTCTCCCAACATCCCCCTCCAAAAAATTCATTGCCTCAAATAAAATTCTAGAGAAGCAGAGCATCAACGGGTTGGGGTAAAACATTTTTCCTACCCAAGACAACTTAGGAAGTCAAAAGGACCTAAGGTCTGTAGCACTGGAGTGAGAGCTGGCCTGCAGCCCATCTGGGAGTAACACCAGCAGTGGTTCTTGAAGACAGTAACAGCAGCAGCAGCAACTTCAAGGGCTCTCAAGAAAGAAATGATAAGGAGGTCTAGTCAGAGAGAGATGACAAAAGACCCCTATGCTAGCACTAGGACAGGACCGGGCACTGTCTTTTAACTCCATTGCCTATAATACCTTCTAGATCACAGTCTAAGGATAAAGAGAAGCAAACATTTGCAGTCTCAAGGGAGCAGGGACCCTGAGGAGCAATTACACTTGAGACTATAAGGATCCCTGTCCCTTCCTGAGTAAGGAACAGAGCACACCCCAGGAGAGCACTGATCACTCTTCTCCCCAGATAACCCTGTCTTGAAAGAAATGAAAACTTCCAAACTCCCTGTATTGCTCTGAAAATACCTGTGCAAAAAATAACAAAAAAAGCCTGAAATTTGGGGTAGTGCCTCTGCCAATCCCTACCCCCGGCACCAGGAATAGAGACCAACTTTAGCAAGAAATAGGTTGGAAAAAAGAGCAAATAACAAGAATAAAAAAGAACCCCACCACCAAAAGCTACTTTGGTGACAGGGAAGGTGAAGACACAAACTCAGAAGAAGATAATGTCAACCCAGCCACAATCAAAGTCTCAAAAGAAAAATGCAAAAGCCAAGAAATAATGCTTACCTACAAGTCTACAGATGAAAAGCATCCTCTTTCTAGATGAATTTGGCTTTCAGTCTATTGGTAAGATGAACTAAAAAAAAACAGGTGGACATAATTTTATTAGAAAGCTTAATCTATTTTTCCATAATTGTTTTTAAACATAGAGATGAGCCCTCCTGAAATATTTCCTCAACTTCCCCTCTGTATTCTAATGATTTTTATAAATATTTTTTGAAATTATTTTTCTTCACATAAATTGGGCTTTATCCCCCAATCTCTGTGTTAAGAACTACAAAGCTCATAGTTTCATTAACATAAGCCTAACCTTAAAACACACATGCTGCCCCCTAGCCACTATGTCAATTGCTTATATAAGATGTACACAAGAAGGATGAATTCATTTCAGTGTGTTGCTTCAGAGCTTTATGAAAATGCTAGTAATATTTCCATTTTCAGTTATGCTAACAAATGCATTCAGGAAATCCATTATGGAATTAGAGAAATATATCAAGAAACACAATATCATTAGATGTCCTTAGGTAGGATACCTGATCTGCTAAATGGAAATAGGAACTTCTGTGCTATTTGAAAACTTTCCCAGTCAGGGAGGCTCCAGCAAATATGGTTTCAAACACTTAAAAAGTGAAGCGAACAAGACCTTTTACAGGTGCTATTGATTCATCAATCAGACACTGATGGAGAAAACTAAATGTAAATATATTTAAAATACTAATATATTTCTATTTATTCACTGAATTTTATTTCCTTCTTATGTTTTCTTCCAATAAGAGCCATTTCAAAACCAAAACTCAACCAAGTACACTTCTTTTTGCTTTCATTTTAACTATGCTCATTCATCTCAAGATGCTAACATCATTACAAGAAGAAGCTGCCTAGGATCTAAGTCACTCCCTGCTGCTTCCTGAGGTGAGGGGCACTTTGAAATAATTTCAGTTCAATCCAATTAGCAATGTTTAGCAATAATACATTAACTGGTATCATAATGATCTAGATGTATTTTAAATTCCGTCTAAGCACTGTCTATTAGATCATGACTGAATAACTGGAATGAATAGAGCCTATTGCCCACTTCTGTGCAACTTGTTAGCTCTTTCTTTCCTTGACTGAAATCACTATAATTCAGAAAACTAAGAGCTATTTTGTTTGAGATACATTTCCTTATACATTGATATTTCATATCCTTAAGTATATAATGTCCAATGCCTCAGGAAATTATTTTTCTAATATTTCTGCCAGAGGCACAGATATTTCATTTGAAGTCGTGATTTCATTGTTGTAATACAAGGGCTTTCACACCAGGAGCCAAGATGGCGGGGAAACTAGTAAATCACCATAACCCTCTGACATTCACTTCCAAACAACCATAAAATAGTGCCCCCAAACAAATTCTGGAACAGCAGAACCAGAAGAAAAAAAATGGATGAAACAATCATTTAGCCCAAGAAGCTTGGAACACTGGCAAGAAAGTTCTGTCTCACTTGCAGAGGAATATAGTCCATGACAGCAAACCCAACATCAACAAACCAGCAGGATATCCTGAGCTCTAGTGTGGTGGAACAGGCAAATGCCAACACCAGGACCTTCCATGCGCCTCAGCATAGCCAAAGGAATGGGCAGATTTCAGCTCCTAGAACTACCATGTGCTTCAGCAAATGAATATACAGAGAGGATATGGGTGAATTTGAGGAAATGATATTAAAACAATATTTTTTCGGCTTTTTGGAGGGGGGGATGCAGGGTTATTAGGGTTAAGTGACTTGCCCAAGGTCACATGGCTAGTAAGTGTTAAGTGTCTGAGGCCAGATTTGAATTCAGGGCCAGTGTACCACCTAGCCACCCCTAAAACATTAATTAAGGGATGAGAAAGATGAGTTCACTGAGTGCAGAAAGAAGGGAGAGGCAGAATGGGCATAAATTATATCACATGAAGAGGTGCAAAAGACCTATTACAGTAGAGGGAAAGATAGGAGACAATAATAGGCATGGCTTAAAACTTACTCTCCTCTGTATTATCTCAAAGAGGGAATAATAACCACAGTCAGTTGAATATAGAAATATGTCTTAGCTGACAGGGAAGTAGGGAGGGAGGAGATTAAGTAAAGGGGTGAGGGGAATAACAGAAGACTGGGGGACGTGGTATGCCAAAGCAAAATATTGTCAAGAAGAGAAAGGATGAAAGGAGAGAGATGACAAACAGGAGGAGCAATGGGATGGAGGGAAATACACAACCAGTAATCATAACTGTGAATGTGAATGGGATGAACTCTCCCATAAAATAGAAGCAGGCAGCAGAGGGGATCAAAAAACAGAATCCTACGGTATGCTGTTACAAGAAACACACCTGAAGCGGAGAGACAGACATAGGATAACGAAGGGGATAGAGCGGAATCTATTATGCTTCATCCAAAGTGGGAAAAAAAAGTTGGTGTAGCAATCCTGATTTCAGACAAAGCAAAAGCAAAAACAACCAATCAAAAGAGTTAAGGAAGGAAACTGTATCTTGCTAAAAGGTACCATAGACAATGAAGTAATATCAATACTAAACATATATGCAGCAAGTGATATAGCATCCAAAGTCTTAGAGCAGAAGTTAAATGAATTACAAGAAGAACAGTTACATGATTTTTCCAAAGTCACAGAGTAATTAAAAGAACCAGAATTTGAACCCAGGTCATAGTATTATACATTTAGAGTTGAAAAGGACCTTAGAGGTCACCAGTTTCAACTACCAAACTTTATATACAAGGAAACTGAGAACCAAAAAGTTTAAATAGTTGTCCCAGATCACGCAGGAGGTGAGTCAGCATTTGAATTTAGGTCTTATGGTTCCAAGTTTAGCATTCTTTCCATTGTACCATGATGTTTCCATCATACTATAGTATTTTTACTCCAAAAAAGAAGCTTATTTAATGAAATTAATTTCTCATTTGTCAGTTTGATGAAGTTAAATTGGAGTACTTGGTATAATGGAGGAAATTCTTTGGGGGCATGGAGCACTTCCCTGTGCTCTTAATCTCTCTCTCTCTCTGTCTCTCTGTTTCTGTCTCTCTCTCTCTCTCTGTCTCTCTCTCTCTCTGTCTCTCTCTCTCTGTCTTTCTCTCTCTGTCTCTCTCTGTCTCTCTCTGTCTCTCTCTCTGTCTCTCTCTCTCTGTCTGTCTCTCTCTCTCCCTCCATATACATATATATATGTATGTATGTATGTATGAATACACACATATACATCATCAGTGCCTCCCTACACAGCAGAATAAAAGTGATTAGAACCTTGGCATGGGCAATTCTGAAAGATAGCCAACTTTTGACCTAGGATTTTACTAGAACTCTCAGTATCTAAAAAGTATAACTTGGGAAAAATCACTTTACCTTAAACTTCTTCATCTATCAAATGGGAATCCTATCCCATTACTTTATACAATAGGTGTGTCATACGGACAGCTTTAGTACTACTGCAGGGGAAAAAAAGAAAAACTAAATAATCTGATGTGGTTGGGTGAGCTTGAAATGAGATTGACAGACATTATTTTTTTAATATGATGTATAGAACTTTAAATATTTATTCTCACTAGTTATTTGATATATGAAAATCTGAAAATGGAGTGCTGTAGCTTATGTTCTATGATTGTAGCATATTGTAGCAATAAAGATGCTACATTTTTCTATGGTCTATATTTCAATGGGTTCTCTATTTCATGGAAAAATAATTAGTGTAGTAAAATGACTGGAAATTATTTATGTATGTTTGCTGTAGTCTAATGTGTGTACTCAGTATTATATTATTGTTTCTTAATGTAGTTAATCCATTAAAGTTGTTTTATTCATTAATGCTTTTTAATTCTTTCTGAATATTCTAGAAAGTGAAAGGTAGATATATCAAAGGATTAATAATGAATAGGCAATATTTTTGGATTGTAGTATATAATGAGGGAGAGAATAGACTGTAAAGGTTTAAAAATAGAAATTATATTTAAGACATGTTAAATGTACATGATTTAAGATTACTTGGCATATTCAGTGCCAATACCACAGATCCCAATATATGTGCACAAAAATGTCAGGTTTAGAAAGGAATTTTAAAAGGTCAATAAGGCTGTCCCATATATCAAGCACCCCAAATATTGCAGACACATGAATATCCATTTTTTCAAATTACTTAAGTGAAGAAATGTATCTTCCCTCAATTTTTTATTCTTCAATGTTCAAAAACTTGATGATTTCATCAATGTGATGAAATTGTATGTCCATGATAATTCAAATTGCTTGCCCTCCATGCTTTAGTGGATCATTTTATGAGTTGCCATTGGAAAATAATTCATCACAAGAAAGCTAAAGGCAGGTCTTAAGCAAGAGATGAACCATCTCCAAACCCTGCTCCACAGTTTTCCAGTCTAGAAGAGCTTACCAGATCTGAAGTTCCACTGGCACTGACTTTGAGAATTTAGGGACACTTCTTGGCCACATTTAAGAAGATCCAATGTCAATTTGTGTACTTTTTTTCACAGGAAGGAAGGAAAGGAGGGAGGGAGGGAGGGAAGGAGAGAAAGAAGGAAGGAAGGAAGGAAGGAAGGAAGGAAGGAAGGAAGGAAGGAAGGAAGGAAGGAAGGAAGGAAGGAAGGAAGGAAGGAAGGAGAGAGGGGAGGAGAGAAAGAGGGAAGGAAGGGAGGGAGGAAGGGAGGGAGGGGAAGAGGGGGGAGGAAAGGAGGGAGGGAGG
>NW_027185655.1:24794945-24848652 GCF_028583685.1 Petaurus breviceps papuanus
GGGGGGGGAGGGAGGAAGGAAGGAAGGAAGGAAGGAAGGAAGGAAGGAAGGAAGGAAGGAAGGAAGGAAGGAAGGAAGGAAGGAAGGAAGGTGGGAGGGAGGAGAAAGCACCAATTTAAGTAAATTCAAGAAAGTTGTAATAGAGAAGGGAGGTAAAAGGGGAAGGAAGCAAAATCTGTGGGAATGGGCTATTCTCAAAATTGTACAAAACTAATCCTGGGAATAAAGTGCTGATTTATAAGAAGATGGTTATAAAAATCAATACAAAATAAAAAAATGAATAGAGGAAAATGCAAGCCTAATAAATGCTACTAGATGAAATAATACAATAAAATGAAAGAAGTGGCTGAATGGATGAGAAACAAAATTCAATGATCTGTATTTAAAAATAAAGATACCTATATAATGAAAATAAGAAGCTGGAACACAATTTAAAGCCAGGTGATTCCAAGAAAGCAGGACTCACAAACATGCTATAAAATAAAGAAAAAAAATTCAAGACAGATCAATAAGAAAGAACATTCTGCTTAAAGTTATTGTTTACAATGAAGCAATTTCAGTACTAAATGAATATGCACCAAATGGCATCTAAATTCATACAAAAAAAGTTCAATTGTAAAAACACTTTGACAGAAATACAATAATTGAAAGACACTCTAGTATTCCTCTTTTAGAACTAGATAAACCTAAGCAAAAAGAAAAATAAAACTGAACAAAATAAGAGAGAATTTAGATCTAAAAGATTTATGGTATCTTCTGTATGAATACACTAAAAATATGTATATTTCTCACTAATGTAGAGTACAAAAATAAACTGTACATTAGGAAATAGAGAAATTTTATGTAAATATAGAGGAAAATACTAAGCACATACCTTTTTAGACCATAACAGAGTAAAAATAGAAATACAGTAAACACAAACAACAAATATAGACTTCAAGGAAGAAATAAGTGTCAAGGAAAAAAGCATAGGGAAAAATAACTGAAATAATGATAATCATGTGATATTATTCCATAATATTAGAGATGCAGCTAAAACATACAACAGAGGAAAAATTATATATCTAGTCTGATTGGTAAATGTTACTGGAACCCACTATTTCAGGAGGATTCCATAGACTGTTTCCCCCCATCATCCTCTCAGAAGATAACTTGCTACAGTATAAACACTTTCCCCTTTTCCAGTTCTTGAACCATAGTCAAATCAATACCTCCATTATTCCTGGAAAAAAAATATATCACAATACTGCCCTATGTCTCCACTCATCAACGTAGTAATTTCCAAACCAAAATATTCCTCCCCTCATACCACTTCCCTATAATTTTTAACTTCCCCTATTAGAATATGTTCACAAAAAGTCAAACACAACTGAAACAACTGAATAACAAACCTTGAGACACTTTTGGCTTTGAATCCTAGTGCCTGGGACATGCTAAGTGCCTTATAAATGCTTTTTTTGTTAATCACCTCTGGAAAGAGAACTGAAGAACTCTGAGTGCAGAGCAAAGCATAATTTTTTCACTCTATTTTTCTTGCTTTTTTTCACAACATGGAAATGTTTTGCCTGATTCCACATATGTAATTGACACCCTATGTATTTCTTTCTCAATAGGTAGGGAAGAACTAGAAGGAAGGAGAAAATTTGGAAATTAAAATATAAAAACATTATAATTAAGATGAAAAAATGAATGAAATAGTAAATTGATAAAAAAAATTAAAATGTGAAACTTGTTGCATTCATCTTTAAAAATATATACTAGCAAAACAGAAAGAATTAATAAACTGAGCATTCCATTTTTAATAACTAGAAAATCAAGAAATGAATCCAAAATAAGAAACCAAAGGACATTTGGAAAGTTATATGAGTAATAAGGAAAAAGAAAAAAAGGGGGGGCTATTTAAATGACAAAAACCAAATACTGTGTCTTTGACAAAGAAAAAAAATTAAGTTTTGAACAGAGAGATCAATTTGCCAAAATAAATTTTAAAAAGTTGAAGTTATAGCAAAAGAATTTTTTAAATTCTCAGAACCTAGTATGCATAAATCATGTCTTCTTTTTTGCCAGTATTGATGACTCCATAGTTTCTCTAAACAGAACTGTGACCTCCTCAATCAATTTTCTATCCCTTCTGACAAGACATACTATTTGGCATGGTGGGTAAAGAGCAGGCCTGGAAGCTCGAAAGAACTTGCTCAACCCCTTTCCTGACACTTACTAACTGTGTGCCTCTGGGATGCCACTTAACCTCTCAATCCTCCAGGCAATTCTCAAAGACAATAAATTACTGAGAATCCTTGACCTGCATTGATTGGTAAAGGGAGTTTTCTCAAACAAGGGAGTTCCTTATATCAATAAAACTATAGGTGGCCTCTAACAGTATCTGAAAAGAATAGGTGTTCAGTCAATGCCAACTCAATGATCTGGCCACTTCTGGTCAAAAGCTAACTCCTACCTTATTAGGAATAACCCGTGTGTGTCTAGACAAGCCAGACATTAGGTAATATGGAGGTACCCTTGAGGAGCATTTGAAACACGTACAAATTGTTTTCTATGGAGGTCTTTGCATGCCCTACCACGTGGATGGGAGTAGACTCTTCAGACTGGATGCCTACGTCTTTATAACTGGCAAGGCTGAGTCATTTGCTGTCTCTCTTTTTTTTACCTCTCTATAAATTCCACTCTCATTCTGCTGAACTATCTTTTGACAGCTTTGAATTGCTATGTGCAGAGGGTGAAAAACCTGGTTCACCTACAGAGAACCTGACATGAAAGACATTGAAAGGGGGAGGATTTTCCTTACTGCTCCAGCTTTTATATCATGACCCTACTCCAAGAAATAGGCCTGGGAATGTTTGTTTATATTCCTCTCCTCTGTTTTAGGTATTGGAGGCCATCCCCAGGGACTCAGGATTTCACTCTGGTGACCTTGGATTGAAATGGTCATGCAGTCAGCTAGCCCAGCATGGAAGCCCTGAAAAGTCAAGGTTCCTGGGACTCGAACACAGGGTGGATTTTGGATTAGAAACTGGAACTGTGCTCTATGAGAGCCAAACTAAACTATGAATTTAATCTCCTTCCCCTCCCTAGAGACTAAGGTGGTACTGGGATGGGAAAATGGGAGGGAGAGCTATACCTCCCATATATTGAGGGAATGAGTTGTATATTTGTGATTATGCCTTTAAAAGTAAACATTTCTGTATACAAGCTAAGCTGCTTCTAAAAAGAATGAAACCTAACACACCTAGCCTTCAGGTGGCATGGCCAAAGTAGCCTCCTTTACACAGATATTACTTCCCTTTATACACTCTATGAACCAGCCAAATTGGCGTTTTTCCTTTTCATCATATACAAAATTTCATGTCCACTCTCCAAGCCTTTGTACTTTGTGTCTGCCATTCACTCCTCCCTTACCTCCATCTCTAATAATCCCTTGTTCCCTTCAAAATGTTACAGAAATATTACCTTGTACTTATTTTGTATACAATCCAATATGTTTGTGTCCCCCAATAAAATAATTTCATATTTGTTTTCTTTGTTTCCTAGTATATTTGTTATTCAGTCCTTCAGTCATGTCTGACTCTTGGTGACCCTGCACCCCTCCATATGAAATTTTCTTGGCAAAGACACTGGAATGGTTTGCCATTTCCTGCTCCAGTGAACTAAGCACGTAGTAGGCATTTAATAATTTTTATGCATTGATTGATTGATTGTTATCCATGAAATATCTGACTTCCTTTTTAGAATCTGGAAGGCAAAGAAAAAATCCATCATTCCATAAAACTTTTGGAGAACTATTTGCGAGCACTGGTCAAAGAACAAGAATGTCATGTGGGGAAGGACAAATTATCACTCACAGAAATTAGCTAATTTAGAGTTATAACTCACCCATCCTGAGATTTGGTTCTGTACTGAATGCAAAACAATCCAGCCACATTCAGAAATTTATATTACCAAATTTCAGGCATTTGTTTTTAATTCTAGAGGATCTCATAATTCCTTACAAAACATTAAGCTTGTAGAGAAGCCTGTAGAGAAGCTGAAAAGCCACTTTGTTTAGTTTGTCTAAATTGTTTTCATTCATCCCAGTATTTACAAATAGCTAAAACTCTGGGGAGCCTGAACTTGTATAGCAAAGACTTACCTCCTGGAGGCACAGAATTTCCAAATATATACAGTCTTTGGTTCCAGAAGAACAGGTCATATTGGGAAAATGATGTCAAACATGCATGGAGAAGGAAAACAAGAACAAAAGAAAAAAATAACAACAACAAAAAACATCTATTTCAGAAAATCAGGATAAATACAATTTTTTTTTGCTAATATCCTCAATGAAATTATTTCACCAAATACACTAGAATATTTTGAGGTGCTGAAGGGACAAAATATTAGAAAACAAACTAATAATGTGCTGTCAGAATCTTTCTCTTTCATATTCCAATTTTTTTCTCAACTTTTTTTGTGGAAGTAGTAAGTACCACAGCATATGGTGATATAGCAGGGTCACTGAAGGACATATTATGCACCCTTAGACAAGAAGATTTTTGCATCATATCCTGAGGAGAAACCAATACATAGGGCAAATATGATCACAGAGAAGGGGCTAATATGATTTTACACACATTTCACTTCAATCAACTGGAGGGCTATTACACAGGTGACTTTCACATTACGTGATTTGGTTCTCACCCTAATTCTTGCCACCTATGTATCAAGTGAAGTTCATGTTCAACAGAGCTTTTGATTTAATTTTCCAGAGACCTGAGAGTCACAAAGTGGAGAAAGGAATTATTTGTGCTAAAAATAATCTTCAGTACAAAGCATTATGCTTAATAGAAGTTGTTGGTCATTTAAAATTCCATATTAAAGCCTGCTTTTATCACTATTTCCATATTGCTCCACTGAGCAAACCTGGATTCATTACTATCAAAATGATTGTACTTTTCTTCTTGTAGTTCAAAAACAGAATCGCTTTTCGTGGAGACTTCATTGAATTTTTTTACCTTTCCCCATCTTGGGTCTATCTCAGTTTCCTCATTTGTAAAATAAAGATATTAGACTAAGTGGTATCTAACATCCCTTACAGGCTCTAATTTTCCATGATTCTCAAAGTTAAAAGACTTAAATGAGCAGGGACATTTCTTAACAAACATCTTTTTACTTTATCATTGACATAGAGCTGGCAGGAATCTCAGAGGTCATGCCCCTCATTTTACCAATGAAGAAACTGAGGCACAAAGAGGTTAAATGCCTTGCCCAAGTTCACACAATACCTGCCAAAGGAAAGATTTGAACATAAACTCCACAACAAGTACTTGTTTTCATCTCATATTGCCTGCCACATATGATATAATAATGGAGTAAATATCACTTTATCATAAACCAATATATTTTTTCATAGTACTTCAAAAAATCTGGGATGTCACTGATTGAGTGCTCCTTCCAATGGTGTGGATCTCTTGCCTTCTCTTACAGATTCTTATTCATATACTTCCATGACTTGTCTACTTGGTGGTCCTTACAATATGTTGGGGGGGGTCTTTATTTTTTTTAATATTATGGGGGTGTTAATGAAGGATAAGTACAGTTCATCATGATTATAGGATCATGGATTTAGAACTTCAGGAATCAAGTCAAATCTCAGATTGTTCAATCAATTCTATTTATTGTCCATAATAATAATTAGCATTTGTATGGCACTTTCAAAATTTTTAAATGCTTCTATATTTGTCCTTCATCCAACTACTGACTGGTTGCTAAGATGATTTTTCCCAGGATAAATGCTCCCCTTTCACTCTGGGAATTAATGTCAAAGGATTTATTATACTCTTTATCTTTCTGTTCCCACTTAGCCCCAGCTCAGACATAGCACTTAAGGCAAAGCACCTCAGGATTAGAGCTATCTTACTCTTTACTGGCGATATTTCCTCCCCGGTTGCATGCTCCCAACAGTTTTAATGCCTTGACTGGCAAATCCTAGCAGATAATATTGTTTATAAAGACAAAGTAAACATTCAAAGGCAAACTTTTAAGTTCTCTTAAAGAAGCTCAAGAAAAGAGAAATAGGATGATCACCTTGGGCTATGTAGTCTGGTTGAGTTTTGCCAACATATTTTCTATTCGGACATAATGCACCTGATTTTCTACTGACCTAAGGAATATCCTACCATGCTGGTTCATTTTTTGTGGCAGGTGATTTTGTCTATATTCTCCATGCTTCACAAAGTTTCTGACAGCTCCTCCTTCTCCACATTCTTGTGTCTAGTACTCATTCCATCAGAAACCATATTTCTCTTAAGTCAATGTCCTGGACTCACTGGATTGATTTTAAAGGTCATCCAGAGGTCATTGAATAGCATTACTTCTGTTATGATTCTTTAAATGACTCATTCACATATCAAAAAAAATCTCCTGGCATGGCTGTAACAATTTGTTTTTAGCGATTAGGTTTGTAAAAGACCAACTTCCTTATGTATATAAATGAGGAAGTTGAAGCCTAAGGTCACAGGCGTGGCATATATGAACCCAGGTCCTCTGATTCCTATTCCAATATTCTTCCCTTGTACCATGCTGATATATAACCAACCCACCTTCTTTTTTTTCTGACCTTTGCCTTAATCGATATTTTTTTTATTTTGTATTTTCTATTTGTTTTTGTTTTGTTTTGTTTTTTAATAGAATTTTCTTTTTCCCCAATTGTATGTTAATACAATTTTTGGCATTCATTTTTACAAGATTTTAACTTCCAGATTTTTCTTGCTACTTCCTTCCCCTCTCTCTTCCTAAAATGGTAGGCAATTTAATATAGGTTATATGTGTACAATTATGTAAGACATATTCCCACATTCAAAGTTGTGAAAGAAGGAACAGACTAAAAGAAAAAAAAATTAAATCTGCATTCAGAGTCCATCAGTTCTTTATCTGAATATGAATAGTATTTTTCATCATAGGTCCTTTATACTTTTCTTGGATCATCATGATGCTAAGAAAAGCTGAGTCATTCATAGATGATCATCATACAATGTTGTTGATACTGTACACAATGTTTTCCTGGTTCTGTTTATTTCATTTTGCATCCCTTTGTACAAGTCTTTCCAGGTTTTTCTGCAATTTTCCTTTTCATCATTTCTTATTTCACAATATTATTCTGTTACATTCATATAATGTAGCTTGTTCCATCATTCCCTGATTGATGGGCATTTCCTTAACCTCCAACATTTTGCCATCACAAAAGGATCCTTTTTACTTTTTAATGACAGATCTAGCAGTAGTATTGCTTGATCAAAGGGTAAGCACAGTTTGGTTGACCTTTGGGCATAATTCAAAATTGCACTCCAGAATGGTTGGATCAGTTCACAACTCCACCAACAGTGCATTAGTATACTAATTTCCCCACATCCTTTCCAACATGTATCATTTTCTTTGTCATATTAGTCAAAATGATAGATGTGAAGTGGTACCTCAGAGTTGTTTTAATTCACATTTCTCTAATCTATAGTTACTTAGAGTACTTCTTCGTATTTCTATACCTAGTTTTGATTTCTTTACCTGGAAACTGCCTTTCCATGTCTTTGGATATTTATCAATTGAGGAATGGCTTATATTCTTATAAAATTGACTTAGTTCTTTATATTTTTTAGAACTGAAGTCTTTATCAGAGACACTTGCTGTGAAGGTTGTTTCCCACAGCTTTCTACTTTTCTTCTACTCTTGGTTGCATTGGATTTGCTTGTGCAAAAGCCTTTTAATTTAATTTAATACAAATTATCTGTTTTACATTTTGTTAATGCTCTCTATTTTTTTGTTTAGTTATGAATTCTTCCCTTCTCCATAAATCTGAAGGGTAGACTGTCTTACTCTTCTAATTTGCTTATGGTGTCACCCTTTCATGTGTAAATCATGTATCCATTTTGACCTTATCTTGGTATATGGTGTGAGATCTTAATCTACACCTAATTTGTGTCTTAGTGTTTTCCTGTTTTCCCAGCAGTTTTTGTCAGAAAGTGAGTTTTTATCCCAGAGGCCAGGGTCCATGGGTTTATCAAATGCAAAAATACTTTGGTGATTTACTACTATATCTTATGTATCCAATCTATTCCACTGATCCGGCACTCATTTCTTAGGCAAGAGCAGCTAATTTTAATCATTCATGCTTTATAATGTAGTTTGAGATCTGGTATTACTAGGCCACCTTCCTTTGATTTTTTTTTTCATTAATTCCGTTGATAATCTTGACCTTTTGTTCTTCCAGTTGAATTTTGTTGTTATTTTTTTCTAGCTCTATCAAATAATATTTTGGTAGTTTGTTATGGCACTGAATAAGTAAATTAGTTTAGGCAGAATCATCTTTTATTATTTTGGCTCAGTTTACCCATGAACAATTGATACTTTTCCAGTTATTTAGATCTGACTTTATTTTTGTGAAAAATGTTTCATAATTGTGTTAATATAGTTCCTGGGTTTGTCTTAGCAAGCAAACTCCCAAGTATTTCACATTGTTTACAGTAATTTTAAATGCAATTTCTCTTTTTATTTCTGGCTGCTAGGCTTTGTTAGTTCTATTTAAAAAACGCTGATAATTTATGTGGGTTTATCTTATACCTGCAACTTTGCAAAAGTTCTTAATTATTGCAAGTAATTTTTAGTCAGTTCTCTAGGATTCTGTAAGCATATCATCATATCATCTGCAAAGATTGAGTTTTGTTTTCTCATTGCCAATTCTAATTCCTTCAATTTCTTTTTCTTCTCATTGCTATAGCAAACATTTCTAGTATTATAATGAATAGTAGTGATAATAATCATCTGTGCCTCACTTCTCATCTTATTGGGAAAGATTCTATTGAGTGTAAATAATCTGGGGGGATGAGGACACATGTGGCCTTCTAGATCCTTGGGTATGGCCTTTTGACTGAGACCAAGTTTTATGAAACAAAATCTTTTATTAAGAGGATTTTTCTGTGAAGTTTGTATTTAACCAAAAGGCTACAATTGAGGACCTAGAGATTTCCCACCCCTGTAGCTTATCCCTATTACAGATAATGCTTGCTACTGGCTTTAGTTAGATACCACTTATCATTTTTAAGACCATTGACTTTATTCATATGCTTGTCATTGTTTTTAACAAGAATGGGTGCTTTATTTTGCGAAAAGCTAATCATCTACTGAGTCAATCATATTATTTCTGTTGGTTTTGTTATTGATATGGTCAATTATGTTGATAGTTTTCCTAATATTCAACTAATTCTGCATTTCTGGCAAGTGTATAATCCTTATGATAAATTGCCATAATCACTTTGCTAATATTTTATACAAAATTTTTGCATCAATATTCATTAGGGAAATTGACCTCTAATTGTCTTTCTCTCTCTTTTTTTTAAAGCGATCGGGGTTAAGTAACTTGCTCAAGGTTACATGGCCAGTTATTTCTGGGTGTAGTGCTGAGTATCTGAGCCTGGATTTGATCCCCAGGTCATCCTGACACTGGAGCCGGTGCTCTTACTTGATGAGCCACCTGGCCGCCCCTAAGCAATTGGGGTTAAGTAACCTGCTCAAGGTTACACGGCCAGGTGTTTCTGGGTGGGTGCTAAGTGTCTGAGCCCGGGATTCGATCTCCAGGTCATCCCAACACTGGAGCCGGTGCTCTTACTCGCTGTGCTACCTGGCCGCCCTTTCTTCCTCTCTTTTCGTTCTTCCTGGTTTAGGTATAAGCATCATATTTGTGTCACAAAAGCATTTTGGTAGGACTTCACCTCTTTTCCCAAATAGTTTGTATACTACTAAAATTAATTGTACTTTCAATGGTTAGTAGGATGCACTCTTGAACCCATCTGATGTTGGGGAGTTTTTTCTTAGGGAAATCATTAAAGGACTGTTCTGATGAGTGGAAGGTTCCTTAAAGGCTTGTTCTATGGAGTGCACGGTTCAAATGAAGCTCATCACCCATCCTCCCCTCTTCCTCTCCACTCTCTTCATGTGATAAAATGTACCCTGCCCTCCTCCTCCTCCTCCCTTCTTTCTGCACCCAGTGTGCTCCTCTTTTTTCTCATTCCTTAATTATTTTTAATGTCATTCCTTCAACTTCACCTTATATCCACATGCTCTGTCTGTACACATACACATATACCTTCTAACTGTGCTACTAGCTGTACAATTTTCAAGAATTACAAGGAACATTTTCTCAAGTACGAATGTAACCAGATTAGCTCCATTGAATCCCTTAGGTTTTCTTTTCCCTTTTTACTTTTTCAGGCTTCTCTTTAGTCTTGATTTTGGAGATCAAGATTTTTGTTCAATTCTAGTTTTCTTATGAAATTTTGCATTTCTTCTATTTCACGGAATGATGATATTCCCCCTTGAAATATTATGCCTAATTTTGCCAGGGAGGTAATTATTATTTGTAGTCCTAGTTCATGGGTAGGGAACCTGCAGCTTCAAGGCCACACATTTTTTCTTCAAAGTTTGGATTCAATCAAAGGGCTGCATTTGTGGACCCAGAGGTCACATATGGCCTTAAGGCTGTAGGTTCCCCACCCCTGTGTCTTCCAGAATATCATGTTCCATGACCCCCAATCCTTTCATGTTGTAGCTACTAAGTCATGTGTAAACTTGATTGTGGTTTTCCAATATTTGAATTGTTTCTTTCTGGCCACTTATAGTCTTTTTCTTTGACATGATGGTTTCGGAATTTTGTTCCTTTGAGTTTTTATTTTGGTATTTCTTTCCTGGGTTGATTGGTGGATACTTCCAATGCCTATTTTGCCCTCTGATTCCAGAATATTAGGGCAATTTTTGTTGATAATTTCTTGACAGATGCTGTTCCTTTTGATTCTAGGTTTCAGGTAGTCCAATGATTCCGGATCATCCAGAATATCTGATCCAAATATCTGAATCTATTTTCCAGGTCAGTTGTTTTCCCCATGAGGTATTTTACATTTTCTTCTTTTTTTCTTCTTTTGATTTTGTTTGATTGATCCATGATATCTCATAAAGTCATTAGCCTCCACTTGCCCAAGTCTAACATTAAGGAATTATTTCCCTCAGTTAACTTCCATACTTCCTTTTCCATTGGTCCAATTGTACTTTTTAAGTAGTTGTTTTCTTCAGTGGATTTTTGTATCTCCTTCTCCAATTGGCCAATTCTGCTTTGTAAACAGTTGTTTTCTTTTTCCAAGCTGTGAACTCTTTTTTTCATAATTCTCGTGTATCACTCTCATTTCTTTCCCCAGTTTTTCTTCTACCAATTATTTCATATTTAAGATTCTTTTTGAGTTCTTCCATGAGTTCTTTCTGGGCCCGAGGCCTCTTCTCATTTTTCCTTGGCAATTTCCCCATAGGATTTTTTTCCCCATGGCTGTTCTCTTCTGAGTTTGTGTCTTGGTCTTCCCTCTCACCATGATATCTTTCTATGGTCATATTCTTTTTTTGTTTGTTTGCTTTTGTTTTTGCTCATATTTTTTGGCTTTTTCCCTTACTTTTAAATTTGAGTTCTGTTTCTGTGGTGGAAGGGGAACTGCATTAGGCTTCTTTTTCCAGGGGCTGCAGATCCTGGCTGTTTCCCTGGTGCTGCATTGATATTGCCCTGGGGCCCATGGGAGACCTTCATGTCTGCTGCTGCACTGAGCATAGGGTTAGAGGTTGGCTAGTTCTGCTAGAGGCCACAAGGGTCTGGTAGCTGAGATGGTGTTCATCTGGGACTCCAATGCAGGTATCTGGTCCCATGATTGGTATCTACCTGTTTGTGCAAGGTTATGCTGAAACACATGGTGGTTCTGACAGCTGGCATTTGCCCATTCTCCTGGCAATGCTGAGGTATGTGATGTGTCCTGGTCTTGATGTTTGCCTGCTCCCCTACACTGTGGCTCATTATCTCCCACTGACATGATGACATGGGGTTTGTTGCTGGTTTTCTAGGCTGCTTCCTCTCTATGCCTGCACTTTCCAATGACAAGTGTGAGACAGACCCTTCCTGCTAACCTTCCAAATTTCTTGTGCTAAAAGATTATTTCTCCCAATTTCTTTGCTGTTTCTGCTGTTCCAGGATTTGTCTAGGGGCCTTACTTTATGCTTGTTTGGAGTTGAGTATGAGAGAGTTGTGGCAATTTCTTCCTTATACTATCATCTTGATGCCCATAAAGCCTAAATCAACATTTTCATATTATATGTGGTAAGAATGATAAAACTGATGCGATGTACTTCTTTGAATAGCTTGTCATTGAAAATGAAATTGATCACTAGAAGTTAACATCAAATTTAGGTGATCAACAGCTAACTTAATGTTTCTAAACAATATGAAAACATTTATCCCTTTTTACTTTTTTGTTGTTTCCTCTATCCTGCCATCACTATAAAAGTGGACAGAGCCACATAGGACTGATGAATTAATCATTTCCTAACCAGAGACCATCAACAACTCTTCCCCATGTATACAACAACAGAGATCTAGAAAGAGTGCCAAACCTGCTTGTAATTAAAGACTACAAGGGGGAAACATCTGTCCTGCTAACATAAGGAACTGGAGCAAAATGTATTATGCTTCAAATAAACCAAAAGTTGGGAGGTAGGTAAGTTTTATCTCAGACAAAGCAAGGGTAAAAATAGGCTTGATAAAGAAGATAAATCAGGAAATTACATTATGCTGAAAGGTAACATAGACAACAGTTAATGCCTATATTTAACATATCCATCAAGTAGAATGTTATCTAGCTGCATTAAGAGAAATTGTTTTAAAAATATTAGGAGAAATAGACAATAAAATTATAATCATTGGGGACATCAAGGAGATATATAGAATATTAGAAAAGTTAGATATGATAGACTTCCAGAAATTATCAAAGAGGAATCTAAAGAAGTATGTGTACTTTTTAGCTTTACATCGAACCTTTTTTTAAAAAATTAACCATTAGCTAAGATAAAAAACTCATAAAATTTGGGGATAAAGTCCTATTTTACTAAGTGGAAAAACAAAAACCACTCATACTCAAAAAAAGAGCTCTTAAAGAAAGGATTGAAAATTAGCTAGATATAAAGTGATTCAATTCTAAGGAATGAATTTGTTATAGAACAAATTATATAGATAATTTCATTAGATATTATGACAATAATGATACAAACTTTGGGTGATACAGTGTAAGCTATCCTTAGGGTTAATTTTATATCTAAAAAATATTCATAAAAAAGAGAAGGAAAATATAATTAAATTGAGAATAAAACTAAAAGATTTTTGAAATTTAAAAAATTTAAGACATGAATTTTATTTTATTTTTGCTTTTTGGAGGGCAGTTGGGGTTTAGTGACTTGCCCAAGGTCACATGTCTAGGTATTATTTGTATTAAGTTTCTGAGGCCAGATTTGAACTCAAGTCCTCCTGACTCCAGGGCCAGTGCTCTATTCACTGCACCACCTAGCCTCCCCAAGACATGAATTTTAAACACCAAAATAGAAATTTTGAAAATTAGGTAAGGATTAATAAAACGGTAGGCAAAAATCTGCTGATTTAATTTTAAAAAGAGAGTGTCATCTATTTTTTAAATGAACAAACCACATAAATTATTAGTCAACTTGGTTTTTAAAGAGGAAAAAAATAAATGACCAGTTTTGAAAATTCAAAAGGAATTAGGAAAAATAAAGAAATTATTAGAAACTATTTTCTCAATTATATGACAATGAAACTAATAAATTATATAGGTGCATACTTACAACAATATAAAATCTCCTGATTAACAAAGCAAAGAAATAAAATGTTTATGTAACCCAATCTCAGAAAAACAACTAGAACAAGACACAATGTGCTCCCGAAGGGGGGAATTAAAAAAAAAAGTACAGATGGTCATCCAAAGCAAATTTTATCAAATCTTCAAACAACAGTAAATTACAATATTGCATAAACTATTTGAGGGGGAAAGGTAAAGAAGAAATTGTACTAAATTTCTTCATAATGCAAGTAGGATCTTGGTACCTAAAATAGGATGAATCAAAGAAGACACAAAACCAGATGCAACTACCCCTTATGAACTTTGATGCAATCATTTTAAGTAAAGGCACACTCTATGATTCTTTTATGAAACAAATATGAAGCTAATACCTAAACCAGGAAGAGAAAAAACAGAGAAAGAAAAGTATAGACTATATACTACTCTATTAACTTGCTACTAATAATTATATGAGAAGTTTTTTTTTAATTAGATAGGAGAATTAAACAGTGGCATATTATGGTTAATTGAATTTTCTGGATGGATAAGATTTACAGAAAACTTTCTTTCAACTCTTCTCTGAAAATATTTCTAAAATGCCTTTGTTAACTTTACTTCCTTTGTATACTGAATATAATGAAATTTTTCGATGTTTGCCCAGATTCATAATGACATAATTTCATGAGGGCATTTTAAAATAATGTACCTATGGAACAAATGAGGATTTGAAGTAAATAGACACTGTCTGAAAGTCTTACCTAATATTTCAATATCAATTTTTAAAAATAAATAACTTTAAATCAACTTTTCTTATAAATTATTTATAAACTAATATATAGATTTATAGATTGTAATTTATAGATTTATTTGTAATCTAATTCAAGAAAATATCTGATCAACTGAATTTAGTTTTACTGAATGACTTATTTCATAAAGGAAATATTTGTGTATTTCTATATTTTATTTATATAACTGAGAATTTCATGATTTCAAGGCATAATCATGTACTTATCAAGCTATATTCAGTTGTGCAAATTCCTTAGTCAAATACTACATGAGCAGGCAGAACTTAATTTTTAGCTCAGGGTCAATTGAAATATTAAACTATAAGTTAAACATCTACTCAGATCAATGAGTCAAGGACTAAAAGCACGTGATTTAAATGATTAAATCCAATCTGATTAAAATTTACATCAAAATATCACTGAAGCATAGAGCATGCTTTTTCACATCATTTTTTAAAATTATATTTTGAAATATGACCTATTCCAACTTTTACTATATCATTATGACTTTATCTAGCACAAAGAACACAACATCTGTTTCAAGTACATGTATATTTGGTATTTTCAATAACAAACAATAGGATTATAGAATACATGCTTCAGTCTTCATCTATATGTTTTGGTATTGCTGGACTAAGCTCAAAATATCAATGCATCACCTACAGCATAGACCAGAGAAGTTCAATGATTTTGTTGGTATTATGAATTCTCAGGGAGGAAACACATTTACTGCTTGTAATCTGAGCATTACCAATGACACTGAGACATGTAATGACTTGTCTGAGGTCATGCAGACATTGCATGTCAAAGCAGAATTTGAACCCAGGCCTCCTTGACTCTATGACTGACTTTCTGTCCACTATAACAAGCTGCCTCAGTGTTCTATACAGTAGTCACTTAATATATTAAATTGAATTTATTTCAATTAAGTTAAAAGAAGAAATCAATTAATTTTTAAAAGAATGAATGAATCAAGATAGGCATTATGTATTCCTGTGTAGCACATATTCATACTTCCACAGATCCCTACGATTGAGAATAATAAGAAAATATTAATATCTTTCTCTTTTGACTCCTTCATAGACTGTACAAGATATTTAAAACTTTTAACTCTGTCTCTGAAAGCTAAAATCCCATTGTTAAACCCTTCTAGACAGTAACAGGACATAACAGTCTTATGACCTATTTCACTAAGAGATTATGAATACCAAATGTGGTATTCATATTTGGTTGCTTTCTATTCAGAATCCTGAGGGGAGGAAATACTCATTGAACCTTCAAAAGTTGGCTCTTCTATCTGTGGTCTTGCTTCAATCCCTTCCCATACAATGTGGCATCCCTCTTAAGATCTCCACTTTCTCCTCTTGCATCATTAATATCTTCTTTTCCAAGGTTTCTTTTCCCTATTATGAATATATACTTACTTGGATCTTACCAATCTTTTCAAAATGAAAAAAAAAACACAAATTTCTCAAGGGATTTAATTATCAGTTTTGACTGTGTTCATTAAAAGAAACAATAATTACCACATTTCTGTTTCATTATTTGTCATGTGGGCACCACAAGAGAATAACACAAGTAGTCATGCATGTTTTTTCCCCCAGAGGCACAGCTAAATCCAATGCCTTCTTTACTTTAAATGTCATTGAAATTCAAATAGAAACCATCCCTTCACCCTGTTTTTAAGCCTCAATGGACTCTTGCTTCATTGAACATTTATATAAAGTCACATTGCTCTTTGGAAGAAACCTGCTTCTTCTTGGACATGCTTTGCAGGACAAAATACATTTTAAATCTTATGTTTGTGGATTCCTTCCTTCTCAGCAGAGTCACTTGTATGACAAGGAACTGAAAGCTTCCTCTGTGAGGTACTGCCTCACTTGAGATGTAATCGTGTGTGTTGTGTGGCACTGCTTTTAAATTTGGCTAATGTCTAAGAGCTTGGAGGATTATTTCTGACAACATGTTAAATGTTTGAGGCATGGATGTGTAATGGAATAATGGAATAAATGTCTTTTGTCTGTATTGATTTTGTAGATGACTTGGATTAGAAAAAAAGCTTTTGCCTGCAGAACAATATCATCCAACTATCTAACCTTTGAGCTCTTTAAAATAGTGTGGCACCTCCCTGGTCAGGTGGAATTCCCACTAGACTTATAGTGTAACAGAAGGTGAATTGATCCTTGCTTTTGAGTACCATAATGTCATTTCAAAAAAAATCACATTCTCAAGGGCAGCATTTCCTGGAATGTGCAGCCAAGCCAGCAAGTAGAAAAGCAATATGGTGCTGACTGGGACTTCTTATTATCCCTAGTCTGTTCATCTCCAAAGGATTCTCCAGACATTAAAGAATGAATGTGGCCCCTCAGTTCGTGATACATAAGAGGCATCATTGTATGCTCCAGGATAAAACATTAATCCAGTTTTGCTGATCTTTGTGAAACCACTCTTCAGAGTCTGGAATCATGGTGAAGCAAATCGCTCAAAGTCAACTGGATAAACATCTCTCTGAGAGACCAAAAACAAGAGAAAGAAAGGAAAATGTGCCTGCATTAAAGGAAAGAATGGTAGAGTTTAATAATGGAGTTTGCTATATTATCTTCACTTTCCAAATGATCTTTTCTTTCAAATTTCCCTTTCCCCTATCCTAATTTAAGGACATAGATCTTTGCTTCTTTCTTCATATTCCTATGTCTTAATATTATTATGAAAATAGTTTTGATTTCATAGGAAGCATGAAAGGTTAGATGGGAATCTTGGGGCCACATTTTGAACATTGCACTAAACCATACTAACTCTTCATTTGCATTGTAAAATTTGCAAAGTATATATGTTATTAAGTAAAACTTATTCCATAATTATCTGACAATAATTTCTTGAGGTACATTGTTCTCATTCCAGGTAGGTTAAGGTAAACTTTGAAATTCCTAGGATTATAGATTTAGGATTGGAAGTAACCTTAGATGCCACCTTAATCAACTGCCTTGAATAAAGATTTTTTTATCAGAATTTATTGAGCACTTGAGAGAGACAGAGAGAGAAAAGATGAGAGAGGGAGATATATTGAGAACATATCCATATACAAAGTACAATGGAAGAAAGAATTATTTTCAAAAGCATAAATCTTTATTTTTAGCTTTTTCAATTTAAATTATGTAATATATTTAATATGTTACTTTCAAATTTGTCCTGTTTATATTTCATTTTAAACTTCTGATCACTTCTGTGAATTTAAAAAAAAAAACCTCAATGATCTTCTCTTTCTTCTTTTTTTCTGTCTTGTTGGCAACATTGGAACTTGCTCCCCTTCACCTTAGGCTACTCCAATAAAAAAGCAGAGTCTATGTAACAAGTATGCAAAGTCAAGCATGATGAATCCATCATTGTACATGTACAAAAATCTATGTCTTGTTCTATAGCTTGCACCAATGATCCCTGTCAGGAAGTGGATATTTGCTTCATCATCAAGTCTATAGCATCTCAATTGGTCATTGAATTAATCAGAATTCTTTAATCTCTCAAAGTATTTTGTCCAATAATTTTGTTATTGTGTGAAATGGAATGCCCCCACATTCAGAGTACATTCGTTTATTCATTTGGTGCAAATTACCCATGTGCAAGAGGTTGAGGATTCTCCTTCTGGGAGAGTTTTGATAACATATTCAGAGGAGCTTTGGGGAAAATGGAACATGTACAGACATTTTGTAGTGAATGGAAGGCAACTTGACTTCAGAGGTATGAAAAGTGTGTGAGTCAATCTTTAGCTAGAGGCTCATTAGGAGTTTTTTTCTTTTTCTGACTCCTTAGGTCATGTTACCTGGCAAGAAACAATTATGTAAGAGCAGAGGTCATGGGTCTTCTCCACTCTGAGGTCAAGTATTACTGTTAAGCACAATCTTGGCTTCTTTGCTGACTCAGTTTGTGTTTTTTTTTTAACTTACATTTTCTAGCATCTGAGTTCTGCAGCCATCAATGTCCTGAAGAATCACAATTGGACTTTCAGACTCTGTCTAGTGGTAGCTAAGACAAGGATTTCTCCAGTTGTTATGTCACATCTGGAAGCATAATTGGTGGGACCAATATCATGGAGGAAGTGAGGTGAGTTCAAGCCCACTCTCCCCAGAAACCAAGTTGGGTCAGGGGAGAGTGTGCCCCTGAGGTGCTGAGAAAAATATCTGAATGGCTTGTTCTTGTCATATTTTTGAAAATGTTTATAAAGCACTCTGCAAACATTAAAATCACATAAATTCTAGATATTGTTGTTGTTGTTGTTATTATTATTACTTCTTCAGAACCCTAGCCCATTTTCCATGTTGTTGTGAGTGGAGATGAATAGTAAAGTAAAGGAATTCCCATTATGGTGATCTGTAGTAGACATTCTGTGTTCTCTCCTACCTACCATAGCTGTGAGAGCCTGAAAGGAACCCTGAAATGTTAATAAATTGTGATCTGGAAATACCACTCATATGGCTTACAACCCTGGCCACTATATTAAAACTGCTACTATGAATATATTAGGAAGTTTTATTGTAGGGCTGTCTCTACTCAAAATTATCATGATAATCAGTTTGACTCTGAGGAGAAAGGAGGGAATAACACTTTCTTTTTCTGGTACCAAAAAAGAGCAAGATATATCAGAACAAATCAGAAATAACAATATCGCACCTAATGGTAATGCTTCCAGGCAGATAGCACTGACCTATAAAGTAGGGAAATGATAAGTGTGAGGAAAATTATCTAAAAACATGAATATTTTCATTTTAAACCAGTTCTGGCTTCCTTTGAGTTCCAGCTAAAACTCCACCTTCTATAGTAAGCCTTTCCAAATCCCTCTTCATTCTGGTGCCTTCTCTCTGTTGATTATCTCTAATTTATCCTTATAGAACCTGTTTGTATATAGTTGTTTGCATTAGATTGTGAATTCCTCAAGGATGGGGAATGTCTTTTGCCTGTCTTTGTATCTCTAGTGGCTGGTACATAGCATTTAATGAAGACATTGATTTTCTGACTAATAATTATAGATTATGTAAGAAAATAGTAAAATGGTAAAAACTATATCATACATGACTGTAGCCTATAAAAATTAAGACCTCGTGAACACCTAAGTCTAAGATCTGCTAGTCAGAAATGGTATATTAGAAACTCTTTATCTTCCATGGAGTGTTGGATAATACATGCTTATCCTACCAATACAGACCACAAAATATCCTGGAGAACTCAACTACTAAACTGTATTGGAACTGGTCACTATCAAGGAATGGGCTGCTGTTCACAATGGCCCAGACAGAACATTAATCCAAAAAAATGTTATTTTGGTGGACATTATTATGCTAAATACTCATGCAATGAAAAACTTTCAAAATATAAAGACAACAAATAAGTTGGAAATGATATGAGAACATGATGCAAACCACCCTTGGGACCTTCTCTGATAATTTTGTTGATGTTGTTCAGTCGTTTCAATGATGTCCGTCTCTTCATGATCCTATTTGGGATTTTCTTGGCAAAGGTACTGGTAGTAGTTTGCCATTCCTTTCTCAAGCTCATTTTACAAACTAAGAACTAAGACAGAGTCAAGTGACTTGCCTAGGGTCACACAGCTGTTAAGTGTCTGAGACTGGATTTGAATTCAGATCTTCCTTACTCCAGGACTAACATTCTAGCCACTATACCAGCTGGCCATCCATCTCTGATGATAGACTTGTATTAAATATTTTTTCAGTGAGGCAACAGAGGATTATCTTATGTCAAAAAAATTTATTGAACAAAAGTTATTTTATCTAGGTGTGCAATAGCATAGACCATTAAGTATCAAATAATAATACAGTAAAATGACTTGTTCCAGTACTGTTTCTGTCTGAACTCCATCACAAAGATGAGAGAATGGAGAGGATAATAATCACTGACATTTACAAAGTGCTTGAAAGTTTTTTTTTTCCCCAAGAGCTTTAAATTTATCATCTCTTTTGATCTTCACAACAGCCCTGTGAGGTGAGTCCTATAGGTATCATTATCTCTACTTACAAATGAAGAAACTGAGTTTTATGGAGATTGAGGAACTTCACCTTGGACATATAATTGGTAAGGCTCAGAATTAGGATTTGAACCTTTAGTCTCTCCTGACTCTGATTCCAGAATTTGTACCACTCTGCATCACAGAGAATGGCCATATTAGAATCTTGCTTTGTCATTTCATTTATGGCAAGACTCTATCTGAAATACCTCCCATATCTCTCCCCTCCTCTCCATTTGCTCCACCATCACACTGTCTGATACTCTAATTTTCCTCAGTTTAGATTACTACAATAAAATGCTAACCAATCTCCTCGCTTCCAATCTGTCCCACCTTGAATCCCCAATAGATGTTATTGCCAGATTAATTGTCCTCATGCATAGTTTCAAACAGTTCAATTTACTACAAAACAAAAACTAACTTTCAAGGGCTCCCAAATTACTGTCAAATAGAAGTCAAATTGCTCAGTTTAGTGTTCAAGGTTCTCCACAATTTGACTCCAAGGTAATGTTCAAGATTCATTACATATAGTTCCCTACTCATATTCTCTAACCCTGAAAACTGGTGCAATCACTAACCTCCCCAAACATGCACTATGATCACTTGTAATGGAAATGTAAATTTGGAAGATCTTCCCTGCCCCTAGGCTAATGTGCACCTGAAGCCTGGGGTGGGAGGCTTGTTTTTCAGTAGATACTTCTTGATTGGCCAGTGAGTCAATAAGGTTGTTACAATCTCTGAGTCAGGAGAAGGCTATATAAGCCCTGATGTGTAGCTTTGTTTTGGGACTCACTTTGAGAAGTGTTCTGTGATTTGATCTGAATTCTGGGAAGCCGTTGTTGAGAGTCCCCCGGCTTTGAAAAACCCAGATTTGGAAACCCAGATGTTGACTGGGTATGGATGTAATGGTTGGACAGTTTGGAAAGCTGTCTACTTGATCTGTTAATGTCTTGATAATTCTGTCTGTATATTTTGAAGTTCGGGGTGCTGACCTTTTTCCCCTGAACAAGGTAAATGATATTTGTCTGACTGATTAAAGTAAGCTTGTTAACCCATTTTAAGTTGCTTTCCTTTAACAAAGCAGATCCAAGAACCTGTATGGGCGGCAAACCTTGAGGACGCTTGGGGTGCTTGCTGCTACATCACTCTATATCAGAACCTTTACTTAAATCATTATCCTCCCCTACCATGTCTTCCCATTACACCTCTACCCACTGAAAATGTATCCATCTTTCATAGATCAGTTTATAATGCCACTTCTCTAAATTATCCTTCCAAAGTTTCCCCACCCAGAAATGCTAATTGTACTTGGTCTACACTTCTCTCCTCCTGTTTTTACGTATCATAATTTTTCTATCTGCCATGCACTCGGTTGGCAAACCCAGAGAAATGGCAAACAACTCTAGTATCTTTGCCAAGAAAAACCCAAATTGGGTCATGAAGCGTTGGACATGACTGAAATAACCAAATATCAACAACATACTCCGTTACATTTAAGTTCTTAAAGAGTAATGATTATATTTTAATTACCTTTGAACCTCTTCCCGGTGTCTTGCATATAACCTTGAGAGACGATTCAAAAACATGGAATGCTTCTAGGTACCACAAGGAGGGATGGACTAATCTTCGGTTGAGGGGAGGAAGGGAGAAGCTTTCCCTAACTCTAGACAGTGAGGTCCCTCAGCCCCTCTCTCCTGGGTGCTCAGGCTATTTGCTGCCACCAAAGAAGTTGGAACTCCTAGCCTGTCACACTTCTTCTAAGCTCCTGAATGAAAGGAATAGGTAGTTTTCTTTTGTGTTTTCCTTGCTCCCCACTCCATGAGACCCTGCCTGGTTATGTTCCTAAAACAACTTTCAGGACCCAGGCAAGGAGATAGCCTGATAGACACTGAGTTGTACAATTAAACTCTGCTCCCTGGATAAAAAATTGTGGAAATTTTTCCTTTACCAATTGCCTCAACTGTTAATTTCTCCTTCAGCTAAAGTTTAACTAGAATATGTATGTTGTCCTCTGTGGCTCTTTCTCCTTAGTACACACAGTCCTGCAACCTCTATTGTGTTTATATATAGAGTGACCATGGGAGAGGAAAAATGGGAGTAAAATTCTGGTCCGTAAATACCTCTTTGGTATGAATTCCATTTGTATTCCATTTATTGAAGGTATATTCCAAATCAGCTTATATTTTCCCATTAGATAGATGGAGAGAGAGAAAGAATGAGAGGGAGAAAAAGAGAGAGATACATAGACAAAATTGTACAATAGGAACTGAATACATATTTATTAATTGAAATAATCCAATTCAATAAATATCTGTCATGTCTACTGTTTGCAAGGCATTGTGGTAGACCCTGGGGATACAAAGACAAAAGAAAAATAGTCCCTGCCCTCAAAAAGCTTATGTTCTATTGGAGAAGAAATAACATGTGCATGGATAAATCAACACATAATAATTTGAGGCTGAATGGATCAATGAACCATTGAAGAACATTTACTATATATTTACTATTAGCAAAGTACTCTGGCAATATCTAGTAAGATACAATAGAAAAACAGAGAAAGTTCCTCCTCTCAAGAAACTCACTTCTAACAGAGGAAGATAATATGTATAGGAAGGAGGTCTTAGCTACAAGTCAGATAGAAAGGCCCCATGATCCTTAAGGTACAGCAGCAAAGCTGGTAATGATGCTTCTTCTTTCATTCCATTCCCATTGGTAAAACCATATTCATTGCTGATATTGAAGAGTTTGACAGAAATTTGGGCTAAGAACAAGAAGCTGCTTTAGTAGCTGTGACTGCTAAGAAAGCAAGATTTGCAGGCTCCGTAGAAACACTAACCAGGTCACATCCTCACAAAGGTTAATTCCCTGGATTATGGCTTGGGGCTTAGGCTGCAAGTAGGTCTAATGGTTCTAACCCATCTCTACTGGAGTTGAGGAGGGATGATAGTCAAGGTGATAGGAGGGATATGCCTCACACCATTCATACCACTGGCCCACACTGCCTCCTGTCTCTCCTTTTCTTTGTATTACTGCTTCAGCTAGCCTACTCTCTCTGCCCTGCAAGCACCACTGTTTGGCAGTTGGTAGAGATGGAGAGACCATTTCAAACTCAATCAGTTTAATGATATAATTTGAAATACATATATTCATTTTTCATGACAATTCTGGGGAGTGCATATAAAACATTGAGACCATCCCAAAACCACACATATTGTTTAAAACATGACCGCTGTGCAGTTTGGAAATATAACACTTGATAACATTCAAGAAACATGTTTGTCAATATTTTCATAACCCCTTAAACTTTGCTTCCTAAATAAATACTTTTTGTTTGTTTGCTTGAGTCTCATTTTTTCAGGGTTCCAAAATGTCTGTAATGCTAATTGGACCATTTGTCAATTGTCAACATGTTAGTTTTTGCAAATCTCAATTCTGAGGTCAGCACCAATTTTTCAAAGCATTTAATACTGCAGAGTGCACCCTCATAAGCTCTGTGCCCTTTATATAGATCTAGTTAACCAAATTAATATCTGATTTCTGTAGCAACCTTAGATACTGCTACTAATAAGATTCTTTGCTGTGAAAAAATATATATTTAATAATTTCTTAAACCTGTGAAAACCATATTGTTTTTGAGCCAGGAGCACACTGTAATTTAGAAATGGGCCAAATGCAGGACTTTTAAAAAAGTAAGCATTATCCATATAATCAGAAGTAGAAGCCAAGGGTAATTTCTTTAATTAAAATATTCCTTTGGCTTAAGTTTCAGTGTATCATGAAACATTTAAGAATGGACAATCCTGTATTCCTTTTACCTTTAGTCAATAGCTAATGATAGATGTCACCCTGTCTGGTGACTCAACAGGAAAACAACATAATTTCAGTGGAAAGGGCAATGAATCTAGAGTCAAGGAACACTGGATTCAAAACCTGCGCCTGTCACTTATTACGAGGGTAACCTTGTACAATTCTTTTAACCTCCCTGTGTTCCATTTCCCGCAATTATCAGATGAGAGCTTTGGACTCCAAGATCCCTCAAGTATTTTCTAAATCTAGAGTGAGGGTTCTTAACCAAAGTTCATGAGCTTATTTTTGATAACTATTTAAATATTAGAATTGACAATTATTAAAATTTATCATGAAAATACATAACATCTCATGGAGTCTAAGTTTTTCATTTTATACATTTGAAAACATTATTGGAATAGTGCCACAAGCTTCACTTGACTGTCAAAAGGCTCCAGGGTTAAAAAAAAATGCAAGAATCTGGATCCTGTAATACCTGTCACATAGCAGGTGTTTAATAAATGTTTGTTGACTGTCTCATCTATATATACATTTCTTGTTATTACTTTTCAGTTGTTTCAGTCATGTTTGACTTTTGATGATCCCATTTGGGGTTTCCTTGGAAAAGATATTGAAGTGGCTCATTTTACAGATGAAGAAACAGAAGCAAACAGGGTCAAGTGACTTGCCCAGGATCACACATCTAGTAAGTGTCTGAGACCAGATTTGAACTCATGAAGATGAGTGTTCCTGACTTCAGAGCCAGCATTCTATCCAGTATGTCACCTACCAGCCCATAGATCTATGCTACAATGAAAGTATCATGATGATCAAGAATACAAAAGCAATTTTATAAAAATATTAACTGTTCTCCTTGAGGTTGATAAAGGCCAAAACATCAAATTTCATATTCCTTTGCTGGCTATATCCATGTGAAATCTTCCCTTCTTCATGGCATTTTCTCAGTCCATTGAGATTTAAATAGCTTTGTTTTACAATAGATTAATATTACTGTAAGTTGAGTTTTTAGTCCTTAGTATAGTCAGAATAAGAGTGAAAGCATAAATTCCATATAAGTTCCTCTGATACTATCTACCAATCATCTCAGTGGTGCTGCCTCTTTCCATGGTGCTAAAACCTTTTGAAAATACTCCTATCATTTCTCTTTTCTTGGTGGCTTAAAAAAATACGTGACCCTAGACTTTACTTTTCTCCTAAGAAAAATAAAATTGAAAAGTTCAAGATTCAAGTCTCTTACACAGAAGAGACCATAATCAATACAGTGCCCTCAATAGTTCCACTAGATTTCATACTGTTGAAAGGTACAAAACACTGTCTATTGTTCACCTATTTAGTTGATTCTATTAAATGTTGATCAGCTTAAGAACATGAGGCTATGTAAGGGAGAGCAGAAATACTGGCGGATGTGTATTCAGAGGCTGAGGTCAAAAGCCTGCCTTTGCCACTATCTACCTAGAAGGCAAATCATCTACCTTCCCTTGGTCTCAGGTTGCCCATTTTTGAAAAAAAGGAATATGAACTAATGTCATGTCCAGTTTTATGTCTATGATCATATAACCTCAACCTTTTTACCTTGAAAACTCTGTTCAAGCACCATCCTCAGCATGTGGCCTGTCCTGACCACCCCCAATTGTCCTTGGACTTGTTTCGTATATACATATTTATGCATATGTTGTCTTCTCTAAAAGAATGTCAGCTCCTTGAGGGGAGGCAGTTACAATTTCATTTATATTTTTGTATTTCCAGCACCTAGCAAAAAGCCTTGCAAGTGGTAGGAATCTAATATATGCTTATTTTCCGAATGAATAGTACTAGCTCTGAGTGTACTAATTATAAGTAAACAGTCAAATTGGGGGAGCTAAAGTTGATTTTTATCTTTTATATTCTGCATTACATTTTGCCACACTTTGTAGATGATTTGTTTTATATTTTTCTGGTATTATTTCAAGCATTTCTGCTGAATTCTAAGCTCTGGAAGGACATAAAATAGATCTGTTTTTAACCCTTCCCACAGCAACTTGTACATAGAGAATGCTGGCTTATTGGCCCTCAATCAATTGCACTGTTGAAAACACCCCCTAAAAGATCCATCTTCCATTCTCCCCAACTTTAATTCATACTCAATACCACTGCCACTCAAATATTCCTCATACAAAGATCTATTTGAACCATTTCTCTATTCAAAACCCTTCCGTGGTTTCCAAATAAAATTCAAACTCCTGAACCCATCATTCAGGGTGGGGCAACTAGATAGCACAGTGAATAGACAATTGGGTCTGGAATCAGGATGTCTTGAGTTCAAATCTGGCCTCAGATACATATTAGCTGTGTGATCCTAGGCAATCCATTTAACCTCTGCCTCAGTTTTATCTATAAAATGAGGATAACGTCAGTTCCCTCCAAAGGTTGTTGTGAGTATCAAATTAGACAATATTTGTAAAGCACCTTGAACACCTGAAAGTGCTATATGAATAGTAACTATAATTATTGTTTATAGCAACAAGAACAAGGTAATAATAAGATGTTGAATCCCATGCCATCCTTCCTATCCAGGCTTATCTCACACTACTCATATATATATAGACATACCACATTCCTCCCAATTGGAGGAAATATCCATGGTTCCCTAAATATACTTTTCATCTTCCAGATATTTTGCTGACTTTGTTTCCTATACCTTGAATGCTTTCTCCCACTTCCTCTGCCTGTTGAATTCCTAGCTATATGGGTAAGTTCAAATTATATACCACCTCCTCCAACAAGTATTTCTTATACCTGTTAGCCTGTGACCACTCTCTATAATGGACTATAAGCAATATGAGATCAAAGACCATATCTTATCTATTTTTTTATTTTCCCAACAGTTGCACGTATTTAAAAAATGTCTTAAAATGAGAAGTTCGAAACATTGTTGATATGACAAATGGTAACGTGATGAATGATATTCGTAATGATGACATGATGAAAATACATAGATAGAAAATGCATAAAATGTTTCCAAAAATGAAAGCAAACTGTACCATCTTCTATTTGACCCACATTTTTAATCTACAACATACCTAGTTTAGGTCTAAATGTCATTCTTTCTTTGCAGAGAAGCACAATCAAATCTACATTCTTCAAAGTTGAATAACATTTAATATGCAACTCATAGTGATAGATTGTTACCAATGAATTTATGAAAGCATGTAGCATAAAAGGAGGCAGGAAGTAGAATGTATGCTACTTAATAATTCTCCATAAAAACCATATTTTCACTTCTCAATAGAGAGCATTGTGTGCTATGTCAAAAATGGAAACATCAATTATACATTTATTGAACATTAGATTTCAGAGTGTTACTCAAAATCTAAACAACAAAAACAAAAATATAACTCCCAAGAATAAGATCAAACATATAAAGGTATGATAGTCACTGATTAGAGAAAACAGCTTCATAGTCAAGGGTCATGTACCCACTTGGCAATCATGAATATTATTCCTCCAGCCAGTAAAGGATATTGTTACATAGTCAGCACTTAAGAAATACTTAAGACATAGGATTTATACAAGTGAACCTCTCTGCCATACAAATAGAGAAAGACCTTTGTCCTGTTATTAATTCAACTACCTTTTTCATCAGAGATATCTAAGCAAAGTGTAACTGGGTTCATTTCCTACTTTAATACCTCAAAGCCCACATTCTTAGCATGGGAACAGATAGTCAAGTCAGAAGGATATGGAATATTCATTCCCAAGTCTCAAGGATTTTGAGATTGACAACTAACAAAGACACTAGACCAAATATATCCCAAAAGTTTGAGGACTTTTTATGCAAATATGCAAGGTACTAGATGAGTGTAGATAAGTCCTCTGAAAGGAATTGGAATAATGAGAGAAGGAAGAAGATCTTTAGGGTTGAAATGTAATAAAGTATTGTGAGACAGAAAAGGAAACCTAGTCAAGAGGAACATTCTATATAATTGTAAAAATAATGGAAATCTAAAGAGGATAGTTACTAAATTTATCTATAGACCTCTGTTTTTGGCAAATCATCTTCAGATTAGCAATACTTTTGTATCATAACTATGGAGATACCTGACATGAGTCATATACATAGTTAGGGTAATTGAATAATTAATCAAAGGGTTCGTAGAAAGAAGATCCCAGAAAATAAAATTCTCCAGAACAAGCCTAGAAAGGATGGGAAAATCTATATAATCACATTTTGAAAACATAAAGAGAAACAGTTACAAGGTATACATAGAAGAAATGTTATCCAAAGAAAGAAATGTGGGCACATAGTGATCTCATCACCTAACTTAAACTGCTAATACCTATGTTTAGAAGAAGGAACTAAGTATAATTAATGGAAAAAGATATCCATCTGTAAGTATGGAAATAATATATGTATGTGGAATTAATGTATGAATGTAGCAATAATGTCTGTATACAAAGTAATTATAAGATCATTAAATACAAGGTTCTTTGGGAAGGACAGCATGATTCATTTGAAAGGAGTTGTCAGAAAATTTTGATATAGAAAGTAGAACTTTGTCTCCAAAGTAAAGGATGAAGTGGTCCATTGTGCTGTCCATTGTAATTTGCCAGTCAAGTATCAAAATAGTCCTGGAGTGCCTCAAGGCTTCTTCTCAGGAAACCAGCGACTGATGCCAACAGCCTATATTTTCTTGTCAAAAGTGAATCCAATTTCAAAGATAGTTTTAGTATCTTTTAAGGGAAAATAAATCTAGTCTGACTTGTATGAGAGTGAGGGTTAGGATATTTATTGGTCTCACCACATATGGGGTAAGGAAGAGTGAAAATGATAACACCAAGATTACAAAACTGTGAAACTGAGATAATGGTGGAATCCTTGAAAGAAATATGAAAGATCAGTAAAAGAGTAGTTGGGGAGGGTGGAATTATGAAATCTGTATTGCTGAGTTTGAATTTAAGATATCTATAAGAAAGCATATAGAGTTTGATATATCTATGGGAAATCAGTTTGAAATGGTCAATATGCAGTTGATGATGTGGAATTCCAGAGAAAAAGTGGGACTAGATGCATAGATCTGTTATAAGTCTGCAAAGAGATAATAATTAAGTCTGTGGAAGGTGATGGAGTAATCAAGAGAAAGTATAGAGAGATAAAAGAAGGCTCAGGACAAGTATGATCCAGAAAAGGATAAAGAGTGTTCAGATATGTGGAAGAACCAAGAGAGAATAGAGTTAGGAAACCACAAATGTAAGATAGAGTATGATGGAAAAAAGGAAAGATGAGTGAAGAACTCTCTTGATGAGGGCAAAAGAGGAGAATGTAAAACCTGACTTGAAACTTAACATTTAAAACAAATTAAAAAAAAAACACAGCTAAGATCTTGACAAGTGGTCCCATCACTTCCTGGAAAATAGAGGAAGGAGAAATGAAAGCATTGTCAGATTTTATATTCTTGGGTTCAAATATCATTGAAGATAGTAAATGCAGCCACAAAAATAGAAGATGTTTGTGCCTTGGAAGGAAAGTTATGTCCCATTTGGACAGTATACTAAAAAGCAGAGAAATCACCTAGTGAAAAAGGTCCATATAGACAAAGCTATAGTTTTGTGGGGGGGGTTTTCCAGAAACAGTGTATGGCTGTGAAATTTGGACTATAAGTAAAGCTGAGCACAAAATCTGAGCTTTCAAATTGTGGTTCTGAAGAAGATTTTGAGAATGCCTTGGACAACAAGAAGACCAAATCAGTCAATATTTTGAGAAATTAATACAGTCTGTTCACTGGAGGGTCAAATACTGAAGATGATGTTTGAATACATTGGTCACAAGATGAAAGACATGACTCATTGGAAAGGACCCTGATGTTGGGAAAGACTGAAGACAAAAGGAAAAGGTGATGGCAGAGGATAAGATGAATAGGGTCATGATCACAATAAACATGAACTTGGACAGACTTTGAAAGATAGTGGAGGACAGAAGGGCTTGGCATGCTATGGTCCATGGGGTCACAAAGAGTTGAACTTAACTGAATGACTGAACCACTACAACAAAGATAAACCGTTCCTTTAAGACTTTAAAAAATATGGACCTGGGGGGCGGCCAGGTAGCACAGTGAGTAGGAGCACTGGCTCCAGTGTTGAGAAGACCTGGAGATCGAATCCTGGCTCAGACACTTAGCACCCACCCAGAAACACCTGGCCGTGTAACCTTGAGCAAGTTACTTAACCCCAATTGCTTTAAAGAAAATAAAAAATAATATGAACCTGTTTAGTAATGAAAAGGACCCAAAAATAGTTTTATAAAAAGACAAATATTGCATGCTCAAATTATACTATATTGCTGCTGTTCTAGATGAACATTGTAATACTTAAAAGTATCTATTAGAAGCAGTCAGCTAAGAGAAAGCTTCAACTGAGCAATTTATGATGTATAGGAGAGCTTTGACTTCAGAGACCAATACTGACAGTGACTGACTTTCAGTCCCACCTAGAATGGGAGAAAGGTGAAGCTTTTAATAAGGGTTTATTGTTATCTGCTGAAATCTCTGACTTTAAGAAGGATAGGAAAAGGGGGTGAGGAGTCCTTGTTTTAATAACCTGTTGAGTTGGCTTAGAATCAAGCTGTACTGAGTTATTTGAGCTTCCTTCTGTTTGGATAGTGTGGCATCCAGTGAATGAATGGACTGTCTGATTTGCATAACCTCAGAATAGCCTGTTTGATGAACTATGCAATTCCCTGACTTAAATAGAACTGCTATTCACATTAGGAGCTAACACTCTCTAAATGTACTTTTTTTGATGGGGGGAAGGCAAGGCAATTGGGATTAAATGACTTGCCCAAGATCACACAACTAATAAGTGCCAATGTCTGAGGTTGGATTTAAACTCAGGTCCTCCTGACTTCAAGGCCAATTCTCTATCCACTGCAAAACCTAGCTGCCCCTAAATTCCTTTTATGAGTGATGGATAATTGAAAGGGCCTGTAAAGACTGTGTCTAAGTAGAGAGAACAGGATTTCCTTACATCAAAAACTGTGAGGCTGAACAGTCAAGCAGTGAGCAGAGAAATATTTTCATATGGGGTAAACATTCCTGAATGAACTGTTTGGATGTTTCCTAATGTAGAGGGTGACTCTTGGTAGAAGGAAAGTACAGCTTCCTCTTTCTATAACTCTTCCTTTTCACATGGCTGGGAGTAATTACAGTGAGCAGCTTGTTACACCTAGATGCTGGGGCCAGGGCAAGGTTGGTGTGTGCCAGCAGAGACTACAGCAGGTTGGAAATCTCAAAGTGTACCCGAAAGCACAATCTGATGGTTTGCTCTGACCACTCTGCAGGGGAGTTGAGGTTTATGAAGAATGGGTCCCAAGGGTTTATATTAGGATAAGTGTTCCCCAATACTATATCTTTGGTCTCCTTGCCTTCTTGACCTGTGGGGGAAAAAATGCAATGGTTCTACCCTTGGTACATTATTCCCCTTTTGTGGATTTTCTGAGAATTTGTGGGAACTAGAGAAAATATCAATTCCTCCATCTTGTTGGTTATGTTACTCAGAGCTGTGAGTACAATTTTCAAGGGCTAGAAAACATTTTCAAAATGATCAATTCTCAGGATACAAGAACAAACATAGCTAAATAAATTAGATTGATGCTTTCTTTGAATGTGGTGGATATTTGAGATTTCATTAGAAACCATCTTTTAAAAAGTGTATTCTAGTCTCTACATGATAGAATGAGAGCTGTATGGCCCAAAGTGGCCATGGCATGACTACAAGGGGTATATTATCAAGCAATTTGGTAATGGTGAGATGCGATCATCCAATTCTCCCCTCAATAGACAACTGTGGGCTTATCTCCAACTGGAACTAAAGCATCCCTTTCTTTGATTATGATACAACACTACCCTCACCTTAAATAACAAATAAGATGCCAATATTTGTCTAATCAACTTTGGCAACATCTCTCCCCTTCTTTCCATTTATATGGCCATTACCCTCATTCAGGCCTCTTTTAAAAGAAAGAAGAAATCAATTATTTTCATGTCAAAACTGAAAATGGAAAACTCACAATAATTTAAGATGAAATGAAGGAACAATTGGGCAACTAGTCTGCCCAACAGTATGCTAACAAAACTGAAAACAGAAGAAACAAATGAAAACTTATAGAAATTTCCAGATTAAGAGAAGAAGAAATGGACAATTTAAATAACCCAATATCAGGGGGAAATGAGATTGAATAAGTCATAAATTAATTCACAAAGAAAAACCCTCAGGAACAGATGCATATATGGATTTGAAAACGATCAAACATTCAAATGATAATCCCAATACTATATAAATTTATGCAATAATAAGAAAAAAGCAACTGTTCAACCTATGTCTATGCTACAAATAGAGTATTAATAACTAAAAGGGAGATTACTAAATCAGAGAAAGAAAATTATAAGTAAATATGTCTAACAGACATTAATGCAACATTTTAAAAATACTGAGACAAAAAAATAATATGGCAAGATAAACAAAAATTTTCAGTAAAACATTAGCAGAGTCCCATAGCTAGTAAGTGTCTGAAGCTGAACTTGAACTCAAGATTTCTTGATTCCAAGTTTGACACTAGATATACTTTACCACCCAGGTGACTCCAACAAAAATTGTAATCACTTTACAGAGTACATACATGCACACGGAGACTCAAATTAAAATGTAAAATTATTATTATTAAGTATTATTATTAATATTAAATAAATTATAGGACAATTAATAATTGTATGAAAGACAATGATAATGGCAAAACAGACCAAAATTTCTGGCATTCAACTAAATTGGTTCCCCAGGGCAACATTGGAGAAAGATGAATTAGAAGTCCAAGGAACTATAGAAATGATAAATAAAACTAAAAGCTAGTCCTGTGAAAAAATTAACAAAATTGGTAAGCATTTAGTCAAATAGATTTTTTCAAAGGACAGAAAATTAAATCACAAAATAGTAAATTAACAATTTGAAAACAACAAAATATCAAGAAATTTTTTTAATTTTTAAAAAATAAGCAGAAAATAATAAACCTGAGTACAAAAATAAATAGAATAGTACATTCAACAATATAAATACCCAAAGGAACAGATATATCAAATAATCCCATTTCATAAGAGGAAATAGAACTGGCTACAAAGAAATTATCAAAGATTTTTAAAAAGCCCCAGTCCTGATAGAAATTATGAATTCCAATAAATTTTTAGGGAATGGTTAATACCAATACTATCAGTTTATTTTCAAAAAATAAGGAAAAGATCTATCAAATGTTATTTATAAGATAAATATAATCCCCTATAATAAGCTTGGCCTAACTCTGTCCAGACTTCAATCTTTTAGATTTCATATTGGTAAAAAAAAGCACAACACTAGAAGTCATTACACTTTAAAAGAAATTTACTTAGCTAAAGTAAGAAAAAGATATTCAACCAGAATAGGCATTGAAGATATTTTGAGTTTTTTCAACTGAGAGAATTTCCCTTAACAGTTTCTCATCAAGATCTAACAACACCAAAGATGTCCCTGGAATCCCTTATGGCTTTTATACTTAAGAGACCAGAAAGTTATTTCTATAGTTTGATCTTTATTCCCCTAAGCCAACCAAATCTTAAAGATGATCTCAATATTTCTTAAGGAAAAATTATCATGGGTAGAGCAGTTGGTTGCTACCACATCTTAATCCCTAAATCAGGAGATGATAAAGCAAAGAAGTAGAATGATTAATATCATTCATGAATATTAATTAAATTTTTGTACATAAAATCTTGTCAGACTACTGCAATTCATCTAAGAAATTATTCATTATGGTCAAATTAGATTTATACCAGGGATAAAAGGATAGCAACATTAGAGAAACAATCAACACAATTAATCATATTTTTTAAATAACTAAAATAATTATCTTTATATATGGGAAGAGGTTTTGACAAATTGCAACATTGGTTTGTGATATTAAGAAATCTACAAATAGGCACAGAGGGATCTCTGTGTAATATCATAAAAAGTATGTATCCTGAACCAAAAGCAAGAATTATATCCAATGAGCATACACTAGAAACTTTCCCCATGAATACATTAATAAAGCAAAAATTGTTGCACTTCCTATTCTTTTTTGGATAATGTTTTAGAAATATTAGCAACAACAATAAAGCAATTAAAAGAAATTAAAGTGTAAAGATAACAAGGAAGAGATTAAAAAAAATAATGGCTTTTGGTTGGTAGCCTGATGGCTTATGAAGAAAATGCTAGGGAATCAGCAAAAATACCCACTGAGACAACTACTTAGCCTCAGAAAAGTTGCAGAATAGAAAACAAATCCACAAAAAGTCAATAGCATTTCTGTATAAGAAAATTCAGGAGAGAAACACCATTGAAAATAATTATGGAAGAGGGGTGTGGAGCCAAGATACAGTAAAAGCATAGACTTTTTTTTTGGAGGGGGGAAGGCTGGGCAATTGGGATTAAGTGACTTGCCCAAGGTCACATGGCTAGTAAGTGTTAAGTGTCTGAGGCCACATTCAAACTCAGGTCCTCCTGACTCCAGGGCCGGTGCTCTGTTCTCTGTGCCACATAGCCGCCCAAGCAGGGACGTTTTTGAGCGCTCCCCCAAACCCCTCCAAAATACCTGTAAAAATGACTGAATAAATTCTAGAGCAGCAGAACCTACAAAACAAGAGTGTAAAGCAAATTTCCAACCCAAAACAACCTGGAAGATCGACAGGAAAAGCCTGTTGCACAAGTCTAAAATAAGAGTACAGTTCAGCATGGGCCCCCACTGGCACAGATGGGCTGGAGCAGGCTTCAGGGCACTGAATCACTGGCAGCTATGGCAGTTTCCAGGCTTCTCAACACACAAACCCACAAATGCCAAAAACAACTCAGAAGTTCAATAAGAAAGGTCTGTCAGACCTGGGTAAGAGAGCTGTGTGGATTGGCCCCAGCCCAGGGCAGTGGGGGTAGCAGCAGAAGCAGCAGCTGTTTCTGGAGCTTTCAGCCAACTGACAGTGAAGGAACTGAGGGGCTGATCAGAAGGCAATTTCAGGGATCACTTTGCTGGCCCCGAGGCAGGCTTCCCTTACTTTGCAAGCTTGGATCTGGGTCACAGTACTGGGTGGCAGTCCGTAGGCAAGGAGAAGCACTGACATAGTGGAGCCTATGACTGTGGTGGAAAGGGGATTGTTCTCATGGTTACAAGGCAGAAAAGAGTGCTTGTGGTCACAAGAGCAAAGAAGAGGCCAGGAAAGGATAAACACCTCTCCTTTCGTCATACCACCTTGGAAAAACTGAAAATTTACAGACCCCTTAAAAATATCTCTTAAAATAGCCACAAAAAATCCCTGAAGCTTGGGAAAGTATACCCTTCACAATGGAACTAGAGTCCTACCTTAACAAAGAGCTAAAAAGTTCAATAATTGGCTGGGGAAAACAGCAAGCAGCTAGAAAAATGTCAGACTATAGAATCTTACTTTGGTGACAAAGAAGAACAAAACATACAACCAGAAGACAACAACGTCAAAGCTCCTACATGCAAAGTCTTTAAGAAAGATATGAATTGGTCTCATGCCATGGAAGAGCTCAAAAAGAATTTTGAAAATCAAGTAAGAGAAGTAGAGGAAAAATTGGGAAGAGAATCAAGAGTTTTGCAAGAAAATCATGAAAAATGAGTCAACAGATTGCTAAATGAGACACCCCCCAAAGTACTAAAGAAAATAACACCTTAAAAATAGACTAGTCCACATGGCAAAAGAGGTCCAAAAAAGCCAATGAGGAGAAGAATTCCTTAAAAAACAAATTTGGCCAAATGAAAAAGGATGTCCAAAAGCTCACTGAAGAAAATAATTCCTTAAAAGTTAGAATGGAGCAAATGAAAGCTAAAGACTTTTTGAGAAGTCAAGAAATTATAAAAGAAAACCAAAAGAATGAGAAAAAAAGAAGACAAGAAAATCAAGAATCAAGAGAAGCATGCAAAGTTAAACAGGAAAGAGAAATCATAAGGAACTGATTAAAGTTGAAGTGCTTACATGTCTACATAGAAAGATGATATTTGTAACTCATGAGACCTTTCTCAGTATTAGGGTAGTTGGAGCGAATATATGTATATAGCAGAGGGCACCAGATGAGTTGAATATGAAGGGATGACATATAAAATACAAAATTAAGTGGTGACAGAGGAATGTACTGAGAGAAGTAAAAGGGGAGAGGTAAAACAGGGTAAATTATCTCACATAAAAAAGGCAAGAAAAAGTTTTTACATTGGAGGGGAAGAAGGAAGAGGTGAGAGGGAATGAGTGAACCTTACTCTCACCAGATTTGGTTTAAGAAGGGAACAACATACACATTCAATTTGATATGAAAATCTATCTTACCCTACAAGGAAGTAGGGGGGGAAGGGGATAAGAGTTGGGGGGATGATAGAGGGAAGGGCAAATTGGAGGAGGGGGTAATCAGGAGCAAAAACCTTTAAGGAGGGACAGGATCAAAGGAGAAAACATAATAAAAGGGGAGCAGTCTAGGGTGCAGGTAAATGTAGTTAGTCTTTCACAACATGACTGTTATGGAAGTGTTTTATATGACTATACATGCATAACCTATAATGAATTGTTTATCTTCTCAATGAGGGTGTGTGAGAATAGAGGAAGTTAGAGAATATAGAACTCAAAGTTCTAAAAACAAATGTTAAAAATTGTTTTCACATACAATTGGGAAATAAGATACACAGGCAATGGGGTATAGAAATCTATCTTGCCCAGAGGAAAATAGAGGGGAGGGGGATAAGAGAAGGTAAGGGATGATAAAGGGAGGGAAGATTGAGGTAAATGGTAATCAGAATGCATACCGTCTTAGGGTAGGGGAAGAGGAGAGATTGGGAGAAAGTTTGGAACTCAAAATCTTGTGGAAATGAACTTTTAAAACTAAAAGAAATTAATTAATAATATTAAAGAAAAGAACTATAAAATACATAAAATATTTCATAGTCAATCACACAAAACATTTTAAAAATTCATTACAAAGAAGACATTTTCTTTTAAAAATCCTTAAAATATCAGGGAAATATTCAGTGACCAACCGTGGGCCATATCAAAATTATTAAAAAAAAAATCCCTATACTATCAAAGGTAATTTGTATATATTTAATCATATGCCAATCAAACTACTAAAGGAATACTTTGCAGAACTCAATAAAATGTAATAACAATATTCATTTGGAGGCACAAACAAATCTAGAATAGCAAGGGAAATTATGAAGACATCAAGGAATGACGGGGGAATAACACTTCCACAACTTAGATTACATATTGCAGCAGTCATCAAAACCATTCGCTATTGGCCTAAAAAATTAGATAAGTAAATAAATTGAACATACAAGAAAAAGGAGAAAGAGAAATAATAGTCTTCTATAAGCAAGTGCTTGATAAGACAAAAACATAAATTACTTTAGAAATTACTTTCTATGTGATAAGAACTTCTGGAAAAACTAGAAAGCTGAGAAAAAAACTAATATTACAAAGGAACATTGATAGAAAAATACTAAATAATATTACAAAGAGACATAAGCACATTCAAAAGATTATTCACTATGAAAAAATCAATGAATGAATTATTCATTGTGAGGAAAAGTACAAAAATAATAGGTTATATTAATAATGGAACCATAAAAAAGAAAAATATATCAATAAATGAGGAAAGGGAATATAGTAAAAATATAGGTCTCACTTTTGTTTAAAAGAAAACTCTTGAAAACTTAGCTTTTCTTAATGTGATTTATAAAACTATATATTTAATGTCAGGAATTTTATTATTTTTAATATATATATATTATTTGGGGTGGGGGGTTTTAATTTACTAACTCCACCTACTCTCACAAACCCACTTCTCTCATTCTTACCTCAGTCCAGATGCTTGTGAATTAGTAAATGTACACCACTGTAATTTTGTCTTCTTTTTTTTTTTCAAATTCCCCTTACAGGGCCCTTATAACATGTGAGTCACAAAATTTCCCCACTACACCTGTGTTCAAATAACAATCTCTTATGGCACTCTGATTATAAGGTATTTCTTCCCTCTCTCCTCTCCTTTCCCAGGGTGTTATTTTTAATCATCTAGACTCATACCATGCTTCTCTTTGTTCCATTACAGAACTGTAGAGAGTGGAGTTCTGAAGAAACAATAATTTCTTTTTCCTTTAACAAATTTTAAGCACTGTATCATAATTTGGTCTTCTTTAGCTGTTTAAATTTGTTTACCTTTCTTCAGTTTTTTTTCCACTGTCTTTTTGTTTGTAAATAACTGAACATCACTAGTTCTATTTGTCTAGTGTTATTTATCATATCACATTTCAATCTTTTTGGTTGTTTGTTTGTCCTTTCTCCTTTCTTTCCTACTTCGTTAAAAGTTCATTTCTTCTTGTTTGGTTTGAGTACTTTTTTTTCTTTGTCTTGAGGTCCCTAGCTATTTATTTGGTATATTCTACCTGTGATTTCTTTCTGAAGTCTATGACTCTTTACTTTGGCTTGTGTGTCATTTTAACTAATGATTCCTTATAATATTATATTTGGGTTTTACTTTCCATCATGCTTTTGTAAGAATATGATTTTTAAATCTCCATTCCCTGTTATCAAAGTCATTTATAATATTATACTCTTCCAATTTTACTATCATTTTACTTTCACATGTTCTTTTGTACATATATGCATGTGTGTACATATGTACATATATCTTTAATTTTCAAGTTCCTACACTCCTTTTATTATTATTTTATTATAGGAAACATTGGTTTCCTATGTGTTTTATTTTTTTACAGTTCTTAATTTTTTTATTATTTTTTTACAAATTAATTTATTTTTAGTTTATAACACTTCCATAAGTTTTAATTTTTTCTATTTCCCTGCCCTCCCACCTACCTAAGACAGTGTGCAATCCAATATAGGCTCCTATCAAACATACTTTCACATTAGTCATGTTGTATAGAAGATTTAGAAAGTATGGGAGGAACAATGAAAAGGAAAAAATAAAGAGAGCAAATAGTATGCTTTGATCTACATTCAGACTCCATATTTCTTTGTCTGGATGTGGATAGCATTTTCTATCATGAGTCTTTTGGAATTGTTTTAGGTCCTTGCATTGCTGAAAAGAACCAAGTCCATCAAAGTCAGTGGCTGTCATTGTATACAGTGTTCTCCTGGCTCTACTCACCTCACTCAGCATCAATTCATATAAGTCTTTCAAGATTTTTCTAAAGTCTGACTCTTCATCATATCTTATAGCACAATCATATTCCATTACACTCATATACCACAACTTGTTTGGCCATTCCCCAATGGATGGGTATCCCCTCAATTTTCAGTTCTTGGATACCACAAAGATAGCTACTATAAATATTTTTGTACATGAGGGTCCTTTCCCCATTTTTATGAGCTCCTTGGGATGCAGCCTTAGAAATGGTATTGCTGGGTCAAAGGGTATGCAAATTTTCATAGACCTTTGGGCATAGTTACAAATTACTCTCCAGAATGGTTGGATCAGTTCACAACTCCAGCAACAATGAATTAGTGTTCCAATTTTCCCACATCTTCTCCAGCATTTATAATTTTTCTGTCTTGTCATGTTAGCCAATCTGAGAGGTGTGATGTGGTACCTAAGAGTTGTTTTGATTTGCATTTCTGTAATCAATATTGATTTAGAACATTTTTTCATATGACTTTAGATAGCTTTAATTTCTTCCTCTGAAAACTGCCTGTTCGTATCCTTTGACCATTTATCAATTGGGGAATGACTTGTATTCTTATAAATTTGATTATATAGTTTAGAAATGAGGCCTTTATTACAGACACTGGTTATAAAAATTCTTTCCCAGCTTTCTGCTTCCCTCCTAATCTTGGTTGCATTGGCTTTGTTTGGGTAAAATCTTTTCAATTTAATGTAATTAAAATTATCCATTTCGCATTTTATAATGTTCTCTCTCTCTCTCTTGATTGATGATAAATTCCTATATTCTCCATATATCTGACAGGTAAGTTATTTCTTCCTCTCCTAATTTGCTTATAATATCAGCTTTTAAATCTAAATCATGTAACCATTTGGACTTTACTTTGGTATACAGTGTAAGATGCTGGTGTATGCCCAGTTTCTGCCATACTATTTTCCAGTTTTCCTTTCCTATGTATTTTAAACTTCTGTTGTGCCATCTGTTTCCCTTTTGAGAATCTCATTGAATTTTAATTTTATTCTTTATATCTTCTTTTTATTTCTCCTCTCTTACTCATTACAAAATCTCTGAGGCTTCTTTAATTCATTCTCTTTTTGTGAGCCTAGTTGTGGTTATTGCAGAAATACCATTTTATTGTGAAATTTTATCTTGGGATTCTCGTTTTCGATAGAATTTCTCCATATTATTAAGGTTTTTTTTCTTTCATTGCTCATTTCCTTATTATCCTTATTTTATTTGCTTTAGTTTTCTGATGGAGGAATCTCCTGATATTCCTACTCTTGAGGGAATAAAGGGATTTTGTAGAATTTCCTAAAACCTAGGCATGGAAAGGTGGACTTATTTGAAGTATGGGGAAGCTATATTACCATCTACTCAAATATTGGCCTGCAATTTCCTCTTTATGGTGCTTATTTATCCTTTTCAGCTTAAATATGACTGTGTTCAATGACAATCATGTGAGCAAGAGAAGAGTGAACATTCTGCCAAGAACTAGGATTTGTGGAAATTTTTACATAATTAAAAAAATAGCTTTTGTTTAACTTCTGAAACAGTTTAAATGGTATTATATTTCTAAGAGCAGACATCATCCACTTATGTAGAAATTCAAGTAGAGATGATGAATTAACTAGTAGACTATAAAATAATTTATAAACATTTCAGCCAGTGGCATAATTCTGGAAATGTATTCCATTGATGTCTTAGTATTCTGAGTACTTAATTTTCCTTACAGTGATATTCATATTTTGACATGATAATTAGCATAACTATTACAACAAAGATTATTTTCTTCACTTAAAGTATATATATATATATATTCTTGTGATTTTAGCCATATTCTATAAAAGACTTCTTTAAATAATTAAGGAAATTAGTCCTGAATTTAAATATTTCTTTACTAAAGTGATATTTTTTAATTTTACTAAATTCTCCTCTGTTCACAAACTTCATAACTGGTAACAGAGTCAGTCTAATTCTAAGAGTAATTAGTGTTTTGACTCTACTTTTAGCATTTTTCTAACCTGAAGAAATTGGAAACAGATGGGTGAGGAGAAAGTATAATATAGAAAGTATTTCCTTGGTGACCTGAGAATTTCCTCAGTATGTTTTATAAGAAGTAATCTAATTCACAGAGGCAGTGTGGAATAATGCATAGTGAGACAGAATCCCAGTTAGGAAGACCAGCATTCAAGTCCTCCCTCTAATACACCTTAACTGTGTGACCCTGCACAAAATGTCACCACGAAACTGTCCAAGATTTTTAATTGTTTAGTAGGTAGAAGTTCTACCTACATTGAAGTTCTAAACAACAATAAAATCATGGATTTTGGAGTGAGGAATGTAATTATTTTCTTTTGTAAGAGAAGACGTCTTATCCTTTAATATTCTCTAACCCTCCACTATGTCTTCAACATTTATTAGTGAGTCTTGTGACCAAAGAGAAAGTATTCATCCCTTTGAGATGTCATACTAATTTTGTTTTGCTTGTTTAGAGGGCAGTAGGAAAAGGAATGCCAAAATAAGCCAGGACTTAAAGTTCTGAAACATACAGTTAGTCTATTGGTCAATAGACACAGGAACCTTACTATGAAGGGCATATAAGTATTTTTAAGTCCAAAGGACGAGATTGAATCCAAAGCTGAGGAAATTGTTATAGTCAAGAAGCAGCTTCAACATATAAAATCCAATATGCTATGAGAGAACAAATCAATTCTGAGGTTGGCAGACTGTAATAGTAATGGCATTTAAAGATTCCCCTGTATTGGCTTGATTTTTGGTTTGATTGTGTTAAAACCCAGAGCTTGTTAATCCCACTTGTGGTATGGACTTGTTGACGTGAAAAGAGAGTGCTGAACTTGGAGGAGCTGGTGATGTAGATTTGGAGAGACACAAGAGAGAGGCAGAAGAACTTTTTGGAAGCAGCACCCTCGTGGAGGCAGAGAGAGACTGAGAGGATTGCTGAAGGCCACTTTGAATTACCCTGGACTTTTGAGACCTGCCCCTGGAGCTGCCAAGGGAGACATGGCTGTTTTGCTGGTACTTTGTCTGTCTGTTTTGATGTTGCTTTGCCAGGTTTGTTCACTGGTGAAACACAGTCCTGTTGTTGAGGAAGTCCTGGAACATGGCTGTTGGTTCAGCGCTCCTGAGACTGTTCTGCAGACAGAGAGTGAATACTGTCCACTGGTGAAGGACAGTGCTGTTGTTGCAGGGGTCTGGGAACCTTTCTGTTGGTTTGGGAGTGCAGTAGGCCTTTATCCCCTACAGGGAGAAGCGGCTAAGGTGTGGAACCTGGGCAGCCACAGCCAAAAGGAAGCTTCAGCTCCTGACCTGCAGATTTTAGAGGGACAAAGCAACCAGTCTGAGGGGTAATCGTTCTTGCTTTAACTTGCTTGGATATGGATTGAAGTCTAGGGTAGAGGTCCTGGGGTGTGTGACCAGCTTGCCAGAGCATGTGGAGGCTTCAGAGAGGGCACCCAACTAGTACATTAGGCAGCTGAGAAACCCCAGCATTTGGTACGAAGCTCCATTGTCTGATAACAGAGACCTACTGTGGCAAAAAGCCCAAAGTCAAGTAATTGAGTGGCAACATGTGCAGGCAAAGGAAGCAAAGCAAACAGAGCAACCCAACTTTACACACCTATTATGGGAACAAAAAGGATCAAAGCATGGAACAGAAGGAAGACAGTGAAATCAGAAGTCCTGCACCAAAAACTTCCAAGAAAAATATGAACTGGTTACAGGCCATAGAGGACCTTAAGAAGGATTTTGAAAATCTAATAAGAGAAGCAGAGGAAAAATTAGGAAGAGAAATGAGAATGATGCAAGAAAATTATGAAATGAGAGTCAACAACCTAACTGAAGAAAATAACACCTTCAAAATAGACTAACTCAAATGGCAAAAGAGTCTCAAAAAGGCAATGAAGAGAAGAATGCCTTAAAAAGTCGAACTTGGCAGATGGAAAAAGAATCTCAAAAGCTCAGTGAAGACAATCATTCCTTCAGAATTAGATTGGAGGAAATGGAAGCTAGTGACTTTATGAGAAATCAAGATAGTATTAGACAGATCCAAACAAATGAAAAAATAGGAGAAAATTGGAAAAACCACTGACCTGGAAAATAGATGCAGGAGAGATAACTTAAAAATTATTGGACTACCTGAAAGCCATGATCAAAAAAAATAACCTAGAAATCATCCTTCAAGAAATTCTCAAGGAAATTTTCCCTGATGTTTTAGAATCAGAAGGCAAAATAGAGGTTGAAATAATCCACCAATCACCTCCTGAAAATGATCCCAAAAAGAATAATCCTAGGAATATTATAGCCAGTTTCCAGAATTCCCAGATCAAGGAGAAAATATTACAAGCAGTGAGGAAGAAACAATTTTAATATTGTGGAAACACGATCAGGATAACAGAGGATCTGGCAGCTTCTACACTGAGGGATCGAAGAGCTTGGAAAATGGTATTCTGGAGGTCAAAGGAGCTGGGATTAAAACAGAATCACCGCCACAGCAAAACTGAGTATCATTTTTCAGGGGAAAATATGGTCATTCAGTGTAATAGAGGACTTTCAGGCATTCTTGATGGAAAAACCAGAGTTGAATAGAAAATTTGACATTCAGATACAAGAAGCAAGAGAAGCATGAGAAGGTAAACAGGGAAAAGAAATCATAAGGAACTTACCAAAGTTGAACTATTTACATCCTACATGGAAAAAAATGATAATTATAACTTATGAAACTTTGCTCAGTATAAGAATAGTTGAAGGGAATAGAAATGTACACACACACAGATACACACACAAATATAAGTATAGGCATATGAATACATATGTGAATGTGTGTATATATGTGTACAAGTATACATAGAGGGTACAGGACCAAGTGAATAGGAAGGGATAATACTTAAAAAGGGAAATTAAGAGGTGAAAGAGGAATATAATGAGAGGAGATGGGGAAAGAGAGCATGGGGTAAACTATCTCATATAGAAGAGGCAAGGGAAAATGGTTACAGTGGAGGGGAAGAACAGGAATGCAAAAGGGAATGGACCAAACTTATTTTCATTGATTTTAGCTTAAGGAGGGAATGAAATACACACTAAATAGGGTATCTAACCCTATAGGAGAGTACAGGGGAAGGGGATGAGAAGGGGGATGATGGAAGGGAGGGCAGACTGGGGGGAGGGAAGTTAGAAGCACCCGCATTTGAAAAGGGACAGGATCAAAGTAGAGAATAGAACACGTGGGAGGTGGGATAGGAGGGAGGGAAATATAGTCAGTCCTTTACAATATATCCACTATGGAAATGTTTTGCATAGCTACACATGTAAAACCTATATTGAATTTCTTATCTTCCCAATAAGGGTGAGTGACAAGGAAGGAAGGGAATGAATCTGGAATTCAAAGTTTTAAAATCAATTGTTAAATATATATATATATATACATATATATATATATATATATACTATTATTAATATTATTTTGCATGTAACTGGGAAATAAGATATACAGGCACTGGGGCATAGAGATCCACCGTGCCCTACTAGAAAGTCTGAGGAGTTATGGGAGAGACCAGATTGGAGGAGGGGATATCCAGTGGGATCGCTATTTTGGAGTGTTGGGTAGGGGGAAATACTGGGAGAAAATTTGTAACTCAAAAGCTTGCGGAAATGAATCATGTAAACTAAAAGTTAATAAAGCATTGGATTAAAAAAACCGTGTGCAGACAAACAAAACTAAAAAAAAAATATTCTAATTCACTATTGATTAAAGAAATGCAAGAACTCTGAGGTAACATCTCACACTTATCTGTTTGGCTAATATGAGAAGAAAGGAAAATCATAAATATTGGAGGGGATGTGGAAAAAGTAGGACACCAATTCACTGTTGGTAGAGTTGCTAACTGATCCGACAATGCTGGAGAACAATTTTGGAACTCTACCCCAAGGAATATAAAACTGTGCATACTCTTTCATCCATCAATACCACTACCAGTTCTATATCCTGAAGAGATGAAAAAAGGAAAAAAGGACCTAGTTGTACAAAAATATTTATTATTGTAGTGGCAAAGAATTGGAAATTGAGGGGACACCCATCAAGTGGAGCATGGCTGAACAAGTTATGGTATATGATAGTGATGGAACATTATTGTGCTATAAAAAATGACAGACAGATTGATTTGAGAAAAACCTGGGAAAACTTTCATGAATTGATGCAAAGAGAAGTGAGCAGAGCCAAGAGAATGTGGTACACATTAAAAGCAATTTTGTACAATGAAGAACTGTGAATGACTTAGGTATTGTCAGCAATAAAATGATCTAGGACAATCCCAAAAGCTTCATGAAAAAAAAAAAAACATGCTATCCACCACCAGAGAAAGAACTCATATTATCTGAATACAAACAGAATCATACTATTTTCACTTTCTTACTTTCATTGTTTTTTGTTGTTCAAATCTTGTAAAAATATTACTAATTAGGAAATCGTTTTATGTGATTGAACATATAAAACCTACGCTAAATTATTTATTGTCTGAAGGAAGAGGGAGGGGATGGAAGGAAAGAATGTAGGAATAGAATTTGGAACTCAAAATTTTAAAAAATGGTAAAAAATTGTTTCAATATGTAATTGGGGAAAATAAAATATTTAAAATAAAGTAATAAATGGCTATATCTTCATATGGGCATCTTTTTCCACATGGGTCTATGAAATATATGATATGGAGGAAAAAACAGAGCTGCATTATATTCAGAAGAATAGTTATCAAATAAACTACTACTCTAACTACAACTGTGGTGACGGATAAACCTGATTATTTAATATAGTATTTTGACGAGATCCAAAAAGCTGAAGCTTAAATCTTTTTGTGTTATATTTAGCTTCACGTTATTTCATGATCATCAACTGAATCACTGAAAACCTGATGGAAATGGGTGGTTGGCTCATTACAAACTGGTCATCACTTCTGGATAATCAACTCAAAGGACATATCTAAATCATAATTTAGTAACATCAACACCAAAGAACCACAGACACACATATAAAAACAAAAAACTAGCATCATTGCACAAAATTTTTTCTTCCACTAAAATTCCTTGGATATTATACTCTAATGTGGTATTTTCACGAATTATAATAATTTACAGATAACATTCATTTTTAAAGGATTAAGCTTCTGTGATATTATAAAAATGAAGGTATAATGTTGTTGATGGTCCCATGAAAAAAATTCAAATCTGATTCCAGTGTATTTCTTACAAATTTATGACCTAACACAAATTTAAAGACCTTTGTTCAATTATTTTTATATGCTTTCATTTGAAATTGAATATTCATAATACATGACTTCACTTACCTATGTTTGAAAGTCGAAAAATAAGTGTCTGCATGACTGCAATCCATTTACTGATTTATGTCACAAGAATTCTCCAAGGGAAGTCACAAATCTATTTGATATATTAAGTGTTTCCATCTTTGATGTGACCCCAAGATTTGTGAAATCTCTTCTAATGAAAGGTTCCTATTGAGTATGTCACTAAATACTCAGAGAATCCAACACTAGTAAGGGTGATATTAAAACAGTATGGCTTTGCTTAGCTACAGGAGAAGACATTTTGTGATCATCTCTAGAATACTAAATCTCAAGGTGAGTTTTGCTGTGAGTGTCCATTAATGGTATACTTGGAAAAAATTATCAAGTATATTTGACTCACAGTAGAGAATAGTTGTAGTTGTTTGTTGTGAGGTATATGTGTGTGTGTGTTTAAATAGAACCTTTCGTTTTACTTATGTAGGAATCTCCTAAGTAATAGACCCCATCTACCTAAAAAAAAAAAATTGTAGGTTAGCAATCCTCTGAGACTGCAACTTATAGTATTTGGAGCTTTACTGAAACATTTAAAAGTTAGATCATTTTCCCAAGTTCACACAGTCAGAATATGTCACAGGCAGGACCTGAATTAAAGTCTTACTGATTCCAAGACAAGCTTTCTCTTCATCATTTCAAACTGTTAGTTATAGCTACCCTAGGAAAATAACAAATGAATCTTATATGAAAACTTCACTTATCGGTGATGAAGAAGAGATTTCTATCTCCTCAGCACTCTCAAAACAAGTCAGACTTCTTTTGCACTTAAAACAATATATCATTTACTTCAATTATTTGTATTCGTGTTAACAGGTAGGTGGCACAGTAAATAGAACACTGGACCTGTAATCAGGAAGACTTGAATTCAAATCCAGTCTTAGACATTTATTAGTTGTTTGAGCCTAAGAAAATCACTTAACCTTTGACCACCTCAGTGACTTAAACTAGAAAATGTGGATAATAATAGCACCTGCCTCCCAGGGTTTTTGTGAGGACAAATTAAGATATTTGTAAAACACTTTGCAAACCTTAAATGATGATAGAAATGCTAGTTAAAATGATGATGATGATGATGATAATGATGTCATATCTCATCTACTAGATTATGAGTTCCTTCAAAGGAAGAATGCATGCCTTTTCCCTAAGTGCCTTAAATCATATTATAGTAGACAGAACACTTGGAAACAGCAAATCAAGGTTCAAGTCTTGGTTCTGCCACATTCGTCTGTTTGTTTGTTCTTTTCTTTTTGCTTTTTGTAGGGCAATTGGGGTTAAGTGACTTGCCTAAGGTCACAGGGCTATTTTTTGTGTAAAGTGTCTGAGGCCAGATCTGAACCCAGGTCCTCCTGACTCCAGGGCCAGTGCTATATTCATTGTGCTACCTAACCATTTGTTCTTTCAATGACCTTTTATTAAATGCCTAATCTTTGAAAATCTCTGTGCAAACTTGGTGGTACCACCTCACACCTATCACATTGGCTAACATGACAGAAAAGGTAAATGACAATTTTTGGAAGGGATGTAGAAAAAATATGACACTAAAGCACTTTGGTGGAGATGTGAACTTGTTCAACCATTCTGCTGAGCAATTTGGAACTATGACCAAAGGACAATCAAGCTATGCTTACCTTTTGACCCATCAAAACCACTACTAGGCCTACATCCCAAAGAGATCAAGGAAAATGGAATAGGACTTCTTTTGTACAAAAATTTTATAGCATCTCTTTTTGTGGTGGCAAAAATTGGAAGTTGAAGGAATGCTGAACAAGTCATGGAAGATGATTGTGATGGAATATTATTGTGCTATAAAAAAAATGACAAGCAGGATGCTTTCAGGAAAATTTATATGAACTGATGCAAAGTGAAGTGAACAGAACCAGAAGAACATTGTATGCAGTAAAAGCCATATTATTTGAAAATCAGTTGTGAGTAGAGACTTAGTCATTCTGTTCAATAAAATGGTACAAGATAATTCTTAAGGATTTATGATCAAAAATGCTATCTAATCCAGGGCGGAACTGATGAAATCTAAATACAGATCGAAGTCTAATTGTTTTACTTTTTTCATTTTTGTTGCTTTTTTGCAAGATAGTTAATATGGAAATGTTTTGCATAATTTCAATATGTATAAATGATATCACATATCTTGCCTTCTCAATGGGTGGGGGAGGGGCAGGAGGGAGAGAATTTGGAACTCAATTTTTAAAATGGGTGTTAAATACAAGCAACTAACATTTTTAAAAGAAACAAAGACATTTGCATAGTTAAATACAAACACTATGGACCTTACAATCCAGAATACACACATGTGCAATACTATGTTATAAAAAGTACAGAATAATGCATACCAACAGCATATTAATAACATATAATAAGAAGGTTTAATAATTTCTAATTAGGGTGATAAAGAAAGTATTAACAGTTTTGTGACCAGGTTTAAAGCATTCAGTCTTTTATAGAATAAATTTCCTCCTCTCTAAAATGGGCATAATAATAATTTTACTTCCTATCTTGCTGTCCATTCTACCCCAGAATGGACAGGTAACCTATCTTGGGTTCTTATCTTATTCCGGATGCACTGATATTGTTTTGTGAAAAGTTGGGGGTTTTTTGGTAATAAAAATTTACTCTGCTATGTTTTATTATCTCTCCTATTCATGATATAGTGGAGTCAACTTTTAAAAGTCAAGTGTAAATTTTTTAGTGTGAGCATTTATTGGAATTGACAAATCAATTTTGTTGTGAATTTTGTTGATGTAGTAAATTGTTAAGAAAGTAATAGGAAAATATTTAAAATTCTGATCAAACTTTAAAAATTTAAAAATGTTACAGTTGTATACATACATATATATGTATGTATGTATGTATGTTTACATATCTTTTTTTTCAGAGAGCCAGTTGTTAAACATTTACCAGCTCACCTCTGTTTTTATCCCTTGTTTGGCCAAGAATTATGTCCCTACCCACAATTGTGAAAGGTACCTAATCTTTTTCTTTTCTAAATTGTTTTTTATGATGTTATAATATCATATTTGAGAATTCTATCCATATTAGCTTATTGTAATACATGGTGTGATTTTTAACTTAAGCCTAATTTAATTTTTTAAATTTGCAGTTTCTTTTAAATTCTCAGTATTTATAGCATATAATTCTTTATAGTATTCTCTTATAATTATTTTTTTCTGTTTTTAATTATTCCACCTGGTACATTATTCTAATAATTTGATTTTTTCTCCCATTTTGTCAATGTAACATTCTCTCTAGAACTCTCTAGAGTTTAGCACTCAAAGGTTAGAGGCTGGGTGCCCAATGTTTAACACGTGCCAGGATGGAGTACTTAGAACAGTATCTATAAAATATTCTCTCTCTCCATCCCACAAACCAGGGACATACTCTCCCACAAATAAACAAAACATCAAAGAAAAAGTAGGCACATACTGTTATACTATACTGGTAGGGAGACTTACACACAAATGAACATATGTGGCTATGTAGCTTACACATTGGTCACTGAAGGACCCCAATGTCCTTTCCTTTTGTGTGTCATCTCATTCAACTTCCCTCCTCAACACAGCATCACTCAGCTTGGCTCACTGGGTCTTCTACTCTCTCTTGCCTAACTCCCAAATGCCAAGATAACTCACTTATTCTCCTTTCCCTGCCTCTCTTTTCTTCTGCCAAGAGTGACACTTCTAACTCTAGGAGTAGGATTAGGGCCTTAGGTTCTTCTAATCCTACTGACTCTCTTACTCCCCAATTCTCTGAATGCAGGACCAGAATGCTAGTGTCTTAAAGTCATCAGGGATTTGGCCATTCTCAAGTCAAAAGCAAGCTGCTTTCCAATTCATTAAAGAAAACTTCTTCATATTTTATGAAAGGATAATAGGGCATCAGCGCTTCTATGCATACCACTCAAAATATAAAACATCTTGTTACTTGTCCATTCTGGGATCTCATGAACTAGAGTAGACATTAAACAAATTGGTCTGGCTGGGGTGTCCTAACCAACCTTCTCCTTCCCCCTTTCATAAATGCTAGTTTAGTTTATATAGTTTATCAATCTGACGAATTTTTGCTAAGATTGAACTTTTAGTTTATTCATTTCTATGGCATTTTATTTTCCATTTTATACATATTTACCATGTTCAAGATTTTCACTTTTATGCTTGTTTTTGTTGGATTTATTTGTTTATTTGCTGTTTTTTATTGTATATTCAGTTCATTAATCTCTTTTCTATCTTGTCAATTTGTATCTTCAAAGATAAAACTTTTCCATTGAGCATTTCTTTACTTGCATCCCAAAAATTATGGTATATTGTTTCATTCTCTTTCAAACAGTTTTTAGCTGATGTTATCAACTTTTCTTCAACCCACTCATCATTCAACATCTTTATTAAGTCAACATTCATATCCTTTTTTAAAATCTATGTTTCCTCTATTACTTACTATTTTGTTATGTAAAAATCTTCTCCCAGCTGCCTTGCCACCCAGGCCAAAACCATGCTCTGGAGGACCTAATCTTTAGACCCAGCAATTCCTTTCCTGCATCCCTGCTCTACTGGTCAGGTGTTGCCTCAGTCGTTCAATATATTTAGGTGAATGTTTCACTTCACTCTCTGGTCATCTTCTTGTCAATTGTCTTTGCAACATTTGGCGTATGTGTGTGTGTCTGTGTGCATGTTCAGTATTGATATTATTTCATTGCCAATGATACCTTGAAATATAATCTATTACCCCGATTTCTCTCTCTTCGTATTGTGAATTCTTGTTATTGTTTTGTCTGATTATTATTGTAATTAATAATTAAATAATTGATTATTATTATTGTTTTATGTGATTATAACTCCTGCTTTGTTGGAACCATCTAATTCATAATCTTATTCTAGTTTTTCATTTCATTCTGTTTGTGACTTTATGTTTCCTTTAGAAAGAATTGTTGCATTTTTTTTATTCTGTCACTCTTGTTTGTTTCATTATATTTTTAACCCATTCAACATTTTAGGTAATGATAGACTTCCATTTTTCTCCAATTGTTACTTTTATAATGTTTTTAATCTCAATTCCCTTTTAAATCCTATATTTTTCTATATTCGTTTAAATGTTCTTTTGTCTCTTCCCTATCACTGTTCACTTAAGCATGTTGAAAATCTTCATTCCCAGCCCTGGGCAAGTCACTTAACCTCAACTGCCCTTCTCTCCCCCCTCCAAAAAGCAAAAAACAAACAAACAAAAAAAGAAAATTTTCATTCCCCACCTCAGCCCCTTTTTTCAGTAGCATTCTTTTGTGGTGCCCTTTCTTAAGAAGTTTTCCTTTCCTATGTCTTTCTCATTATTTCTCTTCCATACTCGTATTATTATTCTCTCTGATCCATGTGTTATACCTTTCTTTATTCTTTCTGTACCCCTAATAATCTTAATCATAGTTAACATTTACATAGTGCTTGCCATGTGCCATTATTTTTCTCATTTGATATTCACAATAACCCTAGGAGGGAGGTGATATTATTATCAATAAGAGTGGAGGGCTGTGGCAGAATTTGACAAAAGCAGGAACTTGAAATTTGCAAGATGAGGAAACAGAAACAAACAGAGCTTAAGTGACTTGGATAAGGTCATACAACTAGTTAGTTTCTGAGGCCATATGGGAACTCAGGTCTTCCAGAGTCCAGTTTCAGTGCTGCAGCCATTGTGCCACCTAGTTGCCCTCTCCTCAGAAAGGTAGAAGTTCTGAAGTATTAAATTTCATTTCCTTCTTTAATTTCTATGCCATGATATTTGTAGCACTTAACCCCATCCTCCCCATTTTCTACCATTTCTCACTCTTGGTAATATTAAGTGATGAAGGAATAAATTTTAAATGGATTCTTTGTTGAGAATTGGGAATTGTCTGAGTCACTAATTTCCAGTTAGTTCGAACTTTCTTTCCTAACTATGATCAGGCTCCAGTCCTCAAAACATGTTGTGATTCCTCTGTTTTTGTTCACTCTTTGGGGACTGACTGACTTTAGGAACTTACACATATCCTCTCCTGGTATGGGATAAAATCCCTTTTCTCAAAGAAGTTAGTTTCATAATGTGCAAATTTCTCCCTAAATAAAACCTATTATAAGTTATCTGTCTCTTACAACTCCTCTCCCATGGGACTAGTTTTAATGATATCCTTCCTTTTCCTTTCCCAGGAGATTTTCACTCTTTTACTTGCACATTCCAAGTTTCTACTTTTACCACATTCTGTCACAGCTCTCTACACTTATTGAAAGACTGGAGAATTAATAATCCTTTTCATTGTTCACCTATGAACTTTGGGAGGACTTCGTCTCTGACATTGCTTACTTACCCTTTCCCCATTCCCACAATTCCTCACTTTTTTATCCCTCCCACAAAAGACATCAACTGACTTATTAGGAGCTTGTGAGACTTTTGTCTGTGGAGTCCATACAGTGATTTATGGATTAGTTCAATCAATCCTTGGTAGCTTTTATTCAGACCTTTGCATTTTCCTTCTCCCGATTTTTAAATTCCCCTTAAATCTAGTGGATAGAAAGTTAACCCTTAAGCCAGAAAGACCTAGATCAAATCAACTCTCTTAGATTATAGATTGGGAAAAAATGCTGACTTGCACTGATCAAAGGGAGTCCCTATATGAAATTACATGACTAATCCCTATTTCTTTTCTTTTAAATCATTAACCACTTAGCTCCATTTTTCTACCTCTTTGTTCTTTCTTTTATGGTCTCAGTTCAGTCTCTCTCTCTCTCTCTCTCTCTCTCTCTCTCTCTCTCTCTGTATCTCTCTCTCTCTGTCTCTCTCTCTCTGTTTCTCTCTCTCTCCCTTCCTCCTCC
>NW_027185655.1:24848752-24874250 GCF_028583685.1 Petaurus breviceps papuanus
TCTCTCTCTCTCTCTCTCTCTCTCTCTCTCTCTCTCTCTCTGTTTCTCTCTCTCTCCCTTCCTCCTCCCCTCTCTCCCTTCCTCTTTCCTTCTCTTTCCCCCACAACAAATGGGGGTGGGGCAGTCATGTTTCCAAGTATAACAAAATATCACAAATATTAATTAACACTTAGAAATATTTGAGATGTGAAGGACCACCAAAGAATCTCCATAAAAACCACCATCTACACTCACAACCTCCTTTCATTAATCTCTGTTGACTCAAACACCAACAGTCAAGAGAGCTATTTTTCTTAATTATAAAATTTATGCTAGGTGGTACAGTGGATAGAGCAATAGACATGGATTTGTTTCAAATATAGCCTCAGATACTTACTAGCTATATGACCATGGGCAATTCACTTAACATTTTTCTGCCTTAATTTAATAATCTGTAAAACAAAGATAGTAATTGCATGTACCTCCCAGAGTTGAGGTGAGGATAAAATAATATATTCATAAAGAATTTTGACAACCTTAAAGCATAAAATAAATGCAAGCTATTTTCTTCTCTCTTAGTTGAAGACTTATATTGCAAAAGTATTGCTTTCCATTATTTCAGTTAGGTAAGAATTTCACCTGTATGCTGGGTAAAATGGATTTGGAGGGGGGGTGGGACAGGGAGGAGGTTAACTGAGGAACCTAACCACCACTTCTAACCTTGTGTCTAGGGGAAAATACATTCTGGATTCTAAATAATTGCTTATATATAATCTATTGGAATATACCCTGTTTATAAATTGGTATTACTGGCCCAATCTGAATCAGGTTTTTCTGCTAGTTCAGATTTAAGAGAAAAATGGGATGAGATAATTGTAGAGCATCTAACAGTTAAATAAAAGGAGTGGGGTTACTTGCCAGAGAAGGTTAGGGATATTCAACAAGGATACAGAATTGATTCAGTTGAATGCAACTTCTCTGCCTTGTTTTGGTCTGCCAGCAAGAAGCCTGAGGGCCAAACTGCTAATTTCTCTTCTGTCTTTTTTGTATTTAGAACCTCCAGAAATTATGTTAATGACCCGAACCTGCATCCTGTGAGTTAATTAATTCTCAAAGGTGGTTTCAATACCTTTTAAGGAAAAACTAACTTAGCCAACATAGAAGAAATTGTTAGTATGACAGCAAGCTACTTCCTGTATTTTAAAAACTATTCATTTTATTTGGTTTAAGACAAAATTCTAACATAATAAAATCCACAACCAAAACTGAGGTGTCACATGCTATTACTGCCTGGAAAAACAGTAGTTCAGGCCTCTTACAAAGAGGAAAAACTGAATAAATGTGTCCCTGTAACCCCTTAAATCTTATACCTAATCCCTTAATGCTTTTAATTAAATTGAGGGTAGTTTATTGTTGCAAATACCTTCTCAGGGTTACCATAGTTTATTCTTAATTATACCATGAATATTTGATTATAGTAATTATTCATTCTCTATTCAAGAATAAGTAGCCATAATCTAAATGGGACATTTAAATCGTTGACTATTGAGTCTCCATTCTTTCCATGAAGTGCAACTCATGCTTATGTTAGTGCTAATGTGTCACCCACAATCAAAGCAGGTTTTATAAATGGTTGGGATAATATGGTTTGAAGATGGAATAGTTGAAATAAATAGGTCCTTTGCTGAAAAAAAAATGCTCTGTAAATTTCACTATTACAGATTTTTTTTGTTATAGATTTTTTTTATTGTAGATTCATTTCATTCACTATGTATACATAATTACCACCATCCCCTAAGAATTTGTAACACTTTTCAAATAATATCCTAGTTTTCTGAAAATTTCTTAAGGGGAGGAACCAACAGATTGTTGAGAATGGGACAGAAATTTTGGTAGAAGGGAGGAGAAGAAATGGTGAATTTAGGGAATCAAAGATATATTTCTAATGATTTCACAATTTTGCTTTTGGGAGTAAGGCATCATAGTGAAATAGTTAAATAATTTTTCCTTCCCCTCAGGCTTGATATATACAAAATAGGAACTATCCCCAAATTGGAGATTAAATCCATAAGTTAAACCAATACTATCATTCTGGATGAGTGTACCTTATTAAAAAGCAATAACAACAATAATATCAGGTTAGCACAATGTAGGGGTATGGGAAAACATATTCAAGTAGGGAAATCCAGATACCAGAGAAGGAGGAGAATTTGGGTGAAAGTCAATAGTGTCAGAAAAATTAAAGCTAAGAGTGAGTTGAAGCTGGCAAGCAATGCTAAAAAAAATGGTTTGGGAGGTTTTTTGTTTTTTTTTTTTGGTTTAGTTATACTGTATGGGGAGGAAAAGAAGACTAAAAGGAAGCCAGGGCCTTAGTTTTTATTAGATTAGATGATAACTAACATTGAGAAAGCAGAGATGCTCAACTCCTACTTTGCTTGTCTTTTCTCTGCCAAGGAAAATGACCCATGCCCTAGAAATGAAGGAACAAAAATATCTAATAGGGATTTAAGTGGACATTGGTTAGATAAGAGGCAAAGACAGAGCTAGAATAGCTCTTTCATTTCTTTTCTCTGGGATAGATGGGCCCATTCATAATGTTGCCAGTACAGTATCAAATGACCCTGCACAGCTACCTTCCCAAGATGACTCAGTGGTTCAAGGAGTGTTGTTTTCAGGTGATGGTTTGCTCTCTGGTGACATAAAGGTATTGAAACTCTCTACACAAACCTCACAAAAGAAAGAAGTCCCTTAGGAAAAACTTATAAAGAGGTGAATATTTGGTATTTCTTTCTTAGTATGAGATGGCAATTTCCAGTGTTCTTCCTCTCTTGGAGATTACTATAGTCATTCATAGCTAATACAAATTCTGGGACAACCTTATCCCAACTCCCACTCTCATACAAAGTTAAGTTCCCAGAACTAAGTTGGATACATTTTCCCATTCTCTAATGACATCAGCTTAAAGCCTCACAGGTATACTTCCCTAAAAAATTATCAGTCTACCAGTCTGAAGTAGCTTTTAAAAAGGAATTATTTACTAAATCGGTACAATGAGAAATGATTGGTACAAAATGTCTCCCCACATTTCTATGACATTTTCCCACAATTACATACAGCCTTCAGGGGCAAGTAGGATGAAGTGGTACAGGCTCTTGTCACCTCACATCAGAATTATAGCACTATCCTGCTGTTGGATCTGCCTGCCTCAAGTCTCTCCCCACTCCAGTTTATCCTCCAGTCAGTCACTAACATGATTTTCCTAAAGTGCCCAGTCTGATCAAGTCACTCCCCTACTTGATAAACTCCCGTCATTTCCCATTGCCTCCAGGAGCAAATACAAATACTCTGCTTAGCATGCCAATCCTTTATAAGCTAGCCCCCTCCTACCTTTCTAATATTCTGACCAATTAATCCCTAACATGTACTCTTTGATCTAATAACACTGGCCACCTGACTGTTCCACAAATAAGGTACTCCATCTCTCATGTTCTAGGCATTCTCTCAGGCTCTCCCCCATGCCTGGAATGTTCTACCTCATCCACCTACCACCCTGCCTAGCTTCCTTAAAGTGCCAGGTGAAATTCCACCCTCTACAGGAAGCCTTTCCCAGCTCTTCTTAATATTAGTGACTTCCCTCTGTTCATTATTTCCTTTATATAGCCTATATGTAACTTACTTCATACATGTTTCTTTGTAAATTGTCTTCCCCATTAAATTGCAAGCCCCTTGAAGGAAGGGATTATGTTTTGCTTCTTTCTTGCTCCAGGTCTTCAGAAGGTGCCTGGCAAATACTAGGTGCTTAATACATTTTGGATTGATTGAATAAATTTAGAGAACACATGTGAAGAGGAATAATTCACAGATGTTGATTGCTGGAAGTCCTCCCATGTTTATGAAGTTCTCATTAAAGATGAAGAATCTTAATACAGTTTATCTTTGGCCTCCAATGGACAAAGATCCTTGGAGATCTTCTGGAACACCCATGGGAAGATGGGAAGTCCAACATCCTCTAGATCCTTAAAAGCTAAAATGTGTCCCTCTGGTCCCAAGTGAAGGGGAAAAGAAAGATACCTAGCCAACAATGAAACATATTTCTCCCCTTCCCCTGTCCCCAGTAGTTCTTTCTCAAGGATTTCATATAGAACTCCATACTTGGTCCATTTTTTAGAGTTATCTTTCTTAGCAAATCAGATTCAACATCTGGAATTTGCTTTTCCAACTAATTAGATACAGGACCTATGGGGTGTTGTTTTTAAGCCTCTAGTTGATTTGAACAGAACTCTTGTCTGGCATTGTTTCACTTCATCAAATGGCTTTCAAAGACTTTTTATATCTAGATGTATTCACTTTTTACCCTTACACTTTCCAAAAATTAAGCATGAAAATTGTTTCTAAGACGCAATGGGCTCAGGGTATGAAGGCTCAAACCATATCTCCATTGAAGCAGCTTCCTAGCAGGCTCCATAATATTAGTGTGGTATTCTGATCATCTAAAGGCATTAAAAGGGATCTTCAACATAGACTTCAGATTTATGATGAGTCTAAACAAAGGAGGGAAGAGCTTGAGTCAGGTCCATCAATTATACCCTCCCCACCCTTGGAATATTCATGAAAGGGACATTCCTGGACATTGGATAGAGGAACCGCAAAAAGGTGATAGCACAAAGAAATTCTCAGTATCAACCCTCGCATTGGGAAAGGCTGTAAAAAAGAGTATAAGGTCCACTTACCTACATTAATACAGGTGACCTTGAACCATGCTGAGGATAATTACTATGCCAGACAGATCATCATGTAGGATGTAGACCATGTGTTCTTGTTCCTGTTGCTGTTCATTGTCAGTACTTTAAAATGGAATAGCCACCATAAAATGCAAAGATATAGCATTTCCCATCACATGGACCAGATCATTAAGGTCCAGGACATAGCCATTCCAAAGGGAAGAGATAAAACATGGAATGTCTGGTCTTTGCTCTCTTCCATATTTTGTCACCCCTTCAGGGAATCACATTGCTTAGATTTCATTTGTTTGCTTCTGGGTTTTTTTTTTCCTTTCTATTTTCTTTTCTTCCTTCACGGTTCCTTATTCCAGGCTTCTCATGTCTCTGAGACAAGGGTTAGCTAGTAATAACTTTGAAGCTATTTAAGTAGCCTAAGGTTTTCTGGAAGATGTTTAGAGCCTTACCATCAAGGGATGGGGTATGATAGGAACGAGCTTTGCCATGTAGAATAGGCTAGTTTGGGTTTTTTTTCCCCAAAATAATTGAAACCATTCTGGAGGCCTAATTGGATCCAAGGAATAATGCTCAGGCAATTAACATAGCTTTCATTTGCCCTTAAGTATGAAAAGCCAGTATATGAGAAATCAGTAACTTCTTTCTTAGGCTTCTAAGTGAACGATCCAAATGGCCAATGAAGAGGGAAGGAAGTTGTACCCCATTGAATCAATGCTGTTTCTTTAACGACTAATCTTCCTCTTCTATGGCTAAGTTAACTATTAGAAGGTCTTCTGGATGTCTCATTTTGTTTCAGTCTTGATGCTGAATTACCAGATTGCAATAAGTTTGTTCCCCATCTCCAATAAGAGAAAAATGTTTATTGACTCTACCCATCATGAAGATGTATTGTGAGATAAAAATAAAACAATATCCATAGAGTTTTAATTATCAAAGAACTTTTATGTTACTTTTTACTAATTATCAGAGAACTTCTATATTACTTTAATAAATCCAAGAATTACAGCATTACTTTTTCTTTCTGTTTTCACTTAAATCACTAATCTCTCTTTTTTGCACAACCCCCAAAGCCTTTATTTTATTGCTTTTGTTCTATTAAACCATCATTGATTTCACTCTTCCTCCCATAGCACTTAATCTCTACCACATGATTTTAAACTTAGTATATAATGTATTTTCTCCTGTTTCTTAGGGCAACTTCTTATCTTCTCAACCAGATTATAACTCTCTGAGGAAAGGTGAAGAGTTATACATATTTCCTGTAGGTTCTGAATTGCTTAATACATTGCAGGTACTCAAAAGTTACAACATGTCTGATTGATTAAATGGGATTCTCCCTTTATTCTCCAAACTAGGCTTCGCTTCGATTAAAGAGCCCTCTTGCAGAAAGTATTATAGGGCTATGATTCAATGAATATGTGTATAAGAAGAGCCTTACACAGGGGACTATCTCCTAGTTCTACCTTAACCAGAGCCTTTGGTCAGGTCATTCACAATGCCCTGTAGCCTTACACTACTTTAGTCAGGAGTAAAAAGAATAATAGGATCAAACTATTTAGAACTGAGCCAGACCTTTGAGATTTTCTAGTTCAAAATCTTGGAAATGGAAGATCAGAGAAAAGTAATTTACCAAACAGTCATGATTTGAACCTGGTTCTTCTGCCTGCAAATCTACTGCTCTTTTACAATGGCTCAATCTTCATAAAACTATAATATGATAAGAGGGGGCCATCACCAGTCCTCTTGACCTATGTCTTGCCACTGGACTTCATGGACTCTAGAGGAGAGAGTGAGGCTGATGATTAAATCCTATTCACTTGCAAGTCAAGAAATCACCCTCCTGATGTCATTGGTCCTCTTCCAGAATGAAGGATGAACAATAATAACAGGAAGGACACAACAGCCTAATCTCTCTTCTGTAGGATAAGAAGTAGTGGAAGAGATTGAACTGATTCTGTCTCAAACTTTTAGTCTCCCTTTTCTTGATCTCCATTTATTTCATTGGGCTCTGTCATCTTGGTTCCAAAGCTTGGTGTGAATCTTCCCTTCCTCTTCTATATTCTTTATATTATTAAAAATCCTTTACTCTTCTGTTACCTACTAACAACAATTTTTCTAAAGACTTTTTGCAAATGAAGAGCAAGGATGAAAAAGAAAGATAAGGGAGGAAGGAAGATTATATAGAGAGAGATTAAGAAAATCAAGGAAAGTGCTAGTGTTATTTATTTTTTCAAACCTTGAGTTAGAGACTATATTGATGTTGAATATATTAAATTAATTAAAAACACGGTATACTCTAAATTACATATTTTTCTGAGTTTAAATTTCAGGAGGGATATGAGGGGATTTGCATGCCTAATTCCCATTAGCACCTGTCACTAGGATTTATTATCCCAGACTTAATTCCCCACCCACTGGAGGCAAGGAAAGCAAAACCCTTGTATGTGGATTTAACCCAAGCTTCTTTAAATTGAGATCACTTTGATGTTTTCTACTTAAACACCTGCATTATTTAACTCAAAAATAATGTTACATTTAAACATATTTTTGGAATTTAAAAAACAATAGAATCTAAGGGCTGCCACCAGCTTGTATTCATTGATTTCTTCAGGTCCGATTTCACTAATGTAAATTTCCATTTGGTATATTCAGATTAAAATTATTTTTTTAGTCTGGATCCTCAGTCATCACTCCTCATACAAACCCTGGGAACATAAGAAAATGGTAGGTTGAGTTCATAAAAAATGGCACAAACAACAAAGGTGAGGAGAAATTGTCTCAGCAATGAAATATTGTCCCAAGCAATGGAATATTCCAAATAAATAAACATCTATTAACCATTTCATGTATGGGGAACATTTTGCCAGGTACTTAAGCAATACAAAATTTAGGTAACTCTAACACAGTCTCTAACTTCAAGCAGCATACATTCTAGTAGGAGAATAGGACACCTCCACAAACTGCTGTAATATGGAATATTACCTGATAATTTAATAATAGAAATTATATTATAACCCTTCTCCCTCTGCTCTGCTGGATGGGAGGACCTCACATGCACTTTAGGCATATGTGCTCTGGCTCCAATGGGAGAAATATCTGCTTTGTCTCAACACTGAGGAGCATGTGCTTGGGGGATGATGTAGCAGTCCCTTATTGGTCTCCATGACTGGAGAACTGTGCCAACCATGATTGGAAAATGAGTTAGGAAGAAACACTTACTCAGTAGACTGAGTTGGGGGGGAAGGACAAATTCCCAATTCCAAAGTTGGGTCCTAATAGTACAGGAGAAGGTGATTCCTGACAGAGTATTGTTTCTTAGAGTAGAAGTTCCCCTTCTAGGAGGAGTGGGAAGAACTAAAGTGTCAAGTCATGTCTTGACTTGATGGAAAATCTGGACTTGTGAGAGATACAGATAAGTCAAAAGTGACATCTGTTCAGCAGTTACACAGAGGTTTCACATGATAAACATTTGTTAATTAGCACTTAAGAGACATGTGTTTTGAGTATTTCTTTTGTTGTGGGGGAAATAACTAGCTGTCTTATAACATTATCTTCTACTTTGTACATAAACCTTCCTAGTAGGAATAACAGCATTCCTTTTGGAGAGATTTTAGACATGAGTTATACCTAAGCTATAAGTCAGAATCCACCACCATTATTTTGAGTTGGGGAAATATTCAGCCAGAAAATTGGAAGGGGGAAGAAATAGATTCCCTCTCTTTGGGATCAGTAATAACCCTAGAGCCAGAACTGCTAAGTGGGAATTATTGACTTTGGGTAATAATTACATTTGAGCATTACAAAACAGAGTGCTATATGAAGTCTAATGGATGGGAAAAAAGATCATGGAAGGCTTCAAGGAGGAAGAGGTGACATTATGGTTGAACTCTGTAGAATACATAAAAATTCAACAGGTAAAGTGGGAAAACAGAAAAACCAAAACATGAATGTGTTGTATATTTGGAAAACTGTGATAAAGTAATCTAATTTTATTGTAATAAATTAAGCTTGAAATAAAGTAGTATAAGACTGAAAAAGTAGGGTGACATTACATTGTAAAGGGCTATGGATGCCAGCCAGGGTTTGACCTTTACTTACTTGGTAAGTAGTAGAAAGCTACAACTTCAAAAGAATCACAATCCAAACTAAGAATTTAACTTAATTCTTGCTGGCATCTAATCCTTTTGATTCATGATTAGAATAGCTGATAACTGAAATAGTATCTTTTATTTTGATTAGATAATTAAGTTTTATTGTGACCAGGAACTGGATCTTTGGTGTTCCCATGAGTACATCCATCTATGTCCCAATACATTATAAAATCAACTTACATATATACTTTGCCACTAAATCTTGGTATATATTTTATCCATTACTTGATCCTTCTAACTATTGCCTTATGATCTGATTCAAACTGAAGACCTCACATACAATTTTTTTTCAAAAATAAGATTCATGGTTTAAGATCATAAGATCATAGATTCTAATAGAACTGAAAGAGAACTTAGACATCTGGACAACTTCCCCATTTCACAGAAGAGGAAACTGAGGTTCAGGGAGGTCAAGTGCCTTGTCCGAGGTGACACGGGTAGTAAGTAGCACTGCTAGAATTTAAAGTGGATCCAAAATCCATCATACTTTCCTCTTCCTGAGTCTGAAGTCAACTCCCTACCCTAACCATTGTACAATACTACCTTTACACACACATACATACACTCACATACACACACATACACTCGCATACACACACCTCTTAAAATTATCCTTTAAGACTTTATAGGGAGTCTGGAGGCTCCCTTTGTCCCCATTTTGGGGCAGCGGGATCTGAGCATCTCTTGCCCACAGAACCCTGGAACTCCCTGATCTTTCAGACACCCATGGAGCTAGGCCACCCAGCTGAGGCCCAGAAAGACCCCAGGGAAGCACAGGGGCCAGACAAGTACCTGGATGCCTCCTCCCTTCCCCTAGGAATTCAGCCCCAGAACACCAGTCAATTGCTTGGGGAGGATCGGGACTCTCTTCAGAAGCATTTCCTGTCTCAGGAGAACATGGGTTTCCTTTTTTTCCCACATCGGCCTGGAAATGATCAACTCCACTGTGGCTCATCAGAAGCTTTCTCCATGGGCACAACAATCCCACCTGTGATCAGACCTTTGGAAGACTCTCTTCACTCAACTGAGGATTTTGGGGTCTTCTGCCCCAGCCTCCTACTGGCCCTGAATCTCCACTCAGAGCTACTCCTCTGGCAATATCCAGGAAATCAAATCCAGAAACCCTGGGTGGCTCCCAGGTATACCAAAACCCTCATGGTGGGGAGGCAATGGAGCTCTGAACCTCAAGCAACTTCCCCTGTCCCTCAGGAACTCAAACTTCTCAATGTTCCCAACCTCAACTCCATGAGTTGGAAATGGGCAGAATCTGGCCTTCTCTGGAAATCATAGACTCAAAAGACCAAAGAGGGTCTAGACACCCATATATTGTACACAGAAATAGAGAACAGCACCCTTAGGTTTGAGAGAGGTCTGTTACATACACAAACAAATTCAAGAGATGGTTGAGGAAATAGAACCACAGACTGTCCTGTGTGAGAAACAGAGGCTAAGGAACATCTTAGGGGATGGGGCGGCTCCCATAACAAGGGATCTTTGTGAAAGAAAAATAAAGATCAGTGGGCAATTAAAAAAAAACTTTCTCTTGTCTGGCTTTTTTTTTAATTATTAAATCCATATACTTGACAAGGAGCTTTTCCACTTAAATAAATTCCCCTGGGGATGTGGCTGAAGAGCTGGTCGACTCCTTCAATTTAAGCTTCTCCTCTTCCTTCTTAGTAAATTGTAATGGCAAATATCAACTTCATTTGGTCTTTTTTATAAACATTGTATTTGTATGTGTTCATCAATCATAGTTCATACTTCCCCTTTCTTTAGCTCTTTAAGGTTTCCGTGAGCTTTGCTCACTATTTGTCTTGCATCTACTATAATCCCTGTTTCATCAACAAGAAAACCAGCAATTGGAAATTAATCAACATTCCCATCTTTAGCACACAAACATCTGGAAATAGTTACTCAATTTTCACTACAACAGGTAGTCTTTCCATTGATTTTGTCACCTAAATCAAGGGCAGTGTGGACAACTTGATTCAGCAACAGTGAGAATACTTGAGGGATGAAAGGTGGTTGGGAAACAGTGAGATCATAGAAATGAAGAACTTCTGGGAGCAAGAGGCAGCCTGTTAATTGAGGAAAGAGGAGCATTTGTAGTGAGAAGCCTTGGGATTCAATCCTTAACTAGTTACTTACTATGTGACCCTGGGCAAATCATTTAACCTCCCATGGCCTTCGTTCTCTCATCTGAAAAATGATGGGGCTGGACAAGAGAAGCCTCTAAAGTTCCTTATGGTTCCAGATCTATGATAGGAGAGGATTTGGGAATGTCTGAATGTCTGGAAGGGACCTGGCATTTTGTATCATTAAATTGCAAAACACAGAAAATGCAAAAGATAATACCTATTGCCCTTAATAAGCAGCTTTGTGTTCCTAATGAAAGAGGCTTTAGCTGTAAAGACCTCTTTACTATACTTTCTGTCCCTATGATTTTCAGCAAAATACTTTACCTCTCTGGGCCTCAGTTTCTGGTGCTTCTAATTCCTCTACTTTTCTCCTTTCGGCATTTCATTCTTTAGCTCTGCTTTGCCCCTGCTTTCTTTCCCTTTCCTTAGACTAGGCACCCAGGTTATTTATATTGTAGCTAAGGTTAAGAATTCCCTATCGGTGCTGCTCTGCCTATACTCCCCCAGTACAGTTTCTCACTTCAAGTGTGGTGAATATTTGCCTATCACTCTTGGCTGAGCATTTTAAAATCCTGGCATTTATTGATTCGCAGAATTTCTGTTCCTCTGGGTCTCCCCTACTCCCTTTCCCCTAGGAGGGGCTAAGGTGTACAGTACAAACAGTGAAAATACTAAGTACGGCCTTACTTGGGAAGGATGGGTTTTCATTTACCTGCTTAGCCCCGGGACTATTGTGTTTGCTAGCACTGGACACAGAGGAGTCACAGGGCTAAAAAATCCCACGGTGTCACTGACAACTAGGGAAGACACTAAGAGCTCCTGAAGCGGTTGTTCCTGCAAAAGCTTGATGTCTCTTTCCCCAACAAGATACTTCCCGGGACCCACCCAGATTCTCCCTGATCTGGTTCAGTAGCCAAAGTAGGAAGACGAGTCCAGTCCAGAGCAGTCTGGCTCAGGCTTTGCTGCTACCTCAGGGAAGGCAGAGAAGGACTAGGCTCCATTGGCTGGAACGACATGCTTGGGCGAGCGCTCCCTCTCGCAGTCCCGGTATGGCATACACTCGCTGCAGTTTCTCCTCTCTCACAGTTCGGTGTGAGTAAAATGTCTAACATACATCAACACAGGACATGTATGTCTGTCTAGCCCGCCAGATTGCATAACACCACACACACACACACACACACACACACACACACACACACACACACACAATCGCACGCGCGTAAGCACACTCCCAGAGTTAGGATGCTCTGTCTCTGCCTCCGTGGCAAGGTCCAGCAGATTCCCAGAGACTTGAGCCCAAGACTATGAAATGACCATTCCTGGACACTTAGCAGCAATCTCCAAGATACCTTTCGCCTGCCACGCAGTTGTGCTGAGAAAACTGAGATTGGAAGAGGGAAGACCCTCACTCTTCTCTCCCTCCCTCCTTCCTCTTCTTCCTCCTCCTCCTCCCCCTCTCCTAGAGCCTGTGTGCGCTCTGCACAGCGAAGGGGCCGCTATAAGCAGTGGTCGCTCTGGGCGCGGTGCTGCTGCTGCTGCTGCTGCTGCCGCTGCTGGAGCTGTTGCTGCTACAATCAAGGGACTTCCTCGGGCTCCTGGGACTTCCCAAGTGGTGACTGCTGGACACGGACACAGAGACGCGCCCCGGTTCTGCCAGTTGGGAGACGCGCCCGGAGAGTCCTCTTAGAACTACTACTCAGCGGCTCCCCTCTTTGCAGCCCCGCCTCGCCCTGCTCTTCCAGAAAGTGGAGTGGAATAGTTGGGGGAGGGAGGTTTGCCTACTGTTTTTTTAGCTGCTTTTCGCACGGAATTCCACTGTTGCCGGGCGCTCTTCCACCCGCCACCAGCCTTCCACTTTTTTTTTTTTTTCCCGTGTCTATTTGGGTGTTTTTGTATCTTACTTGTCCGTCCAGTCAAGATGAGGAAAGGTTTGGAAGCTACAGCGGCCCGCTGCGGATTGGGACTGGGATACATGCTGCAGATGTTGGTGTTACCTGCTCTAGCCATCCTTAGTGCCAGCAGCCCGGGCTCGGCAGCCCAAGGTAAGCGAGGCGCCCCCCTGCGCCCCACTCCGCCAACCCCGGGATTTCTCAGAGCCTACTGATTGCTTTTGACTCAAAGCCGCCCCACTTTGCATCTCCCCACATCCTCAAGAGGGCTTCCTTTTTACGTTTCTATTTTTCAAGTGTGGTATTTTGTGGTGTGGTATGGTGTGGTGTGGTGTGGTGTGGTGTGGTGTGTGTGTGTGTGTGTGTGTGTGTGTGTGTGTGAGCGCTCACAGGGGCATATCAGTGGGGTACTGCTCGTCTATGCGCTGCCGCCTCTTGGAATGAATAGAGAGTGTATGTGTGTCTTCACTTTCTGCTGCACATTTACAGTGTTGCATGCACACCCACAGTGTTGCATCTACAGATATACAAGACTCCCCCGAATTCATAGAGCTGGACAGTGCCTAGAGACGCCACAAAAACATACACTTGGTGACTCCTGCTTTGTAGGCTGTGTGGTTAGTGTTGACTCTGAAAGTACTAAATGTCTTTCATATTCAGTGCGTACGTTCGAGCGTGTGTGTTTGTGTTGAGTTTGTGTGTTTGTGTTTCGTTTCTTGAGGAGAGCAGGAGCAGCCCCCTAAAGGAAGCTGCTTGTGATAAGAGAGAGCTAAACACTTTGAAATGCAAACACCCGTTTGTTGCTTCTCCAGGAGTGCGGGTGTGTGTTTGTGTAACAGCGCACACGAAACCCCCAGACCAGTAAGTAATTGAGCTTGGGCACCAGTGAATGCATTCCTCCGCACCCATGCCCACTGACACCCTCCCCATCTCTGCAGAGAAACTTCCAACACGGGCATTAGGGGATACTTAGCTCCAGCCTACTCCGAGCCCTTCTCCCTGGGGCTGCTACCTTGTTTCCTGGCTTTATAAATGGACTGTGAGTGTGCCTTAAATCAAACTAACAAAAAGTCTAAGGCACTTGGGGGACGAAGTGGAGGGGGCAACATCTAGGATAGGAGGGGAAGAATTACTCGGGATGGAGAGGAGATCAGATGAGAGTTAAGCTGTGATTTTTGGTGCCAGAGTCTAATGTGGTGGCAATTGCCCTTGGCTTTCCTGGGAAGCTAAGAAGATGGAAGGGAAGGAAGGAAAGACCTATTGCAGCTTGAGCCCTCCTCTCTGAAACAGGAGCTCCCCCAGCCTTGGAAACACAGAAGTGGCTGTAGGGGACATGATGCAGTAGCAAATACCCTGCAATTGGAATGAGGAGATCTGAGTTCCACTCAAGCTTTGGCTGCACCCCTACTACCTACTATACCGGGTGACCTTGGGTCAGTTGCTTAACTTCCTCAGCCTTTAGCGGCAAAAAGAAGGGATTGGGTTATGTGATTTCTAAGGTCCCTTGCAGTTTGCAATCCTCTGATCTCTCCAACAGTGAGCTCTGGGTTTGGCTGTCACTCCTGTGCTGGAGCCTGCCGCCTTGGCTGCAGCTTTCTTCCCAAATTCAGCGAAAGGGGAGCTCTAACATGCCAGAGCTCTAACAAGATCGTATACACTCCAATTATGTAGGCGGAGGGCTGTAGGGAGAAAGAAGCAGAGTAGCCCTGGTCTACGAAAAAATGATTAGTATTTCTATTGAATTACTCCTGCATTAGGAGAACATACATATAAAGCGTAAAAGTTAATCAATGCATCCTTCCCCTCTCCGCCAGCTGCCCTGGAGTTCTGCTGTGCTGTTGTTACTGTTGTTCATGTTGTATTTGCCTCCAAACCTAGTCTGTTCACGATTTTAGAAGGTTTTTGGAGAAAACTGTGGAAGGGGTTTAAGCTTTGGAGAGGTTTCTTTAAATTGGTTAAAAGACCTCAGAATGGAAGGAGAAAGAAGAGTCATGAGCTCATCCTGAGGAGATCGGCTGGGGGGAGGGGGCTTTCCTGTTATAACTATGGAAAAGATGGTCTAAATCATAATTATGGGGGGGCAAAGAGGGGAGGAGGAGAGAACTGAATAAGAATAGATCAAGTTAAGGGCTCCAAAGATTCTTTTCTAGTTCATGCAAAGGAATATTTAAAAGACTAATGCCTGGGAAATGCAGGATCAATAAAGATAATCACCATGAAAGATAAGTGGGTTAATATTAAGAAAAGGAGAAAGGGAGAAATTAAAGGAATCCCAGCATAGAAAGACTGGGTGTTTGCTTACCCCTCCCATAGAATTTCTGTATCCTTCACTTTAATTTCCGACTAAGAAATTGTTTGAGTGTTGAACCTACCTTACCCCAAAGGACTAGGTCCTTCATAGGAGTTCTCTGCTTATCCCATGGGAAAATACATGTGGTCTTATTTATTGTATGTGTAAATTCAATACAATTCTTTTTCCATTTAGGTCATTCAATTCCCTGAATGTCTAAATGGGTGCAGCTTTATGTTATCTGAGTCCTGTGGTCCATAGAATTCCCAATTCATAACTTTTATCATTGTTATTACCTACTTTCAACTATATCAGCATTTCTATTTATACACTGTTAGCCCTTGAGTGAAGTTTATAAAGCACACAAACCTGGATTATTCTAATTTAGTCAAAAGCCCTCCCTTTCCAGTGAATTTCTTATTCAATAAAACTTTGGGTGTCTTCCATCACTCATACCTCCTTCCTTATCCCAATCCCAATCTTTTTCCTCATTGCCACTTCCCATCCCTTGACATAAGAAAGTATTTCTTTATGAATGGTTTGGAATGGTATGATTGTTTCTTCCATGGTAGAATTTTCATATTCTGATCTCAAAGTGGTAGAAATAAATTGATTCTGTGGATAAAAATATTATAAATAATTAAGATAAGGAAGTTAGTTGAACTACTTTTAAATCAGAAGGACAATTTTTCTTATTTTCAGATGCGTATTAATGGGAATATTTCCAGGAGGGATTTTTAGGCTTAGATTTATTCAATAATTAAGAAAGAAAATGACAAAAGTTAAAGAAAGCTACACCTTTTTTCTAATTGTGAATATATCAAATGCATTATGTGACTATTTAGACTAAAAACAAGAATATGCTTAAGAGATATTACTTATGAAGATTATTTAGTCTTTATGCAGGGACTCTTTTTTGTGTCTCTTCTCATTGTCTCTTCTCACTCTGGGTGGCTGAGAATCCTTAGCTCCCAGAGATTTGTGTCTGCTTTGGCTGGCAGAAATGAAAGATCTTAATAGGTCAAAGACTGAATTGTGTGTCTGTGTGTGTTGATACTTTCAATTCTTTCAAAATTAGAGTTCTGTCTTGTGTTATACAAACAATTTTAGGTCTGGATTTCACAAATCTGCTATTAGCTAGCACCAACTAGTGTCCTATGTGCTAACACCACTACCAAACATGAAGACAGAATTTCTGAAAATGCAAACCACACCAGAGTATAATAACCTGGCATTAGTTTATAGAGTATTGAGCATGAACAATGAAAACTTATGCATCATTTGTTGATATATATAATATATAATGTAAATATACGTGTATATATATTTATATTTATATTTTAGTAGTCACAGCAGATCAATGACTCAGTCAACTAGAATTTTTAAAGTACCTACTATGTGCCAGGAATTGTACTTAGGGAAGTACAAAAAAGAAGAAGAGAAAAACTAACACACATTCATAAAGAAAAACAACAAAAAATAAGTTTTCAAGGACTTCACAGTCTAATGATGAGCAATAAGGTACAGTAAGTGGAAGTCAGAGACAGCTGGCATATAGAAATGTGGCTTTTAACAAAGTTAGAATCAATAATTCCACTATTTTTGTTCTCATTTTTATATGCAGAAAAACCAAATTGCTCCATTCTATTCATTTGACATTCATTATCACTCAGACAAGGAACAATTTACTTCTCTCTAAACAAAGTAATTTTTCAGGTAGTAATTACTCACACAAAAATATGTCAGGAGGAAAACCTTAGGAAGAAACTTTTAAGCACTCATGAACACTCAAGTATAATTTACAGACCTACAAAACTGATATGCTAATTTATATATCATTCCTATTTAGTCAAAGCAAATTCCCTGAGGATATCTACTAGGCATCAAATTGACTAGGCAACCTCATTTTCTCAGTTTGAGTTATTATATGTTTGAAAATAATAAAAACCATTTTTATGTTTAGATGCTCCATAGATACAGATTCCTTCCTCCAACCCCTGTAGTTCAAACCAGGGAGGCTTAACTGTATGAAATAGTTAATTCTTTTCTTCTCTGATGTAGGTCAGTGACTTTCTAGAGCAGTAGAGGGAGTAATTCTTTAAAGAAAAGAAAGAAAGAAAATTTACAGAATTAGATTAGAACTACTAGCTCATGCCTCTTTTTGACAGATAATAAAAAAAGTTAAAATTCAGCAGCCTATGAACTTTTAGTCTTAGGCATCATCTTTTTGAGTTAATATTTTTATATAAAGCAGCACAGAGAAAATACAGGCTGTCCCAAAAGTCTCAGTGCTGTTTTATCCCTTAATAGTTTAAAGTTACACTAAGATTTTTGGGACATGCTATACAGTATGTAGTATTCTATTTGTCCCATAAATCAAATTCAGTAGAACTAGGATGCTAAGAAAACCAAGGAGAGAGGTTAAGTAAGGAACAGAATGCTCAAATTAGCAGTAGGAGACCTTAGTTCACAATCCCTGTCAGACACTTAACTGTTGGGTTACCATCTGCAAATAGTAACCTCTCAGAGCCCAAGTTCCTTCATCTTTGAAATAGAGTTAATACTGTTGCTTCCTTTGTGGCAAGGAAAGTGCTTTGCAGTCTTTAAGTATTCTATAATTATAAGTAGTTATTAGTAGGGACAGACTCACAAGTATTTGGGAATGGAATGCATTCGTTCATTCATTCCACAAAGATTTATTAGGCATCTAATGAAGTATAAAAAAAAATGTTTTCAGAATGGAGGAGGGGAGAGAGAGAACAAAGTTAAAATATACATCATACATGCTCTTAGTACATAGCGTCTAGAAAGGAAATAAGAAAACCAAGGTGTTGGAAACAAACAAAAAACATGGTAGGTATAGAAGAAAAGAATATTTCCCCACAGCATAGCCACACATAACATTGTTGTGCTCTTCTCTAATGAACTCATATAATACTACGCAACTTAGGGAGTGCAGGGACCAAAGGTTGTCAGTGGATATGGATATGCCATTTCCCCTTTGACTCTCAACTCTGCACACAAGTAATCAAGAAAAAAAAGGTTAAAGGTCACCAGTTCTCAGAGTTTACTATGGGTAGAAAAAAACTGATTCTTCAGTCCCTCAAAGGCACTGTATCAGATACCTGGGAAATGCTTCTAAAGAACCTGGGACATGCCAATGGGAAACTGAGGCTCCAAATGGCTTTGGAGGAGCCTAACTCTGCCATCCCTTCCTTACTCATAACTTTCATTGTTGACTCTTGGAAATCACAAAACCTCAAGCTAATGACAAGTTGTGCTTGTCTTTGATACTTAAATCCTTTGCTACAATCTTATGGCTTTGACCTTCCTATCTTTCCAGTTGAATTAATCTCGTCCCCGTTTCCTAGCTTTGCCCCCATTACACAGATACATACCTTTAGACACAAGGGCTCTCTGGAAATGTCTTGAAGGGTTGGAGTTGGGGAAGAAACAACCCAAATCAAAGCCCATACCCTATTGACAGTAGTTTAGTAACATTATCAATAATATAGAAAAGAAAAATAGATTTTCATATGTGTGTGGGGCTGGTTGGGTGTGTGTATTCCCTCAAAGAGAATAGTTAACTTTATAATATAGTACAAGAGCAAAAAGGTAGCTAAAGAAAAGGAATTGGAGTAGAAAAATTGATATCCATTTATACCATTTATGTTTGTGATTGTTTCTTGTATCCTAATAGAGATAAACATTCAGTTCCAGCATGACTATTGCTACTTGTGGGAGTTGTAGGATGTGACATGTTCTGATTTCTAATGTCGTCTTTTGGCCAAGAGCTGTGATTTGGCTACAGACCCCACAACAGTGTTTTCATGATACCCAGAATTGAGCTAATTTTTTTTTCTCCTTTTGACTGGTAACTGTGTTTCATTATTGATTCATTGATTCTGGACTCCCCACAGTCTCCAAATCCTGTTTATTTCTTACCTGAGTTTATAAAACCTATCTATAGGACTCATCTTCATTTTCATTGTTTACCAGGATCTGTTATTGTTTATAGATTTTCTTTTCTTTGGGCATGAGTGAAAAGAATGGGAAATTACTCCAATTTCACTGAATTTAAATAGTTTTTCCTCAGAGAAATAGTGTTATGGTCCTTTATACTTCATCTTTTGAACTAGAGCAATGAGGCCTTGAGCAGTGAGTGGTTTTTTTAATAGTTTCTTTTTCCATTACATAAAAAATAAATCTACTAATTGAATAATTTGTAGTGAGTTTTTTTCTTTAACTCTAGAGCCAAATACTTTCCTAGTGTCCAAGACATTCAATATAAAACTTTCTATGAGAGTCTTTTCATAATCCAATAAAAACAGAATTCTCGCTAGACTTTTGTCTCTGCTGTACTTGATTGTCTGGAATTATGAAAATGTTTTCCCTCTTATCATGACATTTTAAAATATATACTTTTATTTCAACTGAGTTCTAGGCAAACAGACTACTGTGGAATAGACATTTCCCTCTAAATGTTCCATTAATTAAAAATGAATGATTTTCAAATGAAGCTGAAATGTGATTTCCCTTATGAAGGATTTCTACCACTGGCAAGAGAGTTCTGGGTGGTGCAGTGAATAGAGCCTAGAAGATACATCATTGTGAGTTCAAATTAATTCTCGGACACTTATTAGTTGCACGACAGTGGGTAAGTCGCTTAACCTTGTTTGCCTTAGTTTACTCATCTGTAAACTGAGCTGGTGAAGGAAATAGCAAACTACTCTGGTATCTTTTCCAAGAAAATCCCAAATGGGGTCACCAAGAGTTGCATTTGACTGGACAACTAGAGTTCTGGCCCACAGCTTTGAAATGAAGATTAGAAAGTAATATATGAAATCTCCTGTTTACTTAAAACATACACCATCATCCAAATATAGGGCATGGTGTTAAAGTTTACTCCAACACTAATTAAATTGAAGTTATAATTTAAAAAGAGAAGTATAAAAGAGCCATATGTGCAGAGATTTGTCTTAACTAAGTGTATCCTTTATTATTAGCACAAGCAGCAATTCAAAATTGCTTGGTGCGGAAAAAGTATACCATGTGAACAGTCTAACCTTTGGAGGATACAGTTTTTAATTAAATATTCAACTATATCTCATTGCCAAAGTGGTAGTGGTACATATGGGGAGGGGGGGTAGCAGTAGGGCAAGAATTAATTAACTTGATATGCCAGTTAGATATTTTTATATTAAATAGTATAGCCAGGAATAATCATCTTAATATAAGATATTGATCCATCAACTTTTAGCTCCAGTTACCAGTCTTCTTCAATCATTCACTTATTTTAAAATATTATGTGAATAATTGCTTTATTTTCGTTAATCATTCTGTCATGGATTCTTACCTAATGTCATTTCTCAGCCATTATGAAAGCCATAAAATGCCTTGTAGAAATGAGCATGTGTTATCTTCTCTTTTCACTAAGGGACATAAACAACAGAAAAACCTCCCCTGTATTTAACCAGTTTATTGGTGAATGCTAACATTTTTCATTTTTTAGTCAATTTCTGAATTGATTTTCTAATCAAGCATTGCCCAATTGTAGTCATCATTTACTATCTTCCCTCTCTTTTCTATGGGGGGGGGGAAGGGGAGAATATGCGTAACAATTAATTTCCTAAATAGAAGAGAGAGCTTACACATTAAAATGACTTCTGCAAATTAGATAACAAGAACGTTGCTTAAGAGTCTAAATGTGTTATTCTAAAATTCAGGAAGCCTACTTGCTAAGCCTACCTACAAAACAGAAGAGAAAAGGTAGTGATTGTAAAATATACTTCAATGGTTTTTGAGCAAAGGCATTACTAATTAAATAAAATATAGACATTAAGTACAATAATTTGGGGGGTTTAACCAATGTCTCTACTTAGAGACTATGGGATATTTTTAGAGCTAAATTCAGTCTTTCAGTTTGTAATTAATGGAAAAATCTAGGTAAATATTCTATATAGTGTATGGATATATGAGTGTTAATTGCACTAAAGTTAAAGTTTTAAAGACCCTAAAATATTTTAAAAATTCAATCAGGTGATTTTTAAAAATAAAATGAAGTAACTATGGTTTTATAGCACTTTGTAATTACTATAACCACAAAACTGCCAGTTTTATATGGGTACAAAAGAACTTTTTAAATTCAAAAGTTGTTTTTGGGAGCTGTGGGGTGGGGAAGGAAGTGTTCAAACCAAAAAAAAAATACTTGACAATTTTTCATAAGTCAGGAAGATACTACATAATTTTCATTTCTTCCTTGATGCTACTTCTAATTGAGAGTGGTAAATTTTGAATTTTGCTTTCTATAATAAGCAAATGATATATTTTTATCTTGCATTCAGTAAAGAAAGCAGAACTTGTATTTGCTAAACAGACACTTTATAGCCACCCAGTGGAAGTGTTCAAGTTTAGCAAGCAATAATCTTGGCATTTCTATGGATAAAACAGTAATTACCTGGTCTGTCATTTTCATTAGCCTTTTTCCTTTTCATTTTACATGGGATGATGAACCAGAGTTAGCTTTAAGTAGTAAGTCAGAGATCAAATGCAAAGAATAAAAGAACAAAAGGAGAGAAAGAGAGATAGAGACAGAGAGAGAGAGAGAGAGAGAGAGAGAGAGAGAGAGAGAGAGTTTGAGAGAAAGTATATTTTCTTTGAGAGAAAGAGACAGAGAGTATATTTTCTTTTCCCACTGAGTCAAAACCTCTACCAGACAAGTATGCCAAATGGAGGGAATACAGAAGCCTAATTTTGTGCTAACTGCTTTAAGGGACTGAAAAAGAACATACGTGGTCAAATGACTTACAAGTGCTCCCTAGAATTAAGATACAAGATCAGGATTACATCATAATATTATTCACCAGGCCCTTTGACGTGTAACTTTTGTGTAAATGTTATCTTGATGTCTAGTAATGGGTTTATATTTTCTATAATTATAGATTTAATAACAAAAATACATATTGCTTTCAATGTTTGATTGCCTATTTAGAGCCTTAAACAGAGTGAAGCAATATGCTAATGGAAAACATCCAATTTCAGATCTTTGTGATTGAAGTCAACATTGATTTTAAAGGTGGTTTTATGTGCAACATAGGCAATTTGCAAGTACCATGCTTAGCATGAAGACTACCAGAATATTTAGAAAATTTTAAACTTACCTCATTAGTTAGTATCCGAATAATTTTTTTAAACAATTGGAGTTAAGTAACTTGCTCAAGGTTACACGGCCAGTTATTTCTACCTGTGATGCTAAGTATCAGAGCCCGGATTCGATCCCAGGTCATCCCAATTCTTGGGCCGGTGCTCTTACTAACTGCGCCACCTGGCCACCCCCAGAATAATTTAAGGTAAAAAGAAGTTTAACAAAAAAAAAGAGCCTGAGAGTATCAGTAATATTTTGCACTGATTTTTATAATTATTTTATAGAAAATTTCCCAGAAAAAAATGACATATTTCTAAGTAGCAGATATTGTATCTGATTCATATGGAGTATTTAGCAAATATATCATTTTTAATCTGGCTTATCTTTCCTCAGTTCGTCATATGTTTTGACTGAGAAGTTTATCTGATAATGGAATTAGTCTCATTAGCTGATATTAACTTTATATTTTGTAAAAATATTGGTACATTTAATTTGGAAATACATAAACATATTCACGGAATATGCTGAAAAACCTAAACTTGATTATCATGACAACATGTTATTTGGAATGTCCCCTAGAGGGGACATCTCCCTTCATGACATTTGTTGTTCTAGTGGCTCCTAGAGTGCTTTATGGGAGAAAGGGAGGAATCAGCTCTCTGATATAACAGTAATTCTTACTTTCACCTTGACTAAAAATGTAAAGGTGTAAAAAAATGCATTAAAAATGCAGCACTGGAAAGTAGGAAACCCTAAGTTTCTCTTGGTTTGATCAGAGAAAAGGATGTGCTAGTTTGAGAAGTCTAGAATTCTGTCAATAGTATAGGAGAAAATGTGCTATGAATATTTCAGTGGTTTTTCCTAAATATGCTGGGTTCATGTCAAATGATTTTAGAAATGAACTGAACAAATCACAGTCAATAGCTAGGTCAAATGTATTAAATGATACCATAGTTGAGGTTACGTGTAGTAAATGATACCATAGATTGAGGTTACATATGAAATACACATTACATCACTCCATCAATGGATATCATCTGACTTTATAGGTAAATACTTCCTACATTACTCCTGGAAACTCCTAAGTCAGGCTGATCATTATCACTAAGTCAACTGGCATTATTAAGCACCTACTATGCATGTAGCAGCTAGCACTGGCACAGATTCATTGACCTGATGTCAATGATTCAGGCTCATTATCTTCAGCCCCAATTGGCCTCCAGTCCTAACCCTTAGCTCCTGGATGACTCAAGCTCACTATTAGTATCCTGGATAATCCAGACTAGCTATCGCTTCCTATGGTCCCAGTGACTCCAACCCTAGAAGTATCCTGTTATCCCTTGGGTATTCCACAGTTAGAATATTAGTCAATAGACTCCCTTGGTTTCTGATGCAAAGGTTTCACTAGACTGGCTCCCTTTACCTTTGGGAACTGCCAAAATATAATTTGTTCTTCATCTTAATTCTCTCCTTTTGAGACATTTTGTTTGTTTCAAAAGCCATCTATAACAGTTGGAAATGCAATCTTCAGAATCCCTTTTGCCTCTGAGCTAATATTCTTGTTCTCCTGGGGAATAGGGACTCTGACTAATTCCACTGTGCTCAGCAGGTAGTCAGAATCTCACCTTTGCACAGACTTGACTGCTCTCTGGTGATATTTGATAGGCCAGCACTTTGTCAGTTCTTTTGGTACAGGTGGCTCTCCACCAGTCCATTATCTTTTCCCACCTAACCACTCTTGGACACCAAGGCTCTTTTTAGCAGGGTTCCATTCCCTGGTTGGAGTTTTTGATCTTAAATTCAACCATCATACCATCCCTCGTCCCTCTCTGAGTTTTTCCTTCCCCAAGGACACCGGTAGTTGGGTCTCAGCTGAAATTTCAGGTCAAGTTCATCCTCAGTTGTGAGTCTCTATGTCTTTTCCAGCTTCTCAAACTCCAAAACACAGACCAGTAGGTAAACATGATCCTTGCTCAAACAAGAGTAGGCATTGGATAATTAAGCCTGTGGTGTCATTTTCTGTAATATTATATCCATACATTAGAATGGTTACATTGTCATAGTTCCACTGAGTGTTCCTAGACCTTTCAACCATTACGCAGTTAAAGTGCTCAGCTTAACGGGTTGCCTTGAGGATAAGACATAGCTTTTGAATCCTAGAAAATTTAACAACATCTCCTGCAGTAACTTGAAATCAAGGGCTCAACCTGGGGCAGACGGGATTCCAGTAGGGAAGCCATCGGCAGAGAAATACTTCTCTGTATAAATTTTTCTGATTCCTGCTTGGGTATGCATGAGAGAACTGGGTGGAATGGCCTGTCACAGTCATATTCTTCCTATTACATTCTGTAAAATCTATATACACAAGCTTGAGAGCCTGGTTTGTCCATATGCTTTTGAGGTAAGCAGTTCAATTACCATATGATAGAGCTAGAACTAGAGAGGTCCTCACAAGCCATCTCATATAAACCCCTCATTTTACAGATGAAAAGACTGAGGCCCAAGGACATTCTATAGCTTACCCAAGATCACATGAGCGATAAGCATCAGAGGCAGGATTTGAACCCATGTGTTCTGATCCCACAGTTAGCATCTATTTCTTTTGGACCCGTTGAATGCAAGTCTCACACTTTCTACATATACTTGTTTATAAATTAATAAATTCTCATCTGTAACACAGGCAGAGTTCTTTCATTTCCCCAAGTTCTAAAATCATTATTTTCATCAGCATGGAGCAGTAGATCTCAGGTAGCATCAACTATTTGGCTTTATTTTGTTTCTAACATCTTCTTAGATAAAGAATTATGTGGCATTTCATTGTGCAACTCCACTTTCTGCCATTTTTTTCAAGAGGAAGGTGCCCTCTGGAGAGCAAAGCTTGACTTTGTAAGAGCTATGTCCCCTCACCCCTTTCTTGTCATAGATAGGTAGACAGATAGATAAAAAGAAATATAGATAGATAGAATTAAAGAGAGATAGATGATACATAGATAGGCAGAGAGATAGGTAGATAAACAGACACAGACAGATATACAGACAGCAAAAGAGATAGATAAACAGATAGACAGATAGACAGAAAGACAGAAAGACAGAGATAGAGAGATAGATAGATAGATAGATAGATAGATAGATAGATAGATAGATAGATAGATAGATAGATAGATAGAT
>NW_027185655.1:24874260-24890093 GCF_028583685.1 Petaurus breviceps papuanus
GATAGATAGATAGATAGATAGATAGATAGATAGATAGATAGATAGATGATATAATCTCGTACTCCTTTATCTTGCAGATTTTTCTGCTGCCTGCCATGAAAGGGTAACTGAGGCAGGGAAAATGGGCTCAGCAAAGCATACTTTACATCTCATAACAACACATTCCTGGTGAAACTCGTTTCTCCATGTTGGTGACCCAGTACTTTTTGTGTCACTAATCACCTTCCCCTCTTCTAAGAAAATCTCTGTGACTTTAGACATGTAGAGCCTATGTAATAGGTCATCTATCTTCCTGCAAAACTAGTACACACTACATTAATTGATGGCTAATGCTGTGATCCAGCTCAGGAAAATACCAACCAACTTAGTGTTGGTTAAAATATTAGTGGTTTTTTTGTCAATCTATACTTGAATTTGAGCTCTAAATGGAGTCTGGAAACTTATCAGTGACAGCTTACTTCAAAGTTAATAACTCCACTTTGTGAATGGCATAATTGGTCTCACCATCAGTGAGTTAGTTCTCTATTGACAAATTAAATAGGTTTCTAGTGGACCTTTCTCTCCTTATCTAAAACTTCTCTCAGAGCTAATAGGCTGACATTTGTGTGTAACATCAAAGGTGTGTTTGGGTCTGCATAAGCCAACATTGGTGACTCCATAAAGCAGCTGATAATCCTTGAAGGCTTTTTACATATCTCATTTCAATAATTTCCAAATGGTGCTTGGGGCTTCAGACTAGATTCCCCCTTTCTGCCCTTCTGCTCATGACTCTTAACCACAGACTCATTTGTAAGTAGGAACTGAGGTATATCCTTGGCCCAATCAGGACTATGAACATTAGAAAATCCTTAGCACCTTCTCTGGGACTATATGTTAACTCTTCTAAGGGACAATTATCTTTAAATGGCTAATGTTAAGGTTCCTAAATTATATGTATTGTGAATTCATTACTTTTGTAATGTATAGTATACTTTCTCTCAGTAATATACATACCAATTTATATAAACACGTGTATAAATATATGCATATTGACATGGATATATCATTTTGTAGAGTGGCAGATTGGCTTGATTTTAGTACAGGACTTGAGATGGAAGCATGGTTCAAATCTATCCTCGGATTTTTAATAGCCATAAGATCATATGCAAATCTCTTAAATCCACACAACTTGCCAAACTGTCTCTACTAAATCCACTATTCTGTATTTCTCTGCTAAATTGGGAGGCTTGCTGAGGAAAAAAACTCATGTGGATGAAAACAGATAGCCTTCCTGTATGTCTAATTTTATATATCTCAATACAAATATTTATGGTGAAAAGTTTGTAAAATCAGAGGACAAGATTCCAATGAACTGTCTTACATTTTCTTATTGTTACATTGTTTCATCATGTCTGACTCTATCCCATTAGGGGTTTTCTTGGCAGGGATACTAGAGTATTTTGTCATTTCCTTCTCCAGCTCATTTTATATATGAGGAAACTGAGGCAAACCAGGTGAAGTGATTTGTTCGCCTTCACACAGCTAGCAAATGTTTGAGGTCATGGTGGAACTCAGGTCTTCCTGACTCTAGACTCAGTGCTCTATCCGCCTTGCTCCTACCTACCTTGATTTAAATACTGCATAGAAATTCAAAAGTAAATTTTCCAGGGAGGAAATATTTTAAAAATATTTAGAAAACATTTCTGTTTCTTTTCTATTATGAAGTTTATAAGTTTTTCATAAGAATTGGTTTTCCACATTTAAGAAAAACATGGGGAAAAAGGGAAAAAAAAGAAAAACATGTACATTTTTTTAATATAATTACATATCATGTCTTGAACAATTGACACATCTTCCAGGATACCTTCCCCAGGAAAAGACAGGGAGAACATGGTTTACTTTACATACATGTTTGTGCATGCATAGAGTTTTTAATGTTCATAAGAGAGTGTCTTGTTTTATGTATGTATTTCTTTTGTTTTTGGGGGGTTTTTAATGCAATTGGGGTTAAGTAAATTACTCAAGTTTACAAGGCCAGTTATTTTTGGGTGTGGTGCTAAGTATCTGAGCCTGGATTTGATTCCAGGTCATCCCGAATCTGGGGCCAGTGCTCTTCCTCACTGCACCACCTGGCTGCCCCTAAGCAATTGGGGTTAAGTAACTTGCTCAAGGTTACATGGCCAGGTGTTTCTGGGTGTGGTGCTAAGTGTCTGAGCCCAGATTCGATCCCAGGTCATCCCGAATCTGGGGCTGGTGCTCTTACTCACTGTGCTACCTGACCACCCCTATTTCTTTCCTTTAAAAAAAAGTTTGACTAATTAAACGGGAGATCAGTTCATCATTGATGCTGGAAATGCATTTTCTGTCCCTTACTCTTCATCCCAAATGCTATATTCTACTTTGTTCTATGAAATAATAGATGGGTCCCATATCTTGTTTTTCTGTCAGACAGTTAATGCAATTCCCTTGCATAGGACTTATATCATTAGTCTGCTGATATTTCTGAAAAGAACACATTTTCCCCTATTGTCAGATACTTATATGGCAAATATTGGACCTCACTGTTTTACAAATGCTAATTTCAAATGTACTATACATACATTCACTTGTTCCCCTGATCTGTAGAACATATTTTGCTAGCCTAAGGAAAAAATGCAATTTTTCAAATTTGATGAACTTTGATACCTTCTTCTCAATACACATGCATAACTGTCTCTCTTTATTCTCTATGGAGAAAATATCTTAACTTGGGGGCAGACATCATTTCCATTGTAAGCATTCTGCATTTATGGAGAATGGTTATTTTTTTTTTTGCCCCATATTTGAAAGGTGGCTTTAGGCTATCTGTTGTTTGACTCTGACCCCAATCGAAGGAACTGTCAGTTTATCTGTGAATTCCTCAGCTCTCAAATATATGATGTTGGTTCTGAGTTTACCCATTACATTTATTTTTCTGCTTTTTATAGAGGAGATTGAGTTGAATAAAAGGGACCATCCCAGGGAGCATGGACATGGAGTTCTTCTGCAAACTTCCAGGGACTTCAGAGACATGAATGAATCAGCCTTTAATCTCATTAGAGTTAATGAACTCCCTGAGTGCTACTGCCCAAGATGGCTTTGTGGTTTAGTGTAGGAAGGCAAAACCTGATTTTCTTTCCAAATCATGATGGGTCAAGGGGAACAAGCACTGCATCCTTCAAAGAACATTCAGCTTCTGTCTGGCTCTTCCTCTACCCTCTAGGTGGAATCTTGTAACTCAGATTTCCAATGAGAAATGGCAAAGGATTGACCTTCCTCCAAGCTAGCAACAGAATAAAGGCATCCATGTCACCGCTAGAGAAAGTTTACCCCTAGGCCTTTAGTTACCTTTTTTTCAGTTCTATGAATTTTTTGTATGTTTCTGATCTCAGATAAATTAGTTATCTATCCCCAAAGGGACATGTCCAGGTTTGTAGGCAGCCTCTGTGACATCAAGGTGTGAAAATGTTGGGTCCTTTCAAGGTATAGAATTGAATGACATGATGGTAGTCCCCTGGCAGTTACTGCAGTGACTGGAGAGGACAGCCACCAGCAAAAGAATTGACCCAAGTCTGCCTGTTTTAGAACAGACATATACTGGGGGGAGAGGTGTTGGACAATGTATATATTATGTGAAATGCTAAATTCCTAATCAGAAATCCCACAAAGACCATTAAATTTAGATGACTTTGAGCATCGATCTAGTTGCTATCTATAATGGTAGTCATCCATATCATTTGTTCAGTGGAAGTGTTGTTTTCAACAGGCACTTTGAGATTTTGCATTGTAAGGTGTGTAGGAAATAAATACCAGTCCCATGCCTATTTTCTTATTATACATGGAGTATCTTTCTATTTCTGCCTTTTGAGGAGACCTTGGATTTCAGCCTAAGCCAAAAATAATTTTCCCCAGGATGCCAGAGGTAGGTTTAAGAAGTTTTAAGAGTATGTGAGAAAAGGGAGCCTCCCTTAGCCCACCCTCCCACTTTTTATAGAGGCCAGACCATGCCCAAAACTGAATCTTCTGTCAGACATATTGCCTCTATAGAGAAACCAAAGGGCCCCTTAGGAAGATGAAGTGAGTGTAATAATTTAGCTTCCTAGGCTCAGCCATGATAGCTCAAGGTTGTTTTTGTTTTGTTTTAATGACTGTATTGAGTCTTTTTCTTTAAATGTTGCTTTAGGGAATAAAATTGAGTATTTAGCCATCTTATAGAAAAGAAGTACCTTTTTTCTTTAAATTTACCTTTGAGATCACGTCATACATATAATTAATTACATATTATAAAACATGATTGCCTACAATATATATTTTGTATATCCTCTAATTCACATAACACAATAGAGTAGACTAAGATCTTATTTTTAAGTGGAATTTTTGGCATATGGCCAAAGGTGGGAAAGCTATTCCTCTTGAATTAATACCCTTCCAATTTAACCAAAAGAAAGGCCAGGAAGTAACCTAGGTCAAACCAGACATTTTAGGTTTCAGAAAACTCCTAACAGTTCACTCAGCTAATGTACCATACAGGTAGCATTCATGTTTAAATTGGGTTATGCTTATTTTCATGACAATTTTATTTTTTAACTCAGTAGTGCTTTGCTTCAAAAGGAATCATTTAAGCTGCACCTCAAAACATTTTCCAATTCCCTGTCTAAATCTTGCACGGGGATTTTGCCTGTTTAATGCTGAATTAAAGTTAATAAGTAGGTCTTAAAGATAACAGCAGATCCCAGAGTCTGTGGGGTTTGTTTTGTATTCAGCGACAGTCACTAAATCAAGGGAAGGAATGTTCCAACAGCACACTTGAGGAAAAGTGATTTTCATAGAAAGGAGTCATTCCTGCTAATAGCCAGTAACTACGGATAACCCCACTGACATTAAAAGTCCATTAGCTAAGCCCAGTTTAAACAACAGCTGATGCCGCGTCAGCTAAATGGACACTGGAATTCTTTCATGTTATGCAGCAAGAATAATTCTGTGAGTTTTTTTCCCCTAAAACTATGCACATTAAGGAAAGCAAATGTCATCTGATAGTAGCAGTTAGGATCCTGCTAAACAACCATAGATTTGTACTAAAACTCACATAACAATTTGTATAACAACAAGATCGAAAAGGAGGACTTTGGAGGTTTATTGATGGAAGAAATTAAATATGTTCAGATGTTTCAGAGAACAATAGCTTCTATGAAAGTCCATAATATGTTACCATAACATTCCACTGAAGAAGCATTTATTAAGCGCCTGTTACATGAAAGCCCATATACCCGTGATTGAAGATACAAATCAAAGACTACCTCCCTTCAGGGAACTCACATTCCACCAGGGGAAATATGACTTGAATAAAAGTAAATAAATATGAAATATGGACAAAATAATGCGAAGTAACCCTAAAACACAGAATCTCATATAGAGAAGGGAACATATGAGCTCTGCTTTGAAGGAAGCTAGTGAGATGGAAATAAGAAAGGGATGCACCACAAATGTGAGTGACCACCTGGGCAAAGGCACAGAGGTGGGAAATGGTATATGGTGTATAAAAAGGGATTTGCAGGCCATATATACTGGAATGGAGCACGAACGACAGAAAATTAGAGGAAAAGGTAGAGGGGAGATACATTGTGATGGACTTTCATCTCAAAGAGATGATTTAAACAAAAAAATTGCTAAAGCATTGCCTATGGAATCCACTAGTGTCTTGCATGTGAAAATATCATTAATTTCATTGTAGATGTGGCTGTCTTTCTGTTTATATGAGACCTAGGACTCACCATGGCTAAGTTTTTTTTAATAAATTAATATGTTTTGCCTGACATACTTTTGAAAGGAATGCTATGTTAGAATTAAAAGAAACAGCCGAAATGTTAACTTTTGCATTTTTCCCCCTAAAGTCATATCAAAAAATATTTTAAACATTAAAATATTTTATAATAGCAGATTTTAGAATCTTCTAAATGTTGTTTTATCTTTAAATGTTGCTGGCACTTGGCATCTTTTATAAGTTATTTTTAAGCATCATGTGAAAAAGATATTGTTCTACATCTATGATGCCATTGTGGTAGAAAGACAGAGGCTTGTTGAGTAAGCTCATGTGAGATCAGGGAAGGGGGTAGTAAGTCATTAATCAGTTACTGTCATCTTCACAACTACCGTGAAGTGTTATAATAACCTCCCCCTCCCTTCTCTTTTCTGTTATCCATCCATTAGTGAAACCCTGTCCAAGTAACAAGTGGGATGTTCCCTTCTTATATATACAACCTGAGTATGTGTTGGGGGAAAGTATCACTAGAGATTCATAATGGAAACAAAAAATCCTTCCTCACCCTAGAGGTTTGCCTTTTTGATGGCTTTGGGGCACTTTATTCAGTTCCCTTATATTGAGTTGTTGCTTTTTTAAAAAAGTTATATAACATTTCAATTACCTTTTTTTTGTCATTGAGTATACAGTATATACTGGGTATAGGGTTTTTTGTCTTTGAAAAGGAGCATTTAAATATAATGTTAGTGGTTTCTTCATAGTAGAAATAGTGCTGTTTAGTGTTCACAGATTTTCACATGCAAATGCCTAAAGAAATCAAGCCATGCTAAGGGTCCATAAGCTGTTTTTCTTCCAGCTCAACCAAATGTTTTATGTAGACTCTTGTCTTTAATGAATTATAAACTCTCATGGATATAGTTCATACAATTATGTTACCAACCAAAATTTCATTTAACAACATATTGCATGGGGAAACTTGATGAATAATCTGGTCCCTCTTACGTGTAACTAAAACATTAATAACAGATGAAAATATGTCTCAGTTCAATCAGTGAGCTTTGATTTTTAGCTCTAAACCCACGTTAGCATTTGGAGTCTAAAACATGAGTTGAAAATGACCTTTTCCATATGTTTTTCTTTTTCTGTTGCACAACACTTAATTTTATTGGAAGATGAAAAGGGAAGATCATTGTATGCAGCCACGCCATAAATTTGTACATATTTATGAACTGGGAAAATTATGGAATTGAATTATGTTGGTGCTAACAAGAGTATGCTGGACAGATGAGGGCTGCATTACCACAACATTATAGTCCTGAAAAAGTTTTAGGATAAACTTCTCTAAAGCCTTTTCTGAAACCTTTCCAAACTTTTTGTTTTGTTTTGTTTGCTATGCATCTAAAAACTAAAAAAAAGATCTTATTTCCTTGAAAAGACACCATGAACACAAAATCAAAACTAATTTTTACTTTAATTTTTGGCCTATATATTTGTATATGCTTGGAAAGATTTTCCAAAAGTATGCATTAGGAATACTGATTTTTTTTTAATATTATGACATCAGAAGAAAGTTTTATTAAAATTGTTCTTTATAGTCCTTAAAAAGAAGGAAAGGTTTAGAAGATTTCTTTATTGACAGCTAATTATGCATCTTGCACCACATTCTAATTTGTACACATGCATAGATGTATACTCACTTATTTGGATCTGTGAGGCTATGAAAAATGTTTTGATTTAGAAATCCAACTACTCTCTCTTGCTCCAAAACTGTGGCTGGGGAGCAGTAACACTGCTTTATTTCAGGTAGAATTCTGTCCATTACTATCCTTTGTCTCCAAGGTTTCTCACTTGAGGTTGCCTAGTGATGGCTGCCTAGGTATTAAGGAAATGCCATGTTAATTTATAAGAAATGAACCATTAAAGAATCTCTAAATCATGTGTAAGAGTAAGTTCTTCTTATTTATCTTGATTTATGGAAACTGTACCATTCTACATGTTAAAATTACATTCATGATTTGCCGGGGATTTCTGTGGATTTGGTACATTTGTCATACAGAGAAAGCTTTCACAAATTAAGAATATTTCTATTATTCCATGCACTTGTAGTGGCAAAAATTAAGTTATTTTAATTCATTGCAGGTATTTTGTCGGTTTCTTAGAAAAAGAATATGAATAGGAAAGCCATGTCCATATATATATACTTTCAAATCTCTCAACTTTTGTACTAATTACATATATAAATGTATAGAGATTTTCTTGTATAGAATTAGAGATACCCTCATATTATATAACTTTGGTGTGAGTTTGATCTGAAAATGATGATATCTGGAGATTAGAATGAAAATCTTTGCACAAGATGAAATCTGGTCTTTCATTTGTTGGAATATCTGTATGAGAAGATACTACTTAGGACCCACAAACAGTAGCATATTTTTTTGAAGTTTAAGTTGGGTGTGAACTTCCTTCTTATTCCTCCATTTAGAAGTGATATTTCTAAATGCGAAAGAGGGTAAGATGTAGTCAGGTTACAATCTGGCTGGAACATAAAAGGAATAAAGAGTAATTTCATGAGTAAAGATGGAAAGATATTTTCAATCTAGATTATCGGGGCCTTGAATGCCAGGGTAAAGAAATTATTTTCCTTCCTTTTTATTTTTTTAGCAGATATTAAAGAATGACTGAAGATTCTTGAATGTATAAGTGACTTTATCAGACATGAGTGTTAGAAAGATTATCAGAATAAAGTAGCATCAGTGTGAAGAATGGATTGAAGAGGGGAAAGAAAGGAGGCAGAGAAACAACCAATTAAAAACTTCTTAACATATTCTAGCTAAGACTTCATTAAGGACTGAGTTATAATGGTAGCAATATGGTTGGAGAGAAGGGGGTGAGAGAAATATTTTAAAAATATTATTATCAAGGCTTGAAACAACTTTCTACAAGTTAGGAATGAAAGAAAGAGAAGAGCTAGGGATAACTCTAAGCTTGTTACCATCAGCACAAAATGGGAGTTAGGAGGAAGATGAAGTTTTGGAGCAAAGATTATAATTTTATCTATTGACATATTGAGTTTGAGGAGCAGAAGAGACATACAGGTGGAAATGTCTCTTAGGCAGTTGAAATTATGGAATTTGAATATAAGGGACAGAATGGGACTAAAGATACTAAGATACCATTCTAATAGTCATCTGAAGCTATAGATGAGATTGTCAAGGGAGATGAAGAAAGGAGAGAAGAGGAGAGGGGAGCAGAGGAGAAGAGAGAGGAAAGGAGAGGAGGGGAGGGGATGAGAGGAGGCAAGGGAAAGGGATGGGAGAATAGAGGAGAGAAGAGGGGAGGAGAATGAAAAAGAAGAAAAGTCTATCAAAAGAGAAGTATATAAAAAAGCAACTATATATGAATATTTGTAAAAGAAGAAAAATCAGTCTCCATATCTTTTACAAACAAGAAAAAGGGGATTAAAAAAAAACAGGCCACATGGTATATGTGATTTGTGGGATACCTTAAATTAGAGTGTAAGAAGACAAAGAAGGACCAATAAAGGCAACCAATTAAAGGCAGTCAGAAAAAGAGGAAGGAATTGTGTCAATAGAAAATAAAGAAATATTATAAAGGACATGTGGTCCTTTATATAAGTGTGAAGTCGCTATTCTCCTGTCAAGGAGAATAAAGGCTTAGGAGAGGTCATTTTCTTTGGCAGTAAACATGTTGCTCGTGACCTTAAAAAAGACATAGTTCAGTAGCACAAAGGGAATGTCAACCAAAGCATAGGAGCTTAAGAAGTAAGAGGGTGATGAGGAAGTAAATGGCTACATTGAGGGTATGCTACTTTTTTTAGATGTGTAGTGGTGAAGATGAGAAGACAACCAGGCTGATCACTAGAGGAAATAGCAGCATCGAGGGGTGGTATTTTTAGGATGCAGCAGACCTGAGAATGTCTGTAGGGAGAGTGGAAGGAGTAATTAGAGAGGGAACGATTAAATGAAAGGGAGAAGAAAGGCCCTGGAAGAGATGAAAGGGGATAGATAGCCTCAAAGGAATGGGTGAAAGTCACAATATTAAGGCTTTGGTGAATGCTACATGATGCTAAATGACAGACCATTTTAGGTTTATGTAGCAAATTTTTTTGTATTTCTGCAAAATTTAGTTCAGTGTTAAGTTATAAAGATTTCGATTTTTTTCTTCCATCCAAACTAGATTTTCGATACATAATATCTAGGTAAGATGAAACATTTGAGCACATGTATACATTTACATATGTTTATATATGAGCACATATATGTGTGTGTATGTTACATAGAAAATAACACAATATTAAAACAGCAGAGAACAATCAAAAAATACATTCACTGGGTTTCTGTTCATATTTTTTCAAAGGTAAGGGTTTTTTTAAATCAAAATCTTGTTTCATTCAAAAGTATTATTATATCAAAAAGATTTCTCAATCTTGATTTCCTGGTATGAAGTGTAAGATATAAATTTTCTAATCAAATCAGAAGTTGTTACATGTAGCAACAAGCACTTACTTATGAGATGATGCCATAAATAGAAATTGCAATTAAATTAATAGCTCTCTTTCCTTTCATAGACTTTAGTTGGCTTAACTCTGTAGGCATACATACATCTATGCATATGTGAATGGGTATACACAAATGGATGCTATTTAAAACATATGTATAGAGGAAGAGAAAGGAGAACCCCTCATAACACAGGTCTAATTTTTAGCATCTTTGGGTTGAATTTAAGGAGGTAAAGAAATCTTTAACTGCTGGTGTATAAGGCTATATATGCTTAAGTAGAAGAAAATAACTTAAAAGTATTCAGTTGAGAAGAATCTGTATGGAGTTAGTACTTTCCTACTGTGAGAGTAGATCCTCTCTTAGTGAACTTTTGCTTTGTGTATCTTATTTTTTCAAATATGTTTATATATGTATATACATATAAATATACATATGTATGTGTGTGCATATATATACATATGTATATGTATATTAACAATTTTATATAGGATATCCTCACCTTAAAATATGAGAAAACCTTTTATATTACTCCATTTAAATCCAGAAGAAGAAAAAATCTCCAAACATTAATAAACAAGCTTCTTACAAAGCAAACCAAAATTAGGGGATAGAAAGACATATTACAGAAGATCCTGAAGTAGCAAGGATGGTCCTCTGTCTACAGCATGATGATGAAATCAATGACAATGACCTTTGGGAATTACATTCTACATTTTCTGTATCCTAGGGAACTACCAAATTGGTCCTTGGAATTGTGATACTTTTATGATTATGTGCTCATCACAAATATTATTGCCCCCTTAATATTTTCCAGGAAGAAAAAACGGTCTGGTATAGGGAACATTACACTTTAAAAGAAAGAAATATAAGAATTCTGGAATTAAGTGTGCTTTGGCCCCTATACAATTATGAAAATTTTTTCTTATCTTTACAAGATCTTATCCCATTTAAAAGAACCAGCAGGAGCAACTTAGAATGTCTTTAATGACTTAGTAAGCCTCCTTATTTGGGGTTTTATGCTTTAAAGAGCATTTGGTCTATAGTATTTTTCTTTGAAGATTTAAGAGGGGGAAAAAACCTTACAATGAGTTCCAAACATTAAAAGAAAAATGTTATGTAGCTCTAATCCTCTCTCCCACATTTTTTGCTGTTATTTTCTGGAAAACAAGTAATTCTTGTTTTTTTTTTCAAAATCTAAACTGTTTTCGAAATGCCTGCTATATAATCACAGGGATGTTTATTTGGTATCAGTCTCTAAAGGGTACTGATTATAGATGTCACAACATGGAATTAGTATATTGTAGCAGCTCTCAAGTTTGTTTTGGAGATTTTGGTCATCCCTAGGACCCTTTCAGGGGGTCCGTGAGGTTAAAATTATATTCATAATAATATGAAGACATTTTAATATCCAGTGTAGTTTGAATCATTAGACATAACCCATGTAAACAAAAACTCTTTGGGGATCCTTGTTTTTAAGAATGTAAAGGAGTCCTGAGACCAAGAAGTTTGAGAATTAATGGAACTAGTTCTAGAAGTAGAGGTAGAACAGATGTGAGGACGAATGCCAAACAGTTTTTTATGATGTCCAGAAGACAAGAAACCTCTGTCCTCTCTTTAACCCCACTAAAACAAAAACACAAACATACAGACTTTTGGGTTGGTCTCATACTTTGAAGCCCTAATAGCTTCAAATTAGTAAATGGTACACACAGCAGTCAAAAATATTGACTAAAATGGGCTTCAATAGTTTTGATCTTATTGTCTCTCATCAGTATTGGCCACTTCAAAACTGCCCGAAATCAGAAAAAAAAAAAAGCAAAAGTTCTGCAGATATGATGATAACACAATGGCATCATCTCATGAGGCTTTGTCATTTTGAACACTGAGACAAAATGATCATTAGCTAGGATCACTGAATCATAGGAACACAATTTTAGAACTGAAACAGACCTTCAGGGCTATGAGATAAACTTAGAAATCTTCTTACAGAAATATTTTATATAAAAATATTTTAAATGTTTAATTCTCCTATTTTCCCCTAGCCCAAATTAAGTTAATAATTTTTGAGGGATCAAAATGACAAGAACACTCTATTTCTAAATACAGATTTATATGTGTGTATGTGTGTATATATGTATATATAGACATGGATATGTCTATATACATATATGTGTGTGTCTATATACATATATGTGTGTGTCTATATACACACATATGTGTATCTGTGTGTATATATACACACAGAGAGAAAGAGAAAGAGAGACAGAGACCAGGGGGGTTGAGACTCAGTGGTGTACTATTTGCCTTCTTTGTCTACTGTCTGGAAGTTGTTGGTGAGGACAATGTATTATCTTTGGTTTGAAATTGTTTTTCTTCAGACTGGGAAATAGGATGTCATCCTAAACATTATTTAATTAAAAAATCACTTAGCCATTCATAAGGTAACTAGAATGTGCTCTGGATTATGTTGTATTATCCAACAAAGAAGAAATTTTGAAGTAAAGGCTTCTTTTAGTTAAGACTTCACTAAACACAAAGCTAACTTGTCCTGCATAATTACCCAGGGAGTTGTGCAGTGGTCTTTTACTGGTAGTTGTTTGTAATCAAGCAGACTGAATCTTGACTTGACATAAAACAGGGGAAGTGGTTAGGAGACAGGCCTGTAATTACCAGCAGCAGGTGTCCATAATGGAACGCCAGGGAGATGTAGTGTCCATAATGGAATGCCAGGGAGATGTGGGAAGAGGTGAATGTTACTTTAGAAAAGACTTCAAGATTGTCAGGGCAGACTAAAAGACAGCTACTGAATAGGAATGGGGAATATCGAAGGAATACTTCTTTGGAAATCAAATGAAAATGTGACAAATTCCTGCAAGCCAAAAGACTGTCTCTTCATAGAATAAACACAAATTGTTAGAGATTCAGTTAAAAAGTGCAGCAAGTACTTTATTAATATTTTCCTCAAAAGTTTCACCACAGGGATGGCTAGTGTAGTTCAGTGAATAGAGCACTGGCCTTGAAGTCAGGAGGACCTGAGTTCAAATCCGGCCTCAGAAACTTAACACTTATTAGCTGTGTGACCTTGGGCAAGTTACTTAACCCCAACTTTCCTACCTTCCCCCCTCCAAAAAGCAAGAAAAAAAGTTTCACCGTTTACAACAATTAAGCCATCACAATATTGTGCAAGTTTACTTTTTTAAAATGACCATCCATTTTACTACAACATCATAGCATATTTTGGTTTAAAAAGCTAATTTGCAGGAATAATGGCAAAAAGCAGCAATCCTAGATTAAACTATCACATTTTATAAAGAAAATGATTCAATAGGCATGACATAATAAAAATGTAAGTTCCACTAATTTTTAAAATACAAATTAAAATAAAATACCATTAATTTTAATGATAAAAATGCCTTAAAGTTATTGATTTGTTATTAGATAATTTTTGGATGAGTCATTTTGATGACATACAAAATTTCTAATTTTCTCAAGAAACAAAAATTTTAGCTCCATCCTTTCTATGATCCTTAGCTAACTGGGTTGCTACAAAGACTATGTCACTTTTCACATGGAAATTCTCTTATCCACATTTTTAAAACAGACTTCCATTATAATGAATTTAGAGACATCAAATGACATGTATAAAGAACCTGTGATCACTAACAGTAATTTCACCAGAATAGGTATCTCCTGATGTAAAAATACCTCTAGAAATAAAAATCTGTCCCCATTCTACAGCTTACAGTCTTGAAGAGTTGCCTATGACATTTAAAAGTTAAGTGACTTGCCCAGAGTCATAAAGCCAGTGGATGTGACAGGTGGTCCTTGAAACCAGCTCTGCATGATTCTGAGGCCAAGATTTCTATTCACACTGTCATATTGCTTTCTAATTAGTGAAGTCATGAGAGGAATGTTGTTAAATTTTAATAGACATTAAATTCTTACATTAAAACACCATTAAAGAATAATTCATCAACAAAGAATATTTGATAACTAGTGATTTCCCCCTGTATATTAACACAAAAGAAAATGTAGTAATTTTGTTGTACATGACATCAGGTGAAACCCATAGAAAGAGTTGTAGTCCTTTCGATGGGAAAGGTACATACCCCCCCCCCCAAAATAAGATCTATTTTTCTTGTAGTAATGCTTTGGGAATGAGTACACTTCATGGAATTGAATGTGTCTTTAAAGAACTGCATGCATTTTCAAATGTGCCAAGCAAAAAATTTGGGGTGGGGAGGGGAGGGTGATACTTTATTTTTCTGTTTCAACCTATCTATGTATTTATCACTATGAAAACAAAGAGATGTCAGTCATTCACTGTGTCTGCCACAAGCACCATCTCTCTCAGTAGTTACAACTATAATTTTTTACTCCATGGAGAAGAAAGATTGAAGATTTATTCTGGAAATTTACCAAAATGGACTAGGTCTCAAATAGTTGAAGGAAAAGATCTGTCTACCTAAATTGAAACAAATTCTAGTCACACTTGGCATGTTATTCAAGATAATTGGTTCCAAAAAATTTAAGGAAAGAGCCTTAAGCCTTGTCCAAAGACAACATCAAATATGGAAGATTTATTCAAAGCTCATTTGGAAATAGATGGACAATCAAAGAAAAGCAATGTTTTCAGGAATTTGAATCTGGTATCTCTATGCTTATCCTAGGATATAGAGTAAATTATACCCCTCCACAACACCATATTACCAGTCAATCAATTAATTACAAGCATTTATTAAGCACTTACTATCTACCAGGCACTGTGCCAAATGTTGGAGAGACATATATGAAAATGAGGCTGTTCTTGCCCTCCAGGACATTACATTCCACTGGGGGTATACAACATATCCACAAATAAATATAAGATGTATTAGAAAGCATGTGGTGTTTTGACAGAAATATTAACAACTGGGTGAATCAAGAAAGGTGCCCTGAAGAAGGTAGTGTTTGAATTGAGCCTTAATGGAAAACAGCAGTTTCAAGAAACAAGGGCAAGAAAGGAGACTATTTTGAGGAAGGGGCATAGCCTTTGCAAAGGCAGGCAAGAAAGAGATGGAATGTTGGGTACAAGGAACAGCAAGTGGATCAGTGTGGAAGAGGCAGAAATTATATATAACTATCTGGAAGCGTAGACCAGAGCCAAATTGGGAAGGACTTAAAAACCCAAACAGAGGTATTTATATGTTATAGTAAAGGCTATAAATTTAACATATGATTAAAGACAAGTTTTGATTTTTTAATTAAATTAACAGACATCTATTTTCTCTTTCTCCAACTCCCTGTCACATTAAAATAAAAAACCTATTTTTTGTACTAAATTTGCATAGTCAAGTGAAACAAATTCTCCCAGAAGTTGAATGTAATGTGTGTGCATACACATTATAGATATACACATAGCTATACGTATGCATACATACATATACATATATATATATAATATGTATTGCATATACCTGAAATCTATCACTTCTCTCTAATGGACAGCATGTTTTATCACTGGTCCTATGAAATCATGGATTGTCATTACATTAATCATAGTTTTTATAGCTTTAAAA
>NW_027185655.1:24890103-24947725 GCF_028583685.1 Petaurus breviceps papuanus
AATCATGGATTGTCATTACATTAATCATAGTTTTTATAGCTTTAAAAGTTGTATATTTGGGGGGTGGATAGGTGGTGCAGTGAATAGAGCACCACCAGCCCTGGAGTCAGGAGGACCTGAGTTCAAATATGACCTCAGACAGTTAACACTTACTAGCCATGTGACCTTGGGTAAATCACTTAACCCCAATTGCCCTGCCTTCTTCCCTCCAAAAGAAAAAAAATGTGTGTATTTGTACAAGGCCATTCTGATTGTTTATAGTTTTCTCCTGGTTCTTCCCATTTCACTGTTCATTAGTTTATGAGTCCTCCAAATGACTCATATTTTAAATATTGATGCTATAAGAACTGCTCTTCTCGTTCTGCTCCTTTCCCTCTGCATCAGTTCGTGTCAGTTTCCTTGTCTGTTTAAAATCATCCATTTTCTCATCTCCTGATAGCACAATAGCACTCCGTCACATCACATTTATAATTTTATTGAGCCATTCCTCAACTGTTGAACATCCTCTTGGTTTTCAGGGATTTTTTGCCACCACAAGAACTACTATAAATATTTTATATATACTGGGTCTTTTTTGCTCTCTTTTTGGGCTCTTTGGGGTATAGGTCTAGAAATGGTAAATCTGAGTCATAGGAAACAAATTGCTTTCCAAAATGACTGTACCCATTTTTAGGTCAACCAATGGTACATCACTGTGGCTGTTTTATCACAACGTCTCCAACATTGATCATTTTCCATTTTTTGCCAAAATTTTCATAAAAAGGAATATTGATCTTTAACTATAGCAACTTTGCCCATAAATTATTTCTAGTTTAGCTTTTTTTTACAATATACATGCATTATACTATTGCATACAATCCCCGTTTAAAAAAATTAAGTTCTGAATGTCAGTATCTACCAGTTTATCATTACCTGCAGATTTTGCTGGGACCTTTAAAAGAAATGCTTGTAACAGATTCTTTTTTTTTATAGGAGAGGACATAGTGTGCATTTACATTCTTTTCATTAAAGACTCTAGTTTTCTATTGAGGACAAAATTTTGTATTATTATTCTGGTACCTTATTACCACCCTGTATGTTTTTGGGGGCAAGATTCCTTTGTAAATACAAACACTATTATTAACTTTTTGTTGTTGTTCAGTCATTTCAATCATGTTTGACTTCACATTTGGAATCAGTCAAAGGGCTGCACTTGATGACCTAGAGGAATGCATGTAGCTTCAAGGATACAGGTTCCCCACCCTCGTGGCTTTGTGGAACATGGAAGTTCAAGATATAGTCCCTGACTTCAACTTACTTTTTCCATATAGAAATAAACCTTATCCTTAGGAAACAGGTCATGTACTTGATAGTAACTGAGAATCTAAAAGAGTGGAATAGCAAATAAATGCTTTGGAATTTAGAGAAATAGGGATAGGTGTGGGCCTAAAGTATGATCTTTCAATCTCCCTTGTAAAAGTTATCCCCATTCTAACTGACTAGGCTACTAGAAAATCTTTATTATAGCAATTCAAGAGACTATTCCCTCCTTGCCTCTTTCTCCGACTTTTCCCCCTTCAGCTTTAATGGCATTTTTTTTTCCTTAGTGCTTCTTCTCAGCTAGAGCTCTCATGTCAGCCTTGAAGTGCAGAGTAATGCTAAGTTCTAGTATGTAATTTCTAAGAGATTTTCTCTGTTGACTCTACCCTCGGGAGAGAGAATGCAAAATGAGTTGTTTTATATACCACTCTCTACTCTGTAGGTAAGCTACTCCAGGCTAGACATTACTGCATCTCCCAGGAACAGGGTCTGAATTTGTCAAGCTGAGTAAATCAGTTCTCTTTCTCCTGTGAGATAGTTTTTATGATACATGTTTGGATTTTGAGTAATGGTCACCTTGGCATTCAGATGTTTATGAAATGATGTCAGCGTTGGAAGGAGGAGGATTCCGAAGTATTACAGGAGGTATTTTCTCCTTCTCTCTGAAAGATACATCTAGAAAACCCATTTCTGGGTCTCCTTGGGTGGTCGAGTCAAGCTTAAGAGCGATACTTAGTCAACTGTAGAAGTCACCTGAACAGTTCAACTGAAATTCAGAAGAGTAATTTTACATACATTATTTAGAGATCCTTAAAGCGTTATCCTTTAAGTTCTACCATAGTTAATGTTTAAAGTAAAATGTCGTCAAATCTTGAAAGCATAATAGTAGGGGTTTTGAAAGGAAGAATGAATTTTATACTCATAAAATACTTATTTCCTACAGCTAAACTTTAGAGTTAACCTTTCCTTTGACTTTATGGTATTTGGGGGGAGTTAAGAGGAGGCAGCTGAAGACAATTTAAGAAGCTATGATATTTGACAATTTTAGAAATTTAAATGGTAAGAAGTCTAAAGTACATGGGAATTTTTTTGAACATCAGCATTTTTCAAATGTCTCCACAAAGTACTCTAAGTATTTTGGGTTAAAGAAGAAAGTTCCTTATACTCAAAACAAAAATTTCACAAGTTCATAAAACATATCTTTTTCCTCCTCATCTGCCATATTTATTATATTAGCCTTTGCAAACAGCATTGTTTAACTGAATCATATTTAATTAGTACTTGGAATCCAATTGTAAAATTGTTTATCATCTTTACTTACTGAAATCATTAGGCCTGACATTGACCAAGTTACAGAGGTATGGATGTGTTTGATGTTCTCATTTTTTTTCCTCCTAAGTTTTTGTTTTCTGCACAATGACCTTTATTATGCTGCTTAATTTATTATGAATTTTCAAAATGCAGAGGAAATCAAAGCTTATGTAAAAGTTTTTCCTCTGAGGAGTTTTTCCATCGTAACTTAACACTTCCACTTTGACTGAAATTGGCCCTGGAAATTGTAATACTATAAAATGTATCTTAAAAAGCCTTTTTGGTTCATGTCATTTGTTCCTTTGCTAATCCATTTTCTTTTTACAAAGTCATGCTTTAAGCCTCAGGTATTTTGAGTGCAATACAATTAATTCAACAATTCGCCTTTCTATTCTTAATGCTCCTTCTTACTATTGGTCATGTAATAACTCTGTAAGCATTTACTAGTTTTCAAAAGTGGTTTATGATACCAACCACCAACATTACAAGCTTTTTTTTAACTTTTGAGAATTTTATTTCAACTTTAGTAACAGAAGTCACATATATCGACGTGTATATGCATGTATTTACACACGCACACACATATACATATAATACACATACACAAACCCAAATTTCCCATTGATCCCTTATGTTGTACTGGGTAACCATATATTTTGTGGTCTTTGCTTTTAATAGTTTGGGCTTCAATTTGGTGTTTATTATTGTTTTTATTGTTTGTCCTTCATACTCAAAGAGGACCATACAAACCGAAGCTACATAAATGCTAATCACTAAAAATTACTAGTTTTCATTCTTACATTAATAATTACTTGAAGAAGAAAGGACCTTGGAGAGTATTTCATACATTTCTTTCATTTTTCAGACAAGGAACACATGGAGAGATCAGAGAGCTACATGGCTGGCCAATGGCACACAACTAGTTAAGTGGAAAAAGAGGGACCGGAACACTCATGTTTTCTTATTCCTATTCAAGTGCTCTGGTGTTTATTTGGCAAAATGTTTATTTTCATAGCTTTTAAAAGACTTCTTTTTAAAAAGTCTTTTTCATTCAAATATGCTTATTGACATGTTACCTGAAATCATCTTGAGTGAATGAAGAGTTATATATACATATTCCATATATAGTAAATCTCCATTGGGGGCATACTATGCTCAAAAATGTTCACTTTGGGTCAGCTAGGTGGTGCAGTAAATAGAGCACCAGCCCTGTAGTCAGGAAGACCTGAGTTCAAATCCAGCCTCAGACACTTAACACAAAAACTAGCCATGTGACCTTGGGCAAGACACTTAACCCCAATTGCCCTAAAAAAAAGCAAAAAAAAAAGTCATTTGGGGGCAGCTAAGTGATGCAGTGAATAGAGCACTGGCCCTGGATCAGAAGTTCAAATACAGCCTTACACTTGCCACACTTACTAGTTGTATGACCTTGGACAAGTCACTTAACCCCAATGAATCAGGGTAATGTAGCTTTAGACTGGGTTTCATTCTTGAATATTAGACTCTCTAACTATATGACCATGAGCAAGTCATAACCTCTCTGACCCTCAGTTTCCCCATTTGTAAAATTAAAATAGTAAAAATAGTACTGCACATCACACAGGAAAATACTTTGCCAAATTTGAGACTCTACGTGACTTATTAGTGTTAATACTCAATCAGGATTCTTCTAGCCATCTTTTTCTAAAATATCTTTATCTTACTGAACCCTATAATGTTGGGATTTGATAATAATGCCAAGATTAAAATCAAGATAAATCTAAGAAAAATTGAGGACCAGGGTCTCAAAATTGGGGGATGGACCACCTTGTTTCAAGGGTAGATCCCACAACAGAGAGGAAAAGCTCTGTAACATTTTCCTTCCTGGGCCCACCTAATATTAAAATCAAGACTCCACGAATGGTTAGAAGAATCAAAGGCTCATTTAGAAAAAAAATTTAGGAAATCAGAGGCACGTTTTGCATTGTTACCTACATGCCAACAGAGACCTGTCCTTGGCAGTAATATCCCATTATAGATGCTGGGATTTGTTGTAAATATGCCAATTTGAGGCAGGAGGAAAAAAGAGAGGTAACAGACTAGAAATGAAAATGCTGGTGCCTTCAAAGAATGCTGATGTAATGCCAAGTTCTTTTATAACAGTAGAAAGGATTATTTGTGAGTTTGACTTCTCTACCTTAAAGCATTTAAAAGCAAATTTAAAAATTGTCTTTGTTCAAAAAAGATATTCTTAAACCCTAGGGTGTCTTTTTAATAAGAACATTTGCCCTAAAGCATATTATCACCACAAAGGTTAATTTGTATATGGTCGTCCATAATTAATTTGAAGACATTTTTAGACTTACAACTTTTAAAATGAATAATTAGCATTCTAAATTGCTTACTGATACCTGGTGTATGAACCTTTTTGGGCTATCATAATTGGGATTGTTTCATTCTAGGAAAAAATTCTATTTCCATTACTCTTATATTTATGTGGAAGACACATAAACATTTATTACTTTTTATTATACTTCATTTATATTTATTATTTTTATATTTATAACACATATGCATTTATTTGACAGATAAATGCTCTTCCATAATTTTATTATGTTTACAAAATTATTATATTAAGGTAGCAAGATTTCTATATATAGAATGGCTGTCCCATCATGGAGCTATTTCTAAAGATTTGAGAAAATTTAGAATGTTTTTTTAACATAAAATTCAGTTAACCCAGAAATTAATTACTGTAAGGAGATGGGTCATTTCGGTTCAGAATGATGCACATTGCTGACATTTATTTTCTGTTTCTTATTCATTAAATTGAATTACACATTCTCTAACTGTCTTCATTCACTGCCTAAGCAAAAAACCAAATGGGATAATAAGAATGAACAGAAAATTAGACTTGTTCAATCCTATTCTTGCTCATTTGGTTCTACCCCTTCATTCTATGACAATATGAATGGGTAATTTGGAAAATTGAGATTTTTCCTCTTACACTCCCAAACACATCCAGAATACTCTTAATTTTTTTAACCAAGACATTTAAGGAGTTTATGAAAGGGTAAATTAACTTCTCTCTGCATTATTGCCACAACTTTCTCTCCCTTTCTAGGCTCTAGTCTAGTTTAGAATAGGTGCCCATGCAAGGCAGAGAATGATTATCCCCATAAATGTAAACAGGGGAGAAAATATTCAGATGGTTCAAAAAAGGATCCTCATATGTGACAGATTCCTAGAAGCAGGGCTTGGAAAATGGACTGAATTGGATATCTGAGAAAACATACACACACACACACACACACACACACACACACACATATATATATATATATATATATATATATATATATATTTAGAATAATGTTTTTTCCCAGAAGATTTATTTGTAGCACAAAGGTTTTAGTTACATTTTCGTCTTTTAATCAGCAAGATTCTTTCAGGTAAACAGTATTCAAATCAATATAATGAACATTTATTAAGCAACAAAGATATCATGGATGACTGTTAGCTATCACCCTCATCCTCCTCTCTGTGCAATCCTGTAATCTGTCCCTAAGGCTCTCACAGGTGAGTTTTCATACTATTTCATCAAGAACTTGGTCTTTTAGTCACTTATAATGGCTTATGTTTCAAATCTTTCTCTAAAGTGTCTAGATGAAGCAAATCATTCATTCATTTGTTCAATAAACACTTACTGGTCAATTACTCCATGTAAGGTTCAATGCTTTATGTATTATAGAGAGATCAATAAAACCTTTTCACTGTATACTTATAAGCTTAAATCCTATAATTTACATAAAGTTTCCAGAAATTTCTAATTTCTTCTATTAACTAAGGAGGTGTCCTTGGAAGAAGAGGGAAAGCAGTATCATTTAGTTTTGTGTGTCTGAGAAGGAATAAGTTTTGAGGGTTGAGAACATATGATTTATGGGATATGAGTCTTTAAATGGACTCACCACATGCCACACATACAGAAGGATGGGGTAGCCTTGCTTCTGGAATCTGCCAGTGGGACTTCCTTGGATACTTTATCAATTCTGGGACAAGGACTGCAGGGTTATGTTGAGTAACACATTCACTATCTAGGTGTTTTTTTCCTCCTCATTAAGAAAATCAGATATAATGTGCTCTGTGTTTAGAGTCGATGCAGTCTCTAACATCTTCCAGATGTTTTAATGTCTCTCATATCATTTACAGTGTTTGTTAAATGTGATTTGCTTGTTTATTTTTTGTTAAAGTAAGAGTCTTTCTGCATGGGAGGGGAAAAGAGCTAAATCATCAGATACTCAGTGAGTTGGTTAACTTAGTTTACTGTATGTATGGATTATTATAATCCTTCCAAAATACAGAATAGGTAATCAGCGACTCATTCCCACAAAGTTTATAGCAATGCGCTAGAACAGAAAAGCTTTCATACAACTTCTTAATGGCAGTGTTCCCCACCACCACCCCTTTTTATGTTTTGTTTTATTGGGTGAGAGGAGATGGCAAATTATTCCCCTTTCCTAAATATTAGGAAAGAAGCAGTCAAAGCTTAGTCTGGGTCTGACCCAAATGAGCCTACCTAGAGGATGTCTTTTGGTAGTTTAAGGAGAAGAGGTTTAATCTTTGATAGATAAAACTTTTAGGACATTATGTATGTAGCACAGCACAGATAGAAACCTTGATGCATATATAAGAGTATAAATACAATAAGAAAACAAAGAAACCAAAACATATAGAATTGTTCTTTAAGGAAAAAAAAAAAGTTGGGGCAGGTAAGTGGCACAGTGAATAGAGCACCAGCCCTGGTTTCAGGAGGACCTGAGTTCAAATCTAACCTCAAACACTTGAAACAATTAATAACTGTGTGATCGTGGGCAAGTCACTTAACCCCAATTGCCTTGCCTTCTTCCCTCCAAAAACAAAACAAAGAATTAAATCGTGCATTAGCACATCAAACACAAGCATGTAAGAAAATAGTATTTGGCCTAGATCAAGTCCTTAGTGACAATGTATGCTGAAGAACTACCCTCCAAAATATTAAATATCTGATTTCCAAATCTGTATATTCCTTTATATCATCGTCACAGCAAATCCATTTTGTTTTCTGTTATAACAATAATGTAGAGTTCCGTAGACATTTTCACGTCCCCAAATTTTGGGGAGTAAGAGAAAGAAGGCGAGGAAGACAGATTTTTTTCCCTACCAGAATGACCCATAATTGACAGTGTGCATAGAATTAATTCTGTTTAATTTCCCAATCACTTGTCTTGTTTCAAAATCAAGATTCATCATAATGTACTTTGGTTAGAGAGTCTTGGTCATACTTAGAGGAAATAACCATTGTTATAGGAAGTAGATAATGCAGGTCATAGAATTTAGAGCTAGACAGGGCCTTACAAATAATCTGGGTCAAACTCTTTATTTGACAAATGAGGAAACTGAGACCTGGACAATTTGTGAATTTCTGAGAGTCATATAAGTCATAACCAGCAATATCCAGGATCTGTACCAGATACTTCAAATATGATGCTTTTGCATCAACAATTTTTGCCACCTTATGGAATGTACTGAATTTCAGTTGAATCCACCATATGAATATGGAAGTAGGGAAAAATTGTATAGTGAAAATTACTGTAATTTTTGCATGAGTAATTGACATTTGCCTTAGGACTAATGCTCTAATTATTAATCAATAATTCTTGACTGCCAAAAATGAGTCATTTGTCTTTCCATTGTACTTCAAGCCACCCAAAACTTTGATGTGGAGATCGTGGTGTTTTATGATTCACACCCATATGTCAATATCAGAAAACTATAGAAGATGAAAAATATCTTTTTTTGATTCAAAATTCAACTTTGGATGACTGAGAAGCACCTCGTCAAAGTGGAAAGAGTTCTGTATTTGGAGTCAGAAGAACTGAGTTCAGATCCCATCTCTGTTACCTTCTAGCCAAGTCACCTTAGGCAATTAGTTCACCTCTCTGGTCTCAGTTTTTTCTTTTTGTTTTGTTTTGGATTTTTTTTTTGCTTTTTGGAGGGGAGAGGGCAGGGCAATTAGGGTTAAATGACAGGGTCACACAGCTAGTAAGTGTTAAGTATCTGAGGTCAAATTTGAATTCAGGTCCTCTTGTCTACAGGGCTCATACTGTATTCACTACACCACCTAGCCTCCCCTGGTCTCAGTTTTTTTTCATCTATGAAATGAGGGGGGTGGGAGAAGTGCTGAAATATATGGTCTCTTGCAGATCCAAATCTGTGATTAGATGATCCTATGAAATGCAATTAAATTTCCTCAAAACAATCCAGGCCATTCTCTTCTATTAATTCTTGGACCTAGATCATTGTCCATCTGAATCACCTGTCCAAGATACTTGCTCAGTGGGCTTTCCATTTGTACTACATTTTATACTATGATAAATAATACTTTTCTTCTCCTTGATTTTTTTTAAATGGGGATTATTAGGTCTAAGTTTTTGGAGTATTCATAGCATTCCAGGGCTTGATTCTGTTAGTGTAATGTCATCCATAATCCACACTTGGAGGACCCAATCCTCTATAAGCAATCAGTCTTCATTTTGAATTCTGTGTTGAACATCTTCCATGGCCATGGCAAATATCCTTGACAAGCCTCACTAGAGGCTGATGATTATCAGTTATCTTCTCTTGTTGCAGCTTACTGGACTTTATATGCATGGGAAACAACTTGTTAGGAGGACCTTTAGGATGCATTTTGCTCTGCCAAAACAAACGAGCTTTTTTTAAACAATCAATGAACAAATAAACATGGTGGAACTTTGCATTTCAATCATGTACCTAACCATTTTGGAGGGACTATATCTGTGATTTCAGTGGTGTAAGCAACTTCTAAGGAGAAAATGTCCTCTACCAAACAATTCAGACTGGCATTTGCTATGTAATATGCATGTGCTATTCAGCCTGGCTTCAAATCTAGAGAACAGGATGCCCCTCCCAAGAAAAGCCCACCCCTTCTAAACTCACCATCCATGCTGCTAACTCAAGCTACCTCCCTCAGACTCCTGTCCCCTCCTAGTGGGGACCTAGAAGACATATTCCCAAACTCCTCCCAATGCCTTCCTTTAGAGGGAAGACACTGAATTCTCAGATCACTCTATGCTTCTGCTGCTCTATCTGGTTTCAAACCCACAGAATAAGATTTCCCCACGGGGTACCCTCCAGTGTACCCCTCCCTACTTTCCTGCCTCCTCTTTTGTGTTGTTTCCTGCTTTAAATTGTAATCTTCTTGAGGGAATGGATTATCTTTTTAAAAATTATTGTTATTAATTGTATCCCAGTGCTTAGCATAGTGTCTGGAACATAGTAGACACTTAATGTTTACTGGCTTGGATTGTATTTTAGAGATTTACCTGGGCAGAGCAGATGCTTAATGAATTGAATCAGTTAGTGGAATCTACTAAATTGATGTCAATTATCATTGTTACTCATTTAATGAAAATCTAGACTTTAATAAGATTTTGCATTGAGAAAACCTTGAACATTAATATCTTGTCTTACATGGTATCATCTTAAATACTATACCTATTCAACTATTTAGATCTGATTGGCATTTATTATTGCTGTCATCAACTGGAGTGACCCTGGAAAAAGAGTCACATTTTCCATCCTTGGGGAGAGATTTTTCCCTGAAATAGTATCTAAATAGAGATACTTCTCACACAAGTGCCATTCCATTTCATTCTCATGCTTGACCTGACGTTGAAGTAAAATAGAATTTGGTCATAGGTTTCATATTCCCCTGGACATGCAGTAGATAGAATAGTTTTCATTGTTTCTTGAATTGTTGGTCTGGACTTCTTACTTACTTGGAGTGCCTTTAATCCCCTTGAAATATCACATATGGCTGCTTCAGGAGAAAGGATATAATGCCGCCAATCGGTCTGACAGAAATTGAGTGGTGTGAGGCTTGTTTTAACATATCCCTTTCTTGCTTCTTCACTGTGATATATCAAGACTGACTTCAGGCTACTATTTTCATGTTGGGTCTTTATTTCAAGACAAGTCTATAGGTCATGTATTCCTTGTAAGAGAAGGAAGATGTCATGTTCCATGGAAGTTGGGTAATAAGCAGCAGTATTTTGTGGAGTATTTCGTACAATTCTTGTGAAAGGACTTGGGTGTTAGACATAAGATGAGATGCAATTAAGTTATATATGAGGCAATCTACTAGGGAAATGGGCAACACTGGAAATAAAAAAAATTGAATTCTATTTCTCAATGCACTGATAGCCTTCTCTGTAAATCCCTTAATGGCCCAGTGATTGTTGTTAAATAGGGATAATTCCATAGGTCTGCTATCTTCCTCCAAAGAATGCGCCCAGAAAAAAATGAGATATTTCACTGAAAAAAATTGTTCTAAGGAACCAAGACCCTAAGTGAATTTAAAATATGATATCATCAAAGATGGAGGAAAATGGTGAGGAGCAGGAAGTCATCTCAGTCAGTCTTTCAAGCATAACACAGGATTTACTAAGCTCAGATTTGTTATAAATAATCCTTTCTCATTTGGACTGGGCCAATAAAGGGAAAACCATCTCTGAATGTATATATATATATATATAAAGTCAGTTTATAGCAACAGTTCTAGGACCAAAAAACCCATATCTAGGACATATGATTCCCTATGTTGCATTCTGGTTTGTTTAATCTGAACCTACAATTTCACTAGGGTACCAGTGAGGCAACTATCAATGAATATCAGTCTTCTGCAATTTATAGTATTAGATAATAGAGCATTCACACTAAAAGATTAAGGGACTTATCCAGTGGGATTTTAATCAAGGTCTTCTTGACTCAAAGACTAGTTTTCTATTCACATGACACATTGCTTCTCTTTATGTTTCCAAATTTGTGTATTATTGTGGGTGATAATTTATGAGTAACTGCTTTGAAGTAACTCTATGCAAATGACTTCCACAGAAAGAAATCACAGATAAAGTAGAGAAGAGATCATGGAAATCGATGTATGTTGCGAAATCCCTTATATTTAATCTGGAAATGTTTTGAGTAATGTGGAGTTTATTTGCAACTAAATTAGTATCAGCAAAATATAAAATACAAGGCAATTCTAGAAAGAGAACAGGACATGTTTCATATCGGATATATCCTGAAAATATCTTTTAAAGCTGGGGTCCATGGGACCACCAGATCTATCTGCAGATAGATTTCAGAGGTTCTTTCAGCTCGAATGGGAGAGACATCTATTTTAATTTTCACTAATTCTAGCTGAAATTGAGCATTTCCTTCAAATAGGAGCATAAGACAAAATAGTATTGGGGATGGGGACCATGGATGTCATCAGACTGCCAGTAGGTTCCATGAAACCAGAATGGTTAAGAACTTTTACTCAGAAGTCCCAAAGAAGTAGTGGATGAATGTTTTAAGTGGTGAAAGAGAACTTCACATGCTTAAATTAATCAACCAGTACTTATTAAGAGCTTGCTTTGGGTCAGGTATTGTGCTTGGTACTAGGGATAAAGTTCACAGTAAAGTTCTATTTTTAAGGCATGTGTGATAGTAAGCCACCAAAAGTCGACTATTTTGAAATGGAACTTTTCAGGGCATAAGGCTTCTGTGGGATGGAATTGTTCTGGGGGGATAGTTTTCCAAATAAGAATAGTACTCTTGCTTTCTTGCCTCCCTCCCTCGTGCTTTTGTGTTATTTTTATACTTGGCATAGGCTATCACAACAAATAGAGCTTGTTATCTCTTGGACCAGATGGACTCTTAAATATTGCTGAGGTGGTATGGGCCTCACAGTCCCCACTAAGCCTGAACTTTGTGCCGAATTTTAATAGGAGAATGTTGACATCTTTTGCTTCCCACTGCCTGATCATCAGGCTCCATCAGTTTCCAGAGAAGGAGGGGAAAATGGTGCCGATACTCATCAAGCTGTCAGATCTTGAAATGTATAAACAACTTTAATCTGGATTCTGCAAGAGTATGAAAGGGAGAGAAGACTTTATAATAGAAATGACCCACCCCAACTTCATGGGAGCGTAATGTGTTTGCCACAGACATCCTCATCACGTAGCCCAGTGACACTTGTAAGCACCACTTAGCATATCAGTTGTGTGTGTGTGGCATTTTGAATTTTAATTTATCTAAACTAATGCCCCTCTACAAGATGTAAGTAGATTAAGAGCAAAAATCCAATATTTTCTCCATTCTCCCACCAGCACAAGACGCATTAGTTGTTTCCTGCCTCCTAATTGCATTACATGGCAAAAATGTGATCACCGTTTAATGGCAGTCACCATCAGCTGTCACTTTGCTTTTAGACTGTGTCGTTCAATGTGATTTACATAGTTAACACCATGACAACAGGAGGGTTCAGAATGGCACTTGGGGAGGGACAGTGCTTACCCTTATCAAGAAAAAAAGATTATATGTGTGTGTGTATATATGTATATATACACACACATACACATAAATATATATACTCTTCCTTGTGTACATGTGTGTGCACATATACATACACAAATATATTCACACATACGCATATACATACATAAACACCACATGCATATGTACATATAAATATATAAGGACTTTTTTCTTTTCCAATGGAATTTAATTACTTGAGGATAAAACACAACTAGGAATATGGTCTCCAAGGTGGCTTATTTATTCTAACGCACAATGTTTTCAGGGATTTTTATGAATAGTTATTTTAATTTTTGCTACTCGATATTTTGAAAAAATACTTTGATTTACTGAAAAAGCCTCTTTTTAATGTTTTTTATGAGTTTTACTAAATACTTTTAAACGACATGTTTTACCTAAGTGGAAAACATAACCATGCATAAACACCCATTGAAATAGTATGAAAAAGAGCAAAATCAAAATGTACTCTATACTAGAGGCAGCTTGGTATACTAGAAAGGGTGTTGGCCCTAGAGTCAGGGGGGCTTTTGTTGGAAACTTCAGCTAATATTGTGTCATCTTGGGCATGTCACCTAATCCCTCTGAGCCTCAGATTCCATCTTCAAAAGAGGATTGGAAGGGGCGGCTAGGTGGCACAGTGAATAGAGCACTGGCCCAGGAGTCAGGAGAACCTGAGTTTGAATCTGGCCTCAGACACTTAACACAAAAACTATCTGTGTGACCTTGGGCAGGTCACTTAACCCCAAATGCCCTCCAAAAAGCAAAAAAAAAAAAGAGGATTGGATTAGATGTCCTCTGAAGTCCCTTTCAGGTTTATATTCTGGAGTTACTACAGCATAACCAATATACTTTTACATGTTAAAATCTTTGAACTCCTTATGAAGGGTGGTAGTGTTGATTGTTTCCATGTAAATAGAAATATTAGGTTTAATTCTCTCTTGGCTTCAGTTATTTGTATAGGATGAGCTAAATGCTTTAATCTTAGTTACCTTATGGTGTGTATCAATTGCTTAAAGATTATGAGTATCAGAACTGAAGTCTTTTCTCATGCTACGTTCCATGCTTCTTTTCTGAATTGAGTTTTGATGCCTCATACTAAGACACCGTATGGGATAATTCCATAAGAATAAAATGAGATAGTTGGCATATGTAATGAGGATCTTTCCTTCTGTGAAGGACAATAGGATTCATCTACTTTTTTATCAGGCTCTTGACCTATAGCTACTAGAACAAGTTACAGATAGACTACTATGGTTAGATTGATATTGATAGATAAATATGCATATATATGCATGTATATGTAGATACATAATTCTGTTCTCCAGAACTTGCTCCAAGAATTTGTCCTAAATAATGATTTTTCTACTTCACATTCTAAATGAGGCAATTTATTGACCAAAAAGAGTTTGGACATTGTCTACTCTGTTAGTTGCTATTCATAATCTTCCCTTCCCTGGAAACAGAATGATGCATAACTAATTAATGTTACAAAATTCTCCAGTCGTAGCCTTGGTATATTACCAGACAAATGGATCATTATTAATAAGGAAGTTCACAGGATCACAAATTTAGAGCTGAAAGGGAGATTGGAGATCATCTAATCCAACCCCTTCATTATATAGATGAGGAAACTGAGGTCATACACCTGGCAGACTCTTTGCTCCAGCTGCTGCCATATTTATTTGTTGGTGTACTGACCTGTCAGCTGCCAGACAGTGCATGGCTAGTGATAGAATCCAGCATTGTTCATGAAGAAAGCAGTCTGTAAAGTGATGCCAGGATTCAGCCTTTTCTGTATACTACCTGCCAGCTATAAGGATTTTGTATGCACAGTGTCAACAGTGTTCACTCTTCTGCTGCAAGCATCCAAAGCTCTGTTAGTATGTGAACACTTGGCATCCTTGTTTACCAATGGCTTGACCCTACATTTCTATTGGCAAGAGTCGTTTGTATCTTGCATGTTCCTGAGCTGTCACTGTTCCCACATGCTATGACCCTAATGGAGAAATTTCTATGTGTACTCTAGTGTGGGACTCTAAGGTACACACAAAAATTTCCCCTTTCTAGTTTTGATGGATGATTATCATGTATGGTCAAGATAAACTGTATTTGGTAACTAGTTTGGCAAGCAGGGTTCTGTAGTCATTGTCAGTATCAATATGTGAACAATTAACTTAATATGTTATCCTTATTGCATCCATTGAATGACTGAGACAAAGAGCATTGAGAGAAATTATCCAGTATTTTTCAACAAGAATATAGAATGGGCTTCTAGACAGAATCAGCTGAGTAAGTGAGGCAGCTAGATGGGGCAGTGGGGGGTCTGGAGTCTCAAAGACTTGCATTCAAATCCAGCCCTAGACCCTTACTAGTTCTATGACCCTGGACAAGTCACTTAACCTGTGTCTGTTTCAGTTTTCTCAACTGTAAAATGACCATAATAGCAGCACCTCCCTCCCAGGCTTATTATGAGGATCAAATGACAATATTTGTGAAGTTTTTAGCACAGCACCCAGCACAAAGTAAATGTTTACTAAATGCCTGTTTCCATCTGTCCTTCCTTCCTCTTTTCCTTCCTTCCCTTTTTGTTCTTTTTTTCTTTCCTTCCATCAATCCTTCCTTCTTTTCCTCCTTCTTTCCTTCCTTCTTTTGCTCCTTTCCTCCCTTCTTTCCCTCCTTCCTTCCTTCCTTCCTTTTTCCCTCCTTCTTTCCTCCCTTCTTTCCCTCCTTTCCTTCCTTCATTCATCCCTTCTTTTCTTTCTTCCTTTTTTCCTTCTTCCTCCCTTTACTACACACTGCTTAAAAGACCCCAGGGGCTTCCTCTGTAAATTCCTCTGTTAGACCCTTGATATCTGACTTCAACCTACCTTCCTAGACTTTTTTTATATATTACTATGCATTATATATCATGTCCCATTCATTAAATTGACCTTTTTCTTTTTGTTCTTCACAAAGGACATTCCACTTCCATCTCCAGGTGTTTGCAAAGTCCTTCAAGCTTTGAACACCTTCCAATGTCACATCTACCTATAAAAGTATCTCTCTTCCTTTAAAGTTCAGGTGAAGTGTCATTATCTACATGAAACTTTGCTTGGTCCTCCCAGTAGTGAGATTCCAACCCCCCCCATTTATGTTTATTCTATTTACACATGTCTGTATATATGTTGTTTCTCTCAGTAGAATATAAATTCTTTGAGGAAAGGGCTTGCTTTATTCACCTCCAGTTCCTAGCAAAATAATAAGTATATATTAGGGGCTTAATAAATGCTTATTGATTGACAGATTATTAAGAAGGTAGTAGGCTTTTTTGTTTTTGTTTTGTAGAGGAAGTTAATTAAAATGATCAATTCCTTCTGCATTGGTCAATGACCTACTATTAGTGAAATAATTTTAATGCACTTCTAATTCTGATCACATCAAACAGGAGAGTCTAAAGGAAACCAATATTCTAGTCTGTCGTCAATGTTAATATGAGCCAGTTTAGACTTAGTGTCTATTACTCACCCATCTACATTAGTTGCTGTCTCTGACCTCCAGAATTTTGAGGCTACTTAGGAGACAAGACTAATGCATGCTACAATTAGAGTGCAGTTTGGATGTTAAATGATTGGCATCTCCTTTCACTTTGGTACTTTTCTGGAAACATGTTCTATTTTTGACACTAAAGAGTAATCTATAATCGTTTTCATCAGTGTTTGTCTATAACCAATTTGCAAATGGGGTATCTTTGGCATGTACACCTTGCATGCCATGCAATAGATATGAAACAGAGAGTTAATTTTACTTTGCCTTTTTATTTTTTATTGCCTCATTCCTATAATTCTATATTGTTTTACTTTTAAAAATTTATTTTATTTTTAATTTATGGAATAAAACAAGTCCTTCCATAACATAGTATAATAAGAAAGATAATTGTGCATGAAACTGCAAATATATTATACACAATTTGCTGTTCCTTTTATTTATTTATTTGGAGGGCAATTGGGGTTAAGTGACTTGCCCGGGGTCACATGGCTAGTTTTTGTGTTAAGTGTCTGAGGCCAGATTTGAACTCAGGTTCTCCTGACTCCAGGGCCTGTGCTCTATTCACTGAGCCACCTAGCAGCCCCTATTCCTTTTAAATATATAGTAAGGTTATTGTGTAATTTCTTTTTTTTTCTTCCTCCCTCCCTCCCTCCCCTAAAGGTGGCTACGTTTAGACACAAATGCAAACACACATGTATAATACATATAATTACTCTATACATAATTCTATTTGGATTCAGATAGGGTCTTTCTTCATCCTTTATTTTTAATTTGTGAGTTTATAATAGCCAAAATTACTTAGTCAATGACTTTGAACAACTCTGCTTTGATTTTTTAATTTCACCATCGTGAGGTCCTAGAGGGTCCAGATTTGCCATGAAATGCTAAAATGAGAAAACGTGCTGGTTTTGAGTTTACCTAGGATTAGGGAAAAAAATCTCTTGTGAAAATAAAATAAAAAAACATGATCTATTTGTTGGTAAACTCCCCTTTGTTTATAGTTTTCTAGGGTTAGTTTCTCTGTGCTTGTGATAAATTTCTGCTAATTTGACATTCACAGCCCTCTCAGAACTGCAGATTGTTACCAAAAGTTGTAAGACAGCTACTTTTGAATGGGTATCTAAATCACTAACTTCTCTACTGGCCCCAAAGCTTCCCAGCTCCTGTATCTATCTTTGTCAATCAATGTCTAGATGTGAGTCATGCCTTTTTATTTTCTATAGGAATTATCAAACCATTCCACCAGAAAACTCTGGGTATCAGAAAGCAAAGGGAGAAACTTAATTGTCTCTGACACCATTATAACCACTTTCCTTTTTGCATATCACTTCTATATATCTCTGTCAAAGAAGAGGCAAATTGAGTAATGAAAATGCTAAAGCCATCCTGAGACTGCATTATAGTGCATTCAAAGGGATGCAAACGTGATTCATTTAACATACCTGAGAATTTAATCTTACTGAAAGCAGTTATTTGTCATTTGTTGTTGGGCTAGTACAAACCTGTTTGGTATCATTTCAACAACCTCTGTTTGCTATGTCAGATTGTGGTTATGAATCTAATTTTAACCTTAGGAAATGAAAAAGGAATAGAAAAAAAATTGTGGTAGGCATTTTAAACAATTTTTACATTTCTTATTATGTATAAGCCAATAATAAAGAAACTGAATTCGTTCAATGTTATCACTGAGATTACAGTGTTGCCCTCTAGTGGTCGATTACCATGAAATACCAGAAGATTTTTTTTAAAAGAAAGAAAAAAGCTGTCCTCATCAAATTTTAACACTGACTTTTAAGTGTGTTGACTTTACTAAAATAGTGATAAATATTAAGAAAAAGTTGCAAATGAATGTTCATTTTGATTTTTTTTCAGTTTATAAGCGTTTTTAATGTACTATCTCTTATAGTGAATTTGGAAATAAGGAAAAAGACTTTTTTTGCAGTCAAAACAGTATTTTATTTGCCAAGTTTGAATTTTAAGTCAACGCATTATTATATTTGTACATGGCATCCAATTTGTTATTTCCAAAATAAAATACAATCAAATTAAAAATTAAATTCATATCCCTAAATCAAGCTGCCAGAGTAATATGATTATAACAATCCCTAGCTCCTAATTACAAAAAAAAAAAAAAAACCCTCTTTGGGGTTAGATATTTTTTTATGGAAGGGCTGGTAAATTACTAAATCCTAGTAGATTATATATGCTATTTACAATAATTTCAAAATGCAATAAGCTGTTTAATATGATATTAATAAAATCTCATTCTTATGAAATAGTTCATTGTTAATATTATACACAGTTTTGGTTTTGTATATCACTGCATCATTAATAGTAACCTACATGTTAGCAATAGAATTATTCTAACTGGGTGTACGGGACTGTAGCAGCAAGCACCCCAAGCGTCCTCAGGGTTTGCAGCTACCACAGGTTCTTGGATCTGCTTTGTTAAAGGAAAGCAACTCAAAATGGGTTAACAAGCTTACTTTAATCAGTCAGACCATATATCGTTTACCTTGTTCAGGGCAAAAAGGTCAGCACCCTGAACCTCAAAATATACAGGCATAATTATCAAGACAGAAACATCAAGTAGACAGATTTCCAAACTGTCCAACCATTACATCCATACCCAGTCAACATCTGGGTTTCCACATTCTGGGTTTTTCAAAGCCGGGGGACTCTCAACAAACGGCTTCCCAGAATTCAGATCAAATCACAGAACACTTCTCAAAGTGAGTCCCAAAAACAAAGCTACACATCAGGGCTTATATAGCCTTCTCCTGGCTCAGAGAATGTAACAACCTTATTGACTCACTGGCCAATCAAAAAGTATCTACTGAAAAACAAGCCTCCCCCACCCCAGGCTTCAGGTGCACATTAGCCTAGGGGCAGGGAAGATCTTTAAAATTTACATTCTTATTACAGGGACAAAGACAAAATGTCAATTATATAAGGTGGTTCATCCACTAGGAGTCAATACTTTGACAAATCTTATTATCATAAACATTCTCCCCACCATCAAAACAGGTGGTTGTTGGTGTTGGGGGGGGGGAGCAGGGGAAGAGTTTAAGCCATTTTAGACATCACAAAGTCCTAAATTCTGTCTCTACTGATGTTATTCACATTGAACTCTATGATAAGACTGATAAAACACCAGCAGATTGGTTTTCATCCACACGGGAAATAATTATTTAAGAGAGAGCATAGTGGTATGGATGCAGTAGGATCAAGGATCAAAGCATTGGAATCAGGAAACCTGGGTTCAAGTCCCCCCTGCACTACATACTAACTATATAAACATGGACAAGTCACTTAAACTCACTCTTGAACAGGCAATTTTCTAAGACTATTAGTTGTCTCTCTGTATCAGAGAGCTTCTACACTGACAAATCCCTATACCAATGAAAACAGATATGGACCCCAAAAAAGGGGAAAAAAAGTCATTACCTTTATCTATAAATTTTAGAACCATAGCTATAGTATGGCAGTGCGCCAAAGAAATGTAGACCAGAAATTGGTGCTGGAATGCAATACCTTAACATTCTATTTTAAAACTTACTCATCTATAGCCTGATATCTTAGAGATCTTGGGTTTAAAGTCCTTACTGCTTTGTATACTTATTCTAATTTTTCATATACATATATTATATATATACGATTTATTATTATATCATATATAAGAAGTTCTTCTTGGCATATATTCTAACTGTACATGTAAGAAATAATTTTGTATTCTGTTTTTCTTTGAATAATATATATTTATATATGTACACACTGTATATGTGTTTGTATGTACATAGAATATATATTATATATGTATATATGTATGTGTGTATAGTATGTATGTATTCTCCATCTATAAAGAGATGGCATGATGTGGTATGGTGGGAAGATCACTGGAATTGGAGTCAGATGGCCAGTGGGATTTTCAGATCCTATGCCTGCCTTTGTGATCTTGGACAAGTCACACAACCCGAGTAAACCTCATACTCCTCATATATAAAATGAAGGAGTTGGTCTCTGAAGTTTTTCAATATTGTTTATGCTCCAATATCACATGTTGCAGTTTTAATAAATTTAGAGATGCATTAGTAAAGAAAGTAGAGCAAGGATAAAAAAAAAGGTAATTTGCTTTTATTTTTTCTAAGATGAGGGCTGATTTTGAGAAATGGAGAAGCTAAATGACTGTACTTTAATCTTTCGTTGAATAGATTTGCAAAATGGAACTGAAAAGTCTCTTCTAATCTAGGTTTTTCATTGAAGCAGTATATTGGCTTAATTTTATTTTGAATGTTTTCTAATAAGCATATGTATATCTAAATAGGAGAATTGTGTGTGTCTATCTATCTAATCTATACATATGTATATATGTATATGTGTGTATGTATGTATGCATATATACATTTACAAATAATAAAATCACAATATAGTAGTTTTCAGATTATTTATCAAACTACGTGTCCTCTTTTTTAACTAAAAAATAAATGAATGATAAATTATTCTTTGTATTTCACCACACCATTGAACACACATTCATATGAAAACTATCTGTATATAATCCACATATATTTATGTATACATATGCACATATATAGATATGTTTATACCTGTATCCATCTATTCCATATGTATCTCCAGAACACCATGCTTCGGTGTATTCTATACTTGTGAACTGAAAGTCTGTCTTGTATCAGCATAAACAGAAAGAAAAGGCGCCTCTTGGATGTGTTCTGATAAAAGTGCTGTCACTTAGGATTAGGGCCAATCAAAGTTATGTCATTTCCAGTTAACTCTTCCAAATTTTAGATATAACAGATACACGATACCTTTTCATGCATGATAGTCAATGTTGAAATGAAAAGGTAGTCTTCTCTCAAAGGTAAGACCTATTTAGTTGAGTAAAATTTGTTAAAATAATCACTTATTATTTGGGTAAGCCATTTTTTCTGACTTGTTATAAGAAGGACTTCTTATATCTAGAATCCAAAGCATATTATTAGATCATATTTTTTTAAGTGGAATGTGGTTATTCTTGGTAAAAGATGATTGGCATACTTTAAGACAATTTTAAAGAAAGTTTCTTTTGAAATGGTTTTATCTAGCACAGAATATTATCAACTGAAATTAGAAAGTAGGTACATAATAAATGTTTGTCACTCATGTATTGGTTTGAAAAATTATAGTGTTATAGCCACCAAGGCTTGGAATCATAAGCTGTAGTTTTTCTTATGCAATTCTAGTTTTTCCTCAAACCTGAATGGTTCATTTTCGTGGAATTTAAGAAAACATAGGAAAATAGATTTGGAACAAGAAGGGATATCATAGGCCATAAAAATCCCCTTTACAGATGAGAAAACTGAGACCTAGGATGGGTTAGCATTAATCATGGGAGGCTGAAATTGAAACCATGCCCCATGACTCTAGGGCAGCTAGATGACTTAATGAATAGAGTGCCGGTCCTAGAATCAGGAAGATTCATCTTGAGTTCAACCCTGGGCAAGTCAGTTAATTGTTTGCTTCAGTTTTTACATCTGTAAAATGAGCTGGAGAAAGAAAGAGCAAACCACTCCAGTACCTTTGCCAAGAAAACCCCAAATGAAATCATGAAGATTTGGACATGACTGAAAACAACAGAATAACAACAAACTCTGATGCCAAATGCTATATTCTTTTCATTATGTCAAATGGTTTCATTTATACTGTATCTGAGGCTATGACAAAATGATACATAATAGATTTCTTTGACATTAAAATGGTTGATGTCACGATTAAAAATACTCCCAAATGACCCTGTGCATAAAGATTACTTAGTGAATATTAGAAGTATGTATGCATAAAAACATACTAGTCATCAGAGAGTGAAACTGGTTGATGAATTAATATAATAAATATTGCTGAGAATTTTTTTGAAAATCTCCCAAAGAAAGGAAGCAGCACTCATCCCTCTCTCTAACTTTTATCTTTCTGACAGTGGGTTCCATCACCAGGCTCCAGAGTATTAACTATAACATGACCACATCTGGTCAGTAGGGGCAATTTGTGCCCCTTCTCTTTATTTACCAATAAATATTCACCACTTTTCCCCTTTGTAACTTTTTTTTAAAAAAAGAGACTTTACCAAACTAAAGGGAAACCAAAGGAATTAGTACAGGGAAAATAACCAGACTTGGAGTCAATCTGGGTCCCAGGGGAAAAGTTGAAATAAGACTTCTAGTCATTATTGCCTGAACAGTATAAAAATAGATGTTTTGGGGCCGCTAGATGGCTCAGTGAATAAAGCACTGGCCCTGAAGTCAGGAGGACCTGAGTTCAAATACAGCCTCAGACATGTAACACAAAACTAGCTGTGTGACCCTGGGCAAGTCACTTAACCCCAATTGCCCTACCTTCTCCCCTCCAAAAAAAAAAATAGATGTTTAGTGGACTGATAAGCCAACCATAGTGAAGAGAGGAACTTTCAAACTGTAAAGTGTGAGTACTTTCCTGTCATTGTCCACCAATCTCATAGGTCATTTTCAAATGGGCAGTTGTTTTTGAATCATTAGAAAGCCCGGTATGGAGATGATTCTAGACACACTGACCAGAGCCTTTCTCTAATTTTCAACAGAACTATATTGAAAGGAACTGGTTTATCATTTTTGAAAAGTTTTAGAAAAAAAGAGTCATTTATTTACTTCAATAAACATTTAATAACTGCCCAAGTGGCACTATGTTAGGAACTATAGGAGAGAGAAAGAAATTTTTAAGTCCTCACCTTAAAAAATTTGTAATCTCATTGGCAAGATCAGGTATACAAATATGAAAATTTAAATATGAAACAGTATAAGATTCAGCCTCTTTCAGCTTCAATGAAGTGGTTGTGCTGAATCATCCAGAAAGTCCCTTTGGACTTTGTCATTCTTTGATTCTGTAGTTCTAATTACTCAAAAGATGATGCGAATGTATGTGTTCCAGGAGACATCATTGTAGGACTATATAATTCATGAAGATGTAATTGAGGAGTTGGTATTTAATTTGTACCTTGAAGTATAAGTAGGATGTAGATATGTGGGGCAGAGACATAGATTTTATTCATAAGCTACAGAAGATGATTGGTAGCTATGTAATATTGGGCAAATGATTTAACCTCCCTGACCTTCAGTTTCCTCTTCTGTAAAATCAGAGGTCTGAACTAGACTCATCTCTGATGTCCCTTCAAGTCTATATATGTGATTCATTAAATTATTGGCCTATGAAAGGAACAATCCATCATCACTCCATAAGTATAGTAGACTAGGCTGGCTGGATATGAGACTTATATAATAACTATTCTAAGAGGATTCTAAATTGGTCTAAATTACTTGGAAGAATTGTCAGAAGTGAAGAGTAAAATTGGCCTATTAAAAGGTATAAGTCAGGGGGAGACTGTGGCTTACATCAAATAGGCGTTTTGATAACACATTTGGTAGCATGATGCCCAGTTCCATCTAGATTTTCCTGACATGAAGTTTACAGTTTCACCTCAACCTTCTGGATTTTGGTATGCTAAGAAATCTTGACTTTCACCTAGCTTTTTTTACATTCCCTTTGCATAAAACTTTGGACCCTGATCTTTCTTCTCTTAAATTGTTGTTTAATGGTGAAGGGGGATGAATGTCAAAATTGTTGTGAAGGTAGAATTGATAGAGCTTAGGAACTGATTGAATTGAGAAGATGAGGGAGAGGAAAGAATCAAAGATGACTATGGGTTTTCCAGCTTGGGTACTCTCAACAAAAACAGGAAATAAGATAAAAGATAGGATTGGGGGGAAATGATGATTTTGATTTAGGACATAAGATAATGAATTCAATTTTGGACATAGGTATATTGTAGAATAAATACCATTATCTGTTTGGCAGGTCATATTGATCAAAGTTTATTAAAACAGCTGAGGGATAGTCTCCATTTTTAGCAGGCATCTCAAAGTGAGCAGGGTAGAGTGAAATTTTAGACAATAAGTTTTTAAAAGAACAAGTCAGCATTAGTGAGAGTGGAAGAAACATTAGTGAGAGTAGGGTGTTTGTGTTAACACCTCAATGAATACAGAGATCAGATGAAACCTTAAAGAGAATGATTTACAAAACTGGAAACACTTTTTTTTCTGATAATGATCAATTTATTCGTTAGGTTAGCAGTAGCCAATAAATTGGGTCAATGACTTTTCTCAATAACCAAAGACCTTGAGTGAGGGCTGACAGGATCTTTTATAACAATTAGCAATATGGCAGGGCAAAATCTCCAGCAACATAACCATATCTTCTTCTCTTTGGCTATCAGTGATGTAGTCAGAATTGAGATTACATCATTTGGATCTACCTTTCTGAAACTCCCTTGACCACAGCCAATACATATTATTCTAGTCACAAGATAAAGCTTCTCAGGTGATAAGCATAATGGGAGTTATGTTGATTTTTTTTCACAAGATGGGGGTTAGGCTAATCAAATTTCTATGGAAAGTGGATGATGTATGGGGTCACAAAGATATAGGTAATTGTGAGACAAGAAAATGACCTTTAGGCATGGAATGTGGTTGGTGGGTGAAGTTAACAAGGAAAAGAAACCACAGAGGTGAATATTAAATCTACCTTGATTAAGTCTTAGCAAAATAGAATTTAAATAAATTTTCAATTTTAGAATTCCCCTCTTTGATTCTTGGGAGGTCACACCTCCCATGAATTGCTTAGCCTGATTAATATTACAAATAAAAGAGTGGTGAAAATTCTGTATGTCTATCGCCACATAACATTTAGTAAAGCTAAAGCAATGATTACAGAAAAATGCTGTGAAAAGGGGGCTAATATTTCTACTTGTTCTAATTCTGTAAACCAAATATATTAGAATAGGAACTAGAGAAATTTTCTTATAGATATTCTACTTTACTAGGACTAACTTGAGAGGGGATTGTTCCAAAACCATCAGGATAGATCTTATAACTTACCACTTGGTCTTTGAGACTGCCCATGCAATGAATTAATAAACTCTATGAGGAGGGGTGGGGTGGGGCTTTGCATCTCCTTCAGTAAGTAGGTTTTGCAGATTCAAAGGCATATGGGGAGGGAATGTGAACATTTAGTGTCTTTCCTAGTAAACCATTACCAATGTCCATTTCATCAGCACATTGTCATCTTAGGGCTCAGATGTCACATGCAGGCATGCAGGAATGGAGTAGCTCTGAATTGAGAGGTTTCTCCTAGAAGATCAGTTTCTCTGGCTCATGTTACTTGTATAGATTCTTAAATGTTTCTGCTACAATGTTTTGCAAAGCAGAATCAATACAATTTAATAGCCTTTCCTAAATTTGGTTTTCCAATAACCATCTCAAGCATCAGGAACCCCATAATTCACCCAAAACTTTAGAGAATTTGAGTCTTTATATCTCATCTGCTGGAAGAATCTTAGAAAGAATCTATGAGGATCTGACTTGTAAAATGTACCTTTCTGGTTAAAGAGTTGATATTACCAAATTAGACATGTAAGTTAAGTTTAATAGCGCTTTTCTAAATTGTTATTGACTCCATTATCATTTATTTAAAACTGAAGTTCATTTATTTAATTCTTTATTTCAGATTTAAGTATCATTAAGGGGAAAAAAAACCTTCAATTTTACTGCTTATAACTGGTTGATATTTTTAAGAAATTTAAATAAGAAATTTAAAAAAATCATTCTAGAGTAGCAGCTTGAGCAGAAGGTGAACAATATAAATTTATATATAAATCCTGAACCCATTTTGTAGAATTTGTTATTAGAACATGATCAAGGTCAATATATCCCATTAGAATAATTTCATTTGACATATGTAATCATCTGATGTTGTTGCAAGATACTTATTTTAAGGTGACTTTTATATGAAGAATTCCATTTTAAACATTCAATTTGAGATGTTGCCTAAGCATCGGGGTGGGGGGGGGGGGCTGGGGGGAGATGTCTAGTAGTGAGTTTTAAATTTGGAATAGGATCTGAATATAAGTGAATTAGATAGAAGTCATCATCATAATTAATAAAAAACCATGGAAGTGGATGAGATTATCCCAGAAGAACATGGAGAAAGAGAATGTAGCTAAGAGTAGATCTTTGCACAACATTTAGAGAAGTTGAGAAGAAGATGATGACTTTGTAAAGGAAGCTGAAAAGGGCCAGTTAGAGAGGTGGGAAAACGGAAGAGGAGCACTTTATTAGAACCAAATGTAGAGTAGTTGTTAGAAGGAACAAGTCAGCAACATCAGATTCTTCAGAGTGAGAAGAGGCCTTTAAAAGATCTAGAAATTCGGGCTACCTAATCCAACCTCTCCATTTTGTAGATGAGGAAATTGAGGCCCATATAAATTAAATGACCTGTCCAAAGTCACCCAGGCAGAGAGTATGACCCAGAGTACAGTCTTCTGTATTGCTTTTTCAAGAATGTGTGTTCTCCATTTGAGATGAAGTAGGATCAGAAACACATGGAACTATTTGCAATTTGTGTTTTGATGTTAGATATTTTATCTTATATTATTACATATTTTGATATTTTATGTCAGAGAATTAAATTTAATTAAATTAATGAATAATAATGAAAATTATTAGAAATACTAAGAATAATAGAAACAAAGTAACCCAGTTTTTCCTCAGTAGAGTTTGAAATAAAATCTTGTTTTGAATATCACTGTAATTTTTGACTCTCTGCCCTCCAAAAATTGAAGTTTCATGACATTACAATAGTCCAAAATTATATGACATACTTTACATGGAGTCAGTTTTTATCATTTGCTTTCTTGTGTGCTTGCTTTACTTAAAATATCAGGTCACAAAATGATAGAACAAAAGGTGTTTGCAAAGTATACAGTGCAATTAGGAAGCAAATTCCTAAGATATATGGGTAGTTCTAAAGCAGACTTTGAATAGCACCATTTTTAAGGCTGAATCACAGTCTTTGATGAGAGCAGTCTATAACAATGCCATCTTTGAGAACCTTGCTCAATCTCAATTTAGTTGCTGAAATGTTTCCACAGTTTATTTTTCTAGGATCTTTTCCATGGCTCCTTGCTCATAAAGACCTGGCTGTGGAAGGAAATTGGGCAGGAACTTTTGAATTGGTCTCTTGTTTCCCTAGTTCCATTGACCTGTACCAGCGTTTTTACACTTTGTAAGACTTGAGTTGCTCATTTGCTACTGTGCTTAATCAATATTTTTTCTCTATTAATAAATAATTAAAAATAAAATTCTGATAATGGACTAGTTAGATTATGAAACAAATAATTGAGTGAAACAGGGGAGGGGGATTTTGTAGATTTCTCTTTTTCTCTCTCTAATACCTTACCACTTTGAGAAAAGTTGTTTTGAGTGGACAACTCGTCAAAGAGTTTACCTCATGAACATAAGTTTAAATAAATTAAGGCCCTATGTCTTAGTTTGGCTTCATTTAAATATTTTGAAAACTGTAACAGTCTCTTTTTGAAAGGCAAACACATGGAAAAAAACAAACAAAAATAAAGATGATCTTTTGATATAAGAATATATTATAACTGCGGAAAATGAACCCTCCAAAAATAAATTGCATCTTGTACTGCCAAAGCATGTATGCTTTTCTTTGAAGAATTTAAATGAGAACTGGACTGAGTGCACTTTTGCACAGAAAACCAATTTTTCCTCTCTTTACTCTGACTTGTCATTGTGCATTTTGCTAGGATGTAACTGAATTTAAAAAAAAAACTTAGGGCTGGAAGAAAGGGTGTGTGTGTGGGGTGTGTGTGTGTGTGTGTGTGTGTGTGTGTGTGTGTTGATCTTTTTATTTCTGCTTTGCTTCTGGCAGAATTATTAAAGAAGTCATCATTGAAAGATTTTTCTGCATGATCCAGAGCCATAAACATGTTTCTTATTTGTACTGTCTTTTTAGAAGGCTGTTAGAGAAAGTGGGGAATCACACAAAGGTGGGATTCAGTTAACAGTCAGAAGCATTCTTCTGATCAATTTGTCATAGAAAACCGAAAAGAAATTATAGATTCATTAAAAACTGATAACTGGGATATTAGAGGCAGGGAATTTCTTTGGCTCTATTTTAAACTAGAATTATCCAATAGTTTTTCTCCTATCTTTACAAGGCAGAAAGAAATAGGTGAATTGCTTTAGAGCAGAATGCTGTTTTCTGTTGAGATAGTTTTGCTATTTTGCAGATAAAGAGAAAAATAATGTCAAAATGCTTAAGGTTCAGAAAAGCTTTTTTTAAACTTTATTACATTCCCCTCCTCCCCTGGGGAATGAAGAAAGAAATTAGTAAATAGAATTTCTGCTGCACTTTCTAATGTAAAACATAATGAATTTATTTGGAAAGGATCATATGCACTAAAATCTGTAAGGAAAATTATATGAATAATTCTGCAAAATTTCTTAGAGGAATTTCAAAGTGAAGAGTGATTAATGACAGATCATAGAAGTACTTATTAAATTGATTTAGTAAAATAATCTGGAGGTTGTGATGAAAGCAAAAGCCTGGATTTTCCCAACAGTCACATTCTCTAACATAGTTTAGCCAAAGTCTCCAGTGTGGATATGGATGAATCTAGTGAAATAGCAGAAGGAATAAAGAAAGGGGGTCGAAAGGACTGGGAAACAGGAAGCAGAGTGTATGGCTGTGACTTATCTAGTTTAAAAGGCTGCCAGTTGAGTGAGCCTTCAAAAAGAGTTTGGACAGTGTTATGGGTTCTCTTGTTTACATTATAGATGGAGGAGAGTCTCTGGTTTAAAAAAAAAAAAACCTTCCAGCAATTGTGGAAGAAATGAGAGTGACCAACAATGAATAATGATGGTGATTAAAAATCCATACTAGGCATCATGAACCAGGAAACTGATTTTCTTTTATGTACAAAAATTACTAATGTGAACCAATAAAGACAAAAACAATGAGAAAAGCCTTTTAGAAATGGTGTTAGGGGAATTGTGACCAAGTAAGAGACTTAGGGTTTATGCTTAAAAAAATAAACTAAACTATACATTGGGGGTTGGGGAAGAGGGTTGACCATCTCTTAACCTCATTGGAATAGGAGCTGCTTATCCTTGCCCAAAGAATTAAACTCCTTTTAGGCACTTGAGTATTTGCTGACAAGTCCTAGACTATAGGATCCTTACATGTAGTTGGTGATCTAAAAACATTTATTGAATTAATTATTATTCCTAAGTTATTTCACCTTGAGTGATAAGGAAAATGGTAGTAGCCTCCAAAGAAATGGGGCAGTTAAAAGCAATAGCAAGTTTAGGGGAAAAGACATTGAATTCTATTTTGGATGTAAGACAATGGACTCAGGGTGGTGGGAGTGGGAATTCTGTCAAAGGAAATCAACCTATGGATTCTTATCTACTGGACAAGTATTCTTGGTCCTCTTGGTACAAACACATTTGGAGACATATATATGTGTGTGTTTGTGTGTGTGTGTATGTATGTATGTATATATGTGTGTATGTATATATGTGTGTATGTGTGTGTATGTGTGTATGTATGTGTGTGTATGTATGTGTGTATATGTGTGTGTGTTTCTGTGTGTGTGTGTGTGTGTGTGTATAAAGTCATGGACAAATCCAAGGCATAGAAAGAGTAGTGGCTTGAGAGTCAGCAGACTTGAATTCTTGACTTACTAGCCATGTGACTCTGGTGAAAGCTGCCTAAGTCCTCTGAGTTTTAGTTTCCAAATCTATACAATAGGAACTATAATAGGTGTCCTGTTTACTTCACAGAATTGTTGTGAGGATCAAACGAAATAATGAATGCAAAACTCTTTGTGAATCATAAAGTACTAAGTGAATATCATCAATTATCATTATTGTGAATATCTACTGTAATCACTTTCAAAGCACTTGATAAATGTGAGCTTTCCATGTCAATGGAGGGCTTTTCAATGAAGGGGACAGAGTAAAAATTTTTTTAAATAAAATAGTTACCATTCTACTAACATAACTCCTTTAAACCTTTTCCCCCAAGAAAATGAAAGCTTCTTCAGGTTGGGAACTATTTTATCTTTATCTTTATATTCCCAGAATTTTAGCATGTTCACAGTACCTGGAACATAGTAGCCATTTAAAAGTGCTTCTTGATTGATGATTTCATATTTATTCAGCTTTCCTGGGAACTTCTAGAATTACCCTAACTCTGCAGGATCCAACAATCAGAGCACATTTAAAATATGATTAAGTGCCCCAAATGGACTATAAATGAAAAAAAGAATGTAAAACAGAAAAGCATTTAAACAATAGTAAGACAGTTAAGGTAAAATTGGAGACATTGACCACTAATCAGAGACTTGAGGGAAAAAGGAGAAATGTGAATAAAGTCCTTTTTGCTTCATGGGAAGTGAGCATATGGAATAAGTTGTACAATTATAGAGTAACAAAGCCAATAGGCTAAATGAATTAGACTGAGCTTGACATGTTTATAGAGAGAAAGGTGAATAGCTGACTATAGTACTCTTGGTAAGTTGTGGTAACCTCATTTAAAGGGTCTGGGATATGGGAGGCTTGGGAGTATTTTGCTGGACACAAATTATAAAGAAGAGTCTAGAAATGTAAGTTCTATTTTATATCAAACTTCAGAATGACTGAACTTTAAATGATCACTTTCCCACATATGGAAGATTGGAGAGATTATTATATTAAATTTTATGGAAAATGTAATTTTCTACTTAGTTATTTCCACTTGAGAATACTATTCATATTTCATATATGTGAGGTAAAAAAATACAAATGCATTTGCATAATGCATTCATAAAAATTCAGTGATATAACCCAACTTTATTACATCTTTAACACAAAATGGTAAGTAGGTAAACAGGGTTAAGTAAACTGAATCAATGTAGGAGAAATCATATAAATAAAGGCATTCACCAGGAATACTTCTTTATTTTGTCTTATCAAAACCAATGACCAGAGAATTTTTGTGATCAGAAAACATAAATATTCCTTTAGAAACTCATATTTATAGTGTAGTTAAAAGCTATTGCTATTCCCCTAGGGACCTACCTTGTCATTGTGTCATCGTAATTCTGTTGGGTCATTGGGATTATGTGTTGTTTTGATTTATTTTTTTGTTGGTTTACTTCTCACTTTTGCCAAACTGAGGGAAAAACAAACATGTTAGATCACTCTTCTTTTTAATTTGCATAATAAGCATTTATCTGCTGGTGCTTCGCTTCCCCCAAAGCTGTCATTCAAGAAATAGATTTTCAAATAACTTTTTTTTTTTTAAAAGATCAACATCAGTCACTGAAAGTCTCTTTTCAGAATGTCAGATGTGTAATTCAAGACTACCTCAAAGCTAAATGTTGAAAGACGGACTGATAGTAGACAAAGATAGCCCTACTACTCATGTTCACTGGTTTTTACGTATTTTCCTCTTTTTTTTTTTTTTAGTAACAAAAGGCATTGACCATTATTTTTCTGATAAATAAGAAAAAGTCTTTGTTTCTGGAACAAAATCTGCTTGATAAACTTTTAATAAAATAAATAAATTTAAAGAAAAATATGCTTAAAATGTTGATATTTTTATCTTAACCCATAGGTTACCTTTTGACTGTATGTAGTAAAATCTCATTATTTTGAGTCACATTTGCTATTATATAGCAATAGGCATTAGGCTGAAATCTACCTTTGTACTAAAGAAGAGATTTTTTAAGCAAATGAATATTGTGCAAAAAATATAAATCAGTCTCCTGAAGTGTTTAAAATTTGCTTGTACATTTTAATTGAATAGAGTTGTATATAAATGCAAACTCTCAAAGTCATTGATGGGGCCTTTTTTTTAACTTCTGTCAAATCAAAGCCTGGGCCAAGTAAAAATGTCTATACACTTCAAATGACATCCATTAGTCCAGAATGGGTAAAGAATTTGTTGAAATATTTTCCTGAATAAAATCTATATCTTTTCTGTTCCAAGGTATCACCTAAGTCAACAATGAGGTTATCAGATGTATGACAGTGATGGTATATATTTATGTAACACATATAAAATATATATTATACACACATACATTATACATAATATATCCTATTGTTATAGATCATACAGATGTGTGTATATATGTTTATACATACACACACATATATATATATGTATTGTTACTAGCACTTCTACACAAGATAGTTGATTAACCCCATGTCCCACCTAACTTCTGCTAATGGTTATCTACATTGGAAATGGTATAAAGTAACCCAGCAGTTGATTTCCTGAGGGATCTTTATTGTTTTTTGGAATTTCTACTGATATTCGAGATCTAGAGAAGCTTTTCCTCCTTATATTAATTTAATTTTAATTAATTTTAATTTTTAATTTAATTAATTAATTAATTTTAAATTTAATTAATTTTAAGTAATTTAAAATCACATGGGTTAATAAAGTTTGTTAAAACCAGTACATCACAATTATACATAATTATACTTGTATATCATACAGATGAAGATGACGTCAATGAAATGGCATTATTCCTTTTCCCTTGTCTTCTTTTGATAGGAAGGCTGTAAACTATGTCTACAAAGTATTGCCATCACTGTCATGTCCAGATGCTGATAGATTATTGTGGTGTAATGAACAAAAGGTATCAATAAAACTTTTTTTTTTTAATGTGGGAAATTAAAATTGTTCCCAAGCGTTTCAGAAAAGAAAATAGCACAAACTATTACCTAAGAGAGTTTTCTGCCTGGCAACATTAATTTCCTATTCATTTCACCACAAAGAAGTTTTTGGTAAGGTTTGTAAATTATAGAATGCTCTGAACAGACTAGTATAGCAGGAAGAAAAATATGTAATAGGTCTCCTTAAAATAAGAAAGAGTTTCTGTCGATCCAGCTGAGGAAGTTCAGATCATAAGAGCTTGGTTTGTATTTTCATGTCAAAACAAGGAATAAAAGAAAAGAAAACCACTCCAAAACAGAAGGAATAAGCAAAAGTATCCAAGGTATAGACTTCATAAGTTGCCAAATTAACAGTGATGAACTGTCTGATTCTGGCCCAGATGAGACAGAATGAGAACAGGGGAAGTTGAGTTGTTTTTGTTTTCTATTTTTCTTTTCCCTCTTCTCTTGAGCCAGGAACATATTATTACTCTCTTTCGTGAGAGAGAGACTAATGCCTATGAGCTAAATTATTTCCCCAATATCCCAGTTTAGCTTGATAGTAAGGAACAGTTTTTATTATCACTAAGTTAAAGATAAGAAAAGTGCACTCAGAAAGCTTGGATTACTTGCCCTAAGTTCACACTGCAACCCAAGTTGCTTGTCTACCTATGACATCCGGGGCCTGGGACTCACTCCCCATCTGTCTCCTGAAATGTGAGACAGTACCTAGTGGGGGAGGGGTAGAGATAGGGCTTGTGATTTCATCAGGTCAAGGAACTGGGGTAGAGGAAATTCTCTTTCCCAGGGAATCAACATCACCTCTCTGCAATTTAGGTTTAGAGTAGCTTGGGGCACTAAGCTATTTATTCAGGATCACCCAGCCAGGAGGTGTTAGAGAAAGGACTGGAAATCCTAGGCTGCCTCTACAGCCATAGATAACCTTGGTGAAACACAGCTACCCCCTTATCTTCTCCATTCCATCTCAACAGGAAGTGATCACCCTTTTTCAACCTTGAATTTTTCTTTTTTTTTTTTTTAATTCTAGCTGGCTATCACTATAAACTAACTTTAATGGTTTAGAAAAAGTCTGTGAGATTTAGAACAGGGAGCTTTTTGGAGTGTGTTTAGTCTTCCTGTGATACCTAAAGGGGTTTAAGTTTCCTCTGATTGACTGCCGTGCCCTTGCCTTCTCCCTTCCCAACCTCTCCCCCTCCCCAACTCCACTGCTCTGGCCCAGATCAATGTCAGTAGTTAAATGAATCAGTTATTTGAAAGCTGTCTGTTGACCTTTCCTTCGTGATTGATTGCATGAAAAGTGCACAGGAGTGAGGTTTCCAGCTAAGAGAGAAGCCTCTCCCAGTAGACCACTAGGGTTTCCCACAGAGGAATTGGCTGCCTGCATAGATGCAGGACCTGAGAGCAGGCTCTCACGTAACCATAATGAAGCTGAAAGCCACATAAAGCCTTCCTCCATAGCCCCGAAGAATTATTTATGAAGAGAAGACAGGGGTTCAGTGGTTTACTGAACACTTCCTGACATGGCCTGGAATGAGGGTGACAGGGGCCCCAGGTGACAGCTGCCTGGGGGGCTGGGCCTGGGCTCTACCAAGATATCAAAAAACTTGTGAAAGATCACAGGGCATCATCCCTTCCCACCATGAGCCCTGAAAAGTCATCAGACCTTCTATGTTTTCATTTTGGAAGTCAAATCTGAGTAAATTCATATCCACACAGAAGAAACTTGTTTTTGAACCAAATTCCCTTGTTCTATTTTCTTTAGTTAAACTTGGTGGAGACATGTAATCATTTTCTCTTTCTACTAACCTGTTTCATAGGAAACAAAAAGGTTTTGTTTTGTTTTCTAAATTAAAAACTCCAAGGGGAGGATTTTAACATCCACATAAACTTATCTATACCTTTTCAATGTGTAGTTTGGACTCAGAATAAGTGAACTTGTTTTTATAAATAGAATATTACCTGTAGTTAAAATAAACAATGTATCTCCAAGACAAGAATGATTATTTTAGGTCTGCTGTCCAATTCTAGTGTGTTCTTGTATTGTAAAACTTATTTGGCCTTTTTCTTTTATCACATCCATCATAAAACAAGCAGCATGGCCTCTTGAAATAATTCATATTTTCCAATGTTGCAATAGTTTGGAATGGGAAAAGAAGCTTATTTCTTATTGAGATCTCTCCTTTTCCCATCCTGGAAGGCTAGAGAAATACAAATAAAGCAGTTGTACAGGGAATAGAATACTAGATTTGAAGCCATGGGGTCTGAATTCAAATTCTCAATCTGCTACTTCCTATCAGTATGACAATGAGTTGCTTTCCCCTCTCTGGGCCTCAGCTTCCTCATCTGGAAAATGTGGAAGTTTCACTACATAGAATCAAATTTTCCTTCCAGTTCTAAACTGCAATATTGCACGTGAAACCATGTGAGTGGAAAGGGAAAAAATTAATGCTTTATATTGCTATAGAATATGATGACTTTCAAAACATATTATACCATCCTCAAGTGTAAGAAGGTAGGACTCCCATGGAGAAAAATGTCTCTTTTTTTATGGACTCCTCAGAGAGAAATGCCAACTTTAAGTAACAGATTTCTAGCTCCTGTATTCTCCTCATTTTTTATACTCCTCATTCAATGACCTTTCTTGAACTTTCTGAAAACATAGCTATTTCAATTGATTTCAGATTTGGGGAATAGAAAAAAAAATCCACTTGAGAGTAGGAGGTAAATTTGGAAAAGAAACTTGAGAATATTCCCCCTCGAAGTTTACCGAATCATTCTTTTTAACACTGTCCCATTTCTCTATGCCCTTTCACAGTAAACTCAGAGAATTAGTAGCATTGATCAGTGCCTTTCATTTCCTCACTATGCCCTCTCCTCTTAACCCCAATCGTCCTGACTTCTGCTCCTACTGTATCACTGGAACTCTTAAAGGCCATCTAATGGTCACTAATGATCTCTTCTATTCAAATACTCTTTAATTAGTTGTTCATTCTCCACTCCTCTATGGTATTGGTGTCACTGGCCATATGCTGAGGCAACATGGTATTGTAGTGAGAGCACTGGACTGGAAATCCATAGACCTGAGTTTTATTCCTGGGTCAGCCATTTATTAACCAATCCCAGGGAAATTCTTTAGCCATCTATGATGTTCAATTTTCTCATCTATGAAGTAAGGGCATTGATGTAATCAGGGGTGGGGAAACCTGAGACCTTGAGGGCACATGTGGCCTTCTAGGTCCTAAGGTTTGGCCCTTTGACTGAATCTAAACTTCACAGAACAAATCCCCTCAATAAAAGGATTTGTTCTATAAAACTTGGTTTCTGTCAAAAGGGTGTTCCCAAGGACCTAGAGGGCCACAGGCAGCCTCGAGGCAGCAGGTTTCCTACACTTGATATAATCTATCTCTTAAGGTGGACTCCAACTTTTACATTGCATAATTCTTCTTTAAAAACAAACAGAAAAAAACTTTCCATTCTATCAAATGAGATAACATTTGTAAAAAAGTGCTTAGCACAGAGACTGTGCCCTTGTAAAAGTCTTCTTCCCCTTCTCCTATGAATGGCTATCACACCATATTGGTTCTTCTTCCACTTCTCAGCCTTCTGATCACTGTTCTAGATTTTAAAGGCCTCTGTTCGAGTACCAGCCTCTCCATTTATGAGTTAGTTAGGAGACCTTGGGCAAGTCACTAGACTTCTCAGATTCATTCAGTTGCGTCATCTGTAAAACACATCTATCATCCTGCCTCCCAAGAAGGCAGGTGTGTATTAACTAAGATGAGAGTTCTTTGAAAACTGTAAAGCTTTAGACAAATGTGAGCTGTTATTATTTCTTTGGAACATTAACCAGCTCCTTTTCCCCTTTTCATTTTAATTACCAGCCTCCCTCTAAGGGTTCATTTTGAGATCCTCTGCTTTTCTCGCACTATCCTCATTCCTGAGAGCAGATCCAATGGCAAGGCTTTGACTATCACCTCCCATCATATTTACTACAGCTATCTGAGGTTTCATCAGTGAGATTACTACCTCCACTGATACAGAAAGAAGTCCCTCTAGGTATTTTTAGTGGGTTGTCTTCATGAGTTGTATGACCCTCTCCCAAAAAAAATATTAATTGGTGGTCAATGTTGTGGTGATGATTCCCTCTAAATTTAATTAATAAATGCACAATCCATGGCCCAGCAAGCTTAGGAAGACCAGGTTGAGCTGATGCTCCATGTGGTGGAACCTTCAATTAGTGAGGGTCACCTCCCTCCCACAAGTCAGAATAGACCTTTATTAGAGAATCCTCATTCACATGGCACCTACTAAGGCTGTCTCCAGTTTTTGCCTCTCATTCCCTTTTTATCAAACTCTGCTTAGATGCCTTCGTGATTTTGTTTTTATTTGACATGTGATTTTAGTATAAGAAAACTCCCTGCTAAGGAAACTCCCTCTACCGATGCCAGTAAGCACCTATTCTGCAAATTCTAGCTTTCAAGAGTTGTCTGGAGCACTGAGTGAGACTGCCCAGAGTCACACATCCAGTGATGGGTCAGATACAGGACTTGAACCCCAGATTTGTCTCTAAGTCTAACTCTTTTATCTCTATGCCTCACTGCCTTTCCATTCCGATGACAATTAAAAGTTATTGTCAAATCTCTTGCCATTTTCCTCATAGAATGAATCTTTAAAACCACTTCATGACAACAGTCTCTGGACCCAACAATCTTAGAACTATATATTTTCTTTTGTACCCTATATCAAGTCATCTGGGAAGTCATACTAATCTTTCCCTTACAGTGTCTCTGAGATTCTACCCTTCCTTATAATCTGCACTGAGACTACTTAGTCCAGACCTTTAGCATGTGTATTTATTTATTTATTGAGACTGGATCTCCCTATCTCACTGAGGATGAACTTGCAGCTACTACCCTGGGGCAGGATCCCACTACTCCTGCCTTATCCCACTTCTATTGGCACACTTATACCAATCAGCTTAGTCTACTGGAACTCAGTGTTCCCAAGCTCTGACTCCACCAGCCTCAGCCTCCCAGTAGCAGGGATTAGAAGTGTGCTACCACACCCTGACTTTTATCAGGGTACCCTTGGATTACTATGAAAGTTATTAACACATCTATCCCTATTCTGAGGCTATATTTGTACACAGCTTATAAATTCCTCCTTTTGTTTGTTTGTTTGTTTTTTCAGGGTCAATATGCTTCACATGTATTAGGCTCAAATCTTTGTTGAATTTAATAAACTTATCTCCTTAACTTGCAGTGATTTGTTCAATCAAAAGTAAACCTGGCAATGAAGAAATCGAGACTTCTCAACTTATACACACATACATAGACACTCATCCAATTATCTACTTTATTTAAAATAATTCTCTGATACTTTTTCTTTATAGGGCAGGGAACCTGGGACCTTTCCCAGAGCACTAAAATTTTGGAGTGGTTTGGCAGAATTTATAGTCTTTCAGCCCACTTCACTTAAAAACAACTGAGCATACAACCCATTTATCAAAAATAATTAGTTACAATGAGAAGCTGTCTGATAACTGTACCTTCTTCTCTTGGAAGCCCCAAGCAAGTAGAAGCTCCTCTCCACCCCAGGGCTTCCTTACTTCCTGTCTGCCACCCCAGGTGGTGGCCCTTCCATGTGTTCTGGGATTTCTCCTCCAGTGAGGCTTTGTGTCATAAGGTCTCTTCTCTCCTCAGTTAAATTAGGTTGTGCTTCCATTTCCACCATCACGTTCCTAAAAGTGTTCTCTCTAAGGTTCTCAATGATCTCTTTATTGCTAAATGAAATCATGGTTGGTTTTTGTTGTTTTTTTTCCCTTTAGTCCTCATTCTTCTAGACCTCATGGCAATGACCACCTATTCTCTCCACTTGAATACTTTCTCCTTCCTGTTATTGCATGAGGCTATACTCTCTAGTTCTCTTCCTATATGACTGCAAGCAGCAGCAGCATCCATTTGGCATGTCTTTCACATGATTGTACTACAGGGATCTCCCTTGGGTCTTTTCCTCTTTTCTCTTTATTATCTCTGGGTGATTTCATCAGCTTATATTGATTCAACATCATCCTTTTGCAGATGACTCCCAGATCCATATGTCCAGCCCCCATCTCTCTTCTGAGAGTAGATTCTAGCTGCTCATCAGGTCCAGATGGACATCTCATAGACATGTCTAAAACTAAACTCCTTACTTTCCCATAACCCCCTTTCCTTCTCCTCTTAACTTTGCTATTCCTGCCAAGACCAGTATCATTCTTCACCCAGACTTATCACTTAGGAATCATACTTATCTCTTAACTTTCACTCAACTCCCATACCAACAGTTGCCAAATCTTGACAAGTCTCCAGTGTCTCTTGCATCTTCCCCTTTCTCTTCATTCATATTAGAACTTCCCGAGTCCATGCCCAGACTATCGCAATGTTTAGATACATGTACTCCCTATTCTCTCTAATCCACCTGATATACAGTCACCAAATTTATATGCCCAAAGTACAGCTCTGGCAATGCCATTGTTCTGCTCAAAAAGCCTCAGTGGTTCCCTATTTCAGCATAATAAAATAAAATATCCCATTGACATTTAAAACCCTCATAACCTGGTTCCAGTTTCTCTCTCCAAAAAGAATACACATTATTCATCTGCCCATTTTCTATATTCCAGCTGAACTAACTTACTTGATCTTCTCCATCTTCTCCATATTCCATACTCCCAACTACGTGTCTTTGAACAGATTGTCTCCCTTTCCCAAAATTCTCCCCCACTCCTAATTTCTACCTCTTAATATCCACCCCAGATCTTTTCAGAGCTCAGAACAAGTGCTACTTTCCTAATATTTTCATTTCTCAGTGTCTCCCCCAATCCCCACTGAAATTATTTTGTATATTTATTATGCATGCATCTTTTCTATGAAATGTAGAATGTAGGTTCCTTGAAAGCAGGGATTGGCTCACTTTTGCATTTATATCTCTAGTGCCTAGCATGGTTCCTGGCACATAGTAGGTGCTTAACAAATGTTCTAAGTATAGAAGTTTGCAGATGTGAGGAACTCCAGAGAACAGAAAAGGAAGCAGGAGAAGAGTAACATTTTCTTTCCTTCCTTCTTTCTTTCTTTCTTTCTTTCTTTCTTTCTTTCTTTCCTTCTTTCTTTTCTTTCTTTCTTTCTTTGTTTCTTCCTTCTTCCTTTCTTTCTTTCTTCCTTCCTTCCTCCTCTATTTCCTTCCTACCTTCCTTTCTTTCTTTCTTTCTTTCTTTCTTTCTTTCTTTCTTTCTTTCTTTCTTTCTTATTTTCTTTCTTTCTTTCTTTCCTCAAAGACCAAACCTAGAACCATTTCACTCTGGAGCTCATAGATTGGACCACACTAGGTCCCTGCCCAAGCACCACTTAATGGCTATATTTTGGGCCCTCCTGGCTGAGTGAATATCAATAGTAACTATTTCTCTTTTGACCAGCAACCCTAAGGGTCTTCCCCTTCCAATTGGATTTTTTTAATTAACAGGGGTCATCCCTTCACTCACCTCTTAAAGAGGTCTATTCAACCTTACTCAACATGAGAATGTGAAAGGCCATGAGGCGGCCAGGTAGCACAGAGAGTAAGAGCACTGGCTCCAGTGTCAGGATGACCTGGATCAAATCCGGGCTCGCATACTCAGCACCACACCCAGAAATAACTGGCCGTGTAACCTTGAGCAAGTTACTTAACCCCAATTGCTTTAAAAAAAAAAAGGGGGAATGTGAAAGGCCTTAACCTAAAAGGGCCAAAGTCTCCCACCACATCCTGGGCCATCTCCAGTCCTCCTGATGATTACCTGGCCACTGGACTCAGATGGCTCTGGAGGAGAAAGTGAAGCTGGTGACCTTACATAGCCCTCCCTCACTCAAATCAAAGTCAACTGCAAGTTCCATGATTTCATGGTCCTCTTCAAAAATGAAGGACAAATGCAGCACAAGTATAGAAGTTTGCAGATATGAGAAATTCCAGAGAAGGGAAAGGGAAGCAGAAGAAGAGAAACATTGGGGAAAAGGATCATGTCTAGGAAACAAATAGCTAATTGACTATGGAATCACTAGGTTAAAAATAAAACAGTGCTTATTCCAGGCTACAACAATGAATAATGCTTTCTTTGGTTTGGTTTTCACTTCTGTTTCAAAAAATATAGTTCTTCAGCAATCTAAATGATCTCCAAGTTCATGGCACTCTAAATCCTGGAATCCTGACATCATATGTCAAGTGTAAAGGGATATATTATCTGAAACAATTTCTATGTTCAGAATTTTACATTCTAATTGCCATTTATTTCTCTCCTGCCTCTGTACCACCAGCCCAGAATTCTATGTCCCTTTAGAAATGACAAGACTATATAAATCCAAAATTTGTTTTTAGTATAGAATCATTGTTATGCCATTTACTTATTCCTTTCTGTTCAGGATAAAAGTCTCTTTTTATGCCCTGGCCTTTGGCCCAGTAGTTTTAAAGTTGATCAACAGTGGCTTTCATTTCCTTCACCTAATTCATAAGTTAGAAGGATGGACTGTGGGACTAAGGCTAGATTTTGTGATGCCTGACTATCCATTAAAAAACTACTAATTTAAAAAAATTAAAGTCTAGTTACATAGGGGTACTTGAAATTGACAAACCACAAATTTGTTGATTAAGGCAGTTAGACAATCGATTCTTTTTTTTTTAAAGCAGTCTGAGTTAAGTAACTTGCTCAATGTTACACAGCCAGTTATTTCTGGGTGTGGTGCTAAGTATCTGAGGCCAGATTTAATCCCCAGGTCATCCCAACACTGGAGCTGATTCTCTTACTCACTGTGCTACCTGGCCCTCTGTAGCAGCAAGTACCCCAAGCGTCCTCAGGGTTGCTGCCACCACAGGTTCCTGGATCTGCTTTGATAAAGGAAAGCAACTCAAAATGGGTTAACAAGCTTACTTTAATCAGTAAGACATAAATCGTTTACCTTGTTCAGGGGAAAAGGTCGGCACAGAATTATCCAGACAGAAACAGATCTAGTAGACAGATTTCCAAACTGTCCAACCATTACATCCATACCCAATCAACATCTGGGTTTCAACATCTGGGTTTTTCAAAGCCAGGGGACTCTCAACAATGGCTTCCCAGAATTCAGATCAAATCACAGAACACTTCTCAAAGTGAGCCCCAAAACAAAGCTACATATCAGGGCTTATATAGCCTTCTCTTGGCTCAGAGAATGTAACAACCTTATTGACCCACTGGCCAATCAAGAAGTATCTACTGAAAAACAAGCCTCCCACCCCAGGCTCCAGGTGCACTTTAGCCTAGGGGCAGGGAAGATCTTTAAATTTGCATTTCCATTACACTGTCCCAAGAAATAGTGTCCCTCTGGATTCTGTATCTGCCTTGCCTTAACTTTAGTCCCACCTTTTTTTTTTTTTTTTATTTGGCTTTATGGAGGGGGGATGGCAAGGTAATTGGGATTAAGTGACAAGGTCACACACCTAGTTACTGTTAATTGTCTGAGGCCAGATTTGAACTCAGGTCCTCCTGATTCCAGGGCTGGTGCCCTATTCACTACACCACCTAACTGCCCCTAGACCATCGATTCTAATACTTACTCTATAGACAAATAAAACCTCTCCTTGGTTCCCCTTATAATTGGAGAAATGTACCCGGGAGGATATTCATAACCACCTCTGGCTCCTCTAACCAATACTTTACCCATATGGATAAATAGACCATGCTGACAATGATAGAACCATCTTCTTTTGAAAAAAACATAGAGCTAAGAAAACGACACAAAGTTGAGGAAAAATTAAGTTTTAAAAAGCTCAAAAACATGAGAAGAAATCTTTCCTTATTATAGTTCAACCTATTTACTTATACAGAAAAATGAGACTTTAGATTAATCTATGAAGTGAAATTAATTCCTGCTCTGAGAATTAAAGAGAAGAATGAAAATAGGGAATAATTTTTTTCTCACCCAGCCATAAGGAAAATAGAAACAGGGATGGGAGATGGGGAATGAGGATTAGAATTCTTTCAAACTAAATGGGTAGATGGCATCCATTAAAATACAATTAGAAATACCTGTATGATACATATGAACAGCTGTAAATAATTGTGCCACTAGTGTTACACCTGGAGTGTATTTCCCATGGCAATTCCATTATATGGGAAACTGAGAGTTATACCAGAGAAAACCAATTTGTGCTAACAAGGGCCTTTGATATATAGAACTATAGATGAGAGAAATTTACACTTCCCTGGATATTGGTTGTTAAATTTAAAGTGGAAGAGTAGCATCCCCCTACATTGATGTCAGTAACATTAAAGGAGATTTCTAAAATTAGAACTAAATCAAGGGTTTTTTTTAAGTTCTATTAACTACCTGCTTATAAATTATTTGCATCTAAGCATTAATATAATCAAAGTGCAAGTCTGATCATGTTAGCTTCTCCCTACTTAGTAAATCCCAGTGGCTCCCTATCATCCAGTGGCATTTAAAGTTCTTTACAATCTGACTTCAATCTATCTTTCCTTCCATATTCCATGTTATTCCCCTTTGCACACTCTCCTTTCTAACCAAACGAGTGTCCCTGATCCCATTCCCAAGGCTTTCCATTATGTCTTCCATGCCTAGAATGTTCTCTCTTATCACCCCCCATGCTTTTTCAGAATTTCTTGGTTTTTTTTTAATTTAGTTAAAGCCCTGTCTACATGAGGCTTTTCCTTGTCCCCTCTCTTATCTGCAAGGTTATCTTTTATTTCTCTTGTGTGTTTTCTACATACATATATGTATATGTGTATATATCTATGTATATATGCATATTGTCTTCCCTAACAGAATGTAAGCTCATTGAAGACAGGGACAGTTTTGCTTTTGTATTTTTGTCTCCAGAGCTTAACACAGTGCCTGGCCTTTTTCCCTTTTCTTTCCAGCTCTGTTAACTTGTGTTCACCTCACCTTTCCTTTCTCCTTTTAAGAATTAATGAGATTTAATCAGTCCTAGAACAGAGGAAATTCATAGAGGAATTTCCTGACTTTTTTATAAAGCCAGTGAGTAATCTATGTATCTGCTCTGAATAAAGATCCATTCTGTAGCTCTGAGCAAATTACATAACTTATTTGACCCACTTTTCCCATCAGCAAAAAGGGCTAATAAATCTTATCATTAGCAATGCTTTTAAACCTCTGAAACCCTTGGATGAAATACAAATTACCATTATTATCATGCCTGACTATGTCTGAAAATGGAGACCTCTCTGGACAGCATAATTATTTTACAAGTGGTCCATTGTTTAATAGGAGTTAATGGATTTAATACTTCAAGGAACTGTGATTTTATTTCAGTGGGTAATCCCTTCACCCCCATAGCTCTTAACCCCTTTATACTTTTGTGATTGCTGTGTCTGAAATGTTCATCACTCTACAGCCATTCTGATGGTGAACTTCTCAGCACTGAAGCCTGCCTGGTCATCAGAGGGCAGACTTACTGTCTGCTCATGTTCTGTCTCAAGCCTGACCAACCTTGTGTTTCTCTACATATTGTCTCCATACCATGATGCACTATTAGAGTGTTAATGGAGGAATGACATATATGTGTGTATACATTATCTATACATATACATACACATACACATACGCACATGAAGATTTTGAGTTCTATTTATTTTTTTCTTCCCTTTCACTTCCTGTCACCCCCCCCCAGATGGTAAGCAATCAGATATAGGTTATACATGTGGAATTATATAAAACCTTTCTATATCAGTCATTTTGTCCAAGAAGATTCAAATAAAAGAAAAAGAATGAAAAAAAAGAAAATGAAAAATAGCATGATGCAATCTATATTCAGTCGATATCAATTCTTTCTCTGGAGGCAGATAGTATGCTGCATTATTCCTGTATAATTGTTTTAGATCACTGTATTGCTGAGAAGAGTTAAATCTATCAAAATTGTTCATCGCACAATGTTACTGTTACTGTGTACAGTGTTCTGTTTCTGTTCACTTCACTATGTATCAATTCATGAAGGTCTTTCTGAAATCATCCTGCTTTGTCATTTCTTACAGCACAATAATATTCCATTACAACCATATTCTTTCTATTCCCATTCAATTTTTCTCCAAAAGCCTATCATATCTAACTTCTCTAGAATTTTATTCACCTCCTTAAATTCTTTCTTATGTATTTTTTGGTTAGTTCTAAAAGGGAAAAAATAAGGATCCACCTATTATAGTTTTATTATCTCCTCCTGTAACTTATTCAATTTTTCTTCAAAAAGTTATGTTATAACATTTAATGCATGCATGTTTAGTATTGATATGACTTCATTGTTTATGGTAACATTCAGCAAGGTAGACTTTTCTTCTTCATCTCTTTAAAATTAGATCTATTTTTGCTTTTGCTGTATCTGATATCATGAATGCTACCTTTGCTTTCTTTGCTTCAGCTGAAACATAATAGATTCTTCTCCAATCCCTCACCTTTAGCCTGTGTCTATCTCTCTGCTTCAAATATGTTTCTTGTAAACAACATATTGTAAGATTTGGATTTTTAATCCATTCTACCATCTGCTTCAGTTTTATGAGTGAGGTCATCACAATCACATTCATAGTCATGATAACTGTGCAATTCCCTCCATACCATTTTTTGCTAATTTATCCCCCTCTCTCTCTTAACCTCCACCCTTCCCCTCCTCACAAGTGTTTTACATATCATCACCTTTTCCAATATATCCTCCTTTTATCAGCCCTCTCTCCCCTTCTATTATCCCTGTCCTTTTTTTTTACTTCCTTATAGAGTAAGATCAATTTCTATATCCCCTTTTGAGTCAATTTTGATGAAAATAAGGTTTAAATTTTGCCCACTTACACCACCATCTTTCCCTCCATTATAATAGTTCTTTGATGCCTCTTTTATGTGGAATAATTTACTCCATCCAATATCCCCCCTCCTTCTTCCAGTGTGATTTTCTTTCTCATTCCTTTATTTTGATTTTTACGGTATCGTCCCATCAAAGTTACCTTATGTCCACACACTCTGCCTATATAAACTACTTCTACTTGCTCTTATAGTAATAACATTGTTAAGAGTTACAAATATTATCTTGCCATATAAAGTTGAATTGGAAATAAAATTAGCTATTATTAGTTGTCACATTTTTTTTTCAGGAAAAATGTTAACTTCCAGGTTGAAATGACCTCCACTGATTAGCACACTGCAGCTGTGGACTAATCATGACTTGAAAAACTCAAAAGCAAAGACACTCCTCTCCCGAACCTATATTTCCAACCATCTTCCTTACTCCGGCTAGACTTGTCTAGGCCCTGCTTCTTTTAGTCCCTTATACAGTGCACACATCAGCTTCCATCCTCTCCTCCCTTCTGAGTTTGACATTCTTACCGTGGTCTGGATCAAGCTGATCCTCTTCTAGGAAGGTTTCCCTGACAACCCATTGCCCATTGTAATCTTTCTTTCCCCTGAATTTTTACAGAATTTATTGCCTCCATATGTCTTTGTCAATAATCATATGGTCATACGTTATCTTATAATGTCTATATATCTTGTCTTCCTAGATTGCAAAATCCTTAAAAGCAGGGCTTGTGTTTTATACTTCTTTTGATCTTTCATAGCACACAAGTTCCATTTACAAAATACTTATTAATTGATTAGCTTAAAATTGGCTCATTGTAAAACAACTAGAATGAATTAGTAAAAATATAAATTATAGTGACCTGCTGAAATGCAATATTTCCTCCTATGGACCTGGATATGTATACCCTGATTCTGTAGAGTTTTAAATATGCCTTCTGTCAGCAGACCAGAGAATAACCTTTAATATCCCAGTTACATAGATTGGTAATGCATTTTCCAAACTAACAGGTAAATAATCTAATGCCTGTTAAGTCAAAAATATTAAAGAAGTAAAAGTATTTGAGGGCCTACCTAGTTATAATACAATAAGCTAGTTATAATTAGAATGTCAATTTCTTACACAAAAAGGTACTAAAAGATTTTTTATAACATTAGACTTCTTCCTTTTGGGGGTGATGGTGGAGAATTGGGGACCACAAATCTGTGGCGGCATTGGTGTGGAAACTTGCTTGGAATTTTTGAGGAATAATGACTTCCCAAAATCATACAGCTAACATGTATCATAGACAGGACTTGAACCCAGATCTCCCTGATTCCAAGGCTAGCACTCTATCCACCATACTGCACTGCCTTTTGGTAAACTCATTTGCAATATGAATCTTGTTAACAAGATGATTTATTATAGGAAAAGTGAAGATAAATTCTATCCATGCCCTATCTAATTTATCACAGATAGTCTAATCTGCATTACTCTATGCTCAGATGGTTGAATATGACACCATAACATTTATTTTCTTTGCTATGAGTAGACAAAGGGACTTATAAATTGGCAGCTATTAAGGGGTTTTGAGGTCATCAAATCCTATCTACTTACTTTATAGATCAGAGCTGCAGAGATTTTAAGTGATTTACCCAACAGCAAACCACCAGAAACCAGCTTTTCAGATTTCCAGGCTAGTGCTTTCATAAATGCTGCCATTTTAAGAAAACTTTTTGAGTTTTCAGGCCAATTTTCTGAGCATCACATAGCACACCAAACATTTAATCTGTGAGTTCTGCTATGAATATGTTAATGGTCATTTGCATTTTAATAATTCATCATGATAAAAACAAAGAGCCATTAATAATTTAGATGCTTAATGCTGTCATAGTGCCTTTCCTTAAAGGTGGAATGTGAATTTGAGGGGGTTTTGTGGTAGTTTGAAAAGGAAGCTGACATTCTATATTTAAGAATACAAGAAAGATCTTACTACTAGAAAAAGAAGGTCAACCCCAATAAATGAAAGACACGTGAAATAGATATGGAGAGAGATAAAAAAAAAATACAATTCAAATACAAATCACAAGTTCTCTTTCCTCAGGCTACACATATGCTTCCTGATAAAATAATTTTTATTGGAGAAGCATGTGTTAGCATAATGCAAAATTGTAAAATGTATAATTAATTTGTCTGTGGGGAATGCTCACATATTTCTATCTTGGGGTCATTTAAAAACAAAAAGAATAATTTTGTACCCAGAAAAATGTGACAAATTGATCTCCACTCATTCATTTGTTTTATGGACTGAGGGCTGGATAGACTTTAAACATATATGTGAAGATGCAGATATATGTGTGTTTATAATACTATCATTCTGATCCAACATTTTTCTTGGTTTGAGCCTAACTTTAGATGTGCAGTGCTTCATTAAAAGTTAATATGTACAACCAAAACAGAACCTACTTGATTTTATTTTCTCTGTAGATGTTACTCATATTTCAAATATTATTTTAAATTCTTATAAGAAAACACATTATTTTTAATTTCACTAGGAAGTTGAATCTTCTGGCAATGAGATGGTAGGGTGGATAAAGTCCTGTGCCTGAGGTCAGAAAAACTTGATTTCAAATTCAGTCTCAGATTCTTAGTAGCTGTGTGATCCTGGTCAAGTCACTTAGTCACTGTCTGCCTCAGTTTCCTCCACTGTAAAAAGGGGCAAATGATGGCATCTGTTTCCCAGGGTTGTTGTGAGGATCAAAGGAGATAATACTTTTCAAGTGCTTGGCCCATAATAACTGCTTAATTTCTCCTCCCGACAACTTTTGGAATAAGGTCTCAAATTGTTATCTCCCCAGGATTTTAATCATGGGTCTCACAGGCAGCATAAGTGAAATGTATAGATTGCAACCAGACTGCAAGCCAGGAAGATCTCAGTTCAGGTCCCACTTTTGACACATTTTTGTATCAATAATTTAATCTCTCAGTCTCTGTAACTCTCCAGGACCATCCATTGCACAGAAGGCTTCAATTGGCACCAGTAGAAGAGGGTCCTTACCAGTGAGATCCTGGTTCCTATCCCTCCATATGTTTTCATTTTGACAACCACTGAAAAGAAATGTTTAAATTTCTAATTTGGTACACAGGAGTATAAGGTCTTCTGGTGACACAGATTGCCTCTCCCCTCACTCCACCTATACCTCTACTCCCAGGTTGGACACACAGCAATAATTAGACACAACCAGACTATACATTGCCCATGCAGACTACTCAGAACTCAGTAACATGCCAATTCAATATTTATGTTTTTCATGCTTGCCTATCACAACTCCACAAGATATTGATGGCATTCTGAATGGATCAACAGTGAGACCCAATCTACATCTTCTCTGGCAAGAGTTACCTGCCATTTCATTGTCATGTACCCAAAGAAAAATCATTCCTGATGGTCCTTACCTACAGCCACTTGTCATCCTACCCATTCTGCACCCTTTGCAAATTCCAAGGGTTTGCACTTGAATAACTTTCTGCACAATAACCTTCTAATCAGTAACTGTTCATACATTATCTCCGTCTCTGTTTCTCTCTGTTTCTTTCTGTGTCTCTCTCTGTTTCTGTCTGTGTCTCTCTGTCTCTCTGTCTCTGTCTCTCTGTCTCTCTCTTTGTGTGTGTCTTTCTCTTTGCCACACGCACACACACACACACACACACAGACACCTTGTTTCATTTAATTCAAGTCAACAAACATTTACTAACCACCTACTGTGTACAAGTCTCCATGCTCTTCAGACAAAAACAAAATAGTCCCCACCTTTGAGAAGCTTGCAGTTTGTAAAGGATGTATGGAGATTAACAACATGTACAAAGAATGGAATAAAGCAGAGTTGTTTGTGGAGGGAAATAGGAGAAGTGGCAACTAGCTTTCTACACTGAAGGAAGCAGAAAATTCTAAGAGGAAGAATTCAGGCAAGAGAAATTTGTTTTAGACAAAGGCTGGGAAAAGCAGATAGAATGATGAGGTTAGGGCACAACAGCTTTTTCGATAACTGTCCCACACTGCCAAAGATCTGGGATCTGGATCTCATTTTGACACTGTTTTTGACACTGCCTTTGGGGAAAGCTGACAGCTGGAGACAACTTTGGAAAGTCTTCCATGAAGGACTGCCTGCCTTCCTCCACAATTCTCAGGCTTAACATCTCATTTCTTTCTAAGTTGATTGGGTTTCTATCTGTCTCTCTCCCTCTCCTGAATCTCTCCTTCTGTTATGTTTCATTTTGTATCTCTGTCTCATTCATACACTCTAATTTAGGCAACATCTACAAATTTATTAACACATTTACTAGAGTTTTAATGCTGTAACTGTTGTAAAAGCATCACAGTGAGTTGATCATTCTCAACCTTGTGTTATGCTTAAATTTCAGCAATAGTCACACACTTCCAGCTAATGATAGTAGACTAATGTTAACATTAGCTAGCGACCTAAATCATGACCAGTATGAAAAAAACATTCATTTACAAGTGGGCCAAATAATTCACACTCTCCTGCATATACTAGCCACTTCATTTTACTTTTAAATATGCTACTGTGTAACAAAGACATTTTAAACTTGCATAATCCTGGTTATCTTTTCATCATTATTTTCACTGAAAGATAAAGAAATAAAAATAATTGCATGTTGACATAATTTTATTTTAAATTTTAAAATATAAAACAAGTTAATTCAAGTTAATATATTAACTAATTAAAATTAAAATAGTATAATTTTATTTCTTTGCATTAAATGAAGAAATAAAGTACAGATAATTTCTGCTTTCCTGATCTCACTTTCTGTTTGCTGCTTGTACAATTAAGAACCAATCTCCAAGGTTTTAATACCAATAAACTAGAGTGACCACAATTCATTATAATTCTCTAGTTTAATAAAATACATGGAAAGGTGGGTAGAATGTCAAGTAAGTAAGTAGTGTCAAGAAAGATATGGGTTGAAATACAGATTCTACATATTTTTAATGATTAAAAATTAATCCCTCCATAAAAACTCACTAGTTGACAAAAACTCCTGGGAAAACTGGAATATAGTAAGGCAGAAATTGGGCATAGACCATTATATAACACCATATACCAAAATCAAGTCTAAATGGGTGCAGGATCTAGGTATAAAGGCTGATACGATAAGCAATCTAGTAAAGCAAGGAATAATGTACCTGTCAAATTTATAGAGAAGGGAGGACTTTATGACCAAACAAGAGTTTAGAGAGCATTATAAAATGCAAAATGGATAATTTTGATTACATTAAAATGAAGTTTCTGTACAAACAAAGCCAATGTAACCAAGATTAAGAAGGAAGTGGCAAATTGGGAAAGAATTTTTACAACCAGTGTCTCTGATAAAGGCCTTATTTCTAAAATATACAGAGAATTGAGTCGAATCTATAAGAATACAAGTCATTCTCCAATTGATAAATGATCAAAGGATATGAACAGGCAGTTTTCAGAGGAAGAAATTAATGAAATCTATAAGCATATGAAAAAATGCACTGAATCACTAGTGATTAGAGAAATTCAAATCAAAACAACTCTGAGGGACTACATGTCACCTGTCAGGTTGGCTAAGATTTCAAAACAGGAAAATGACAAATGCCGGAGAGGATGTGGAAAACTTGGAACACTAATGTGAACTGATTCAACCATTCTGGAGAGCAATCTGGAACTGTGCCCAAAGGGATATAAAAAATTGCTTACCTTTTGACCCAGTAATACTACTTCTAGGGTTGTATCGCAAAGAGATCATAGAAGTGGGAGGAAAATCTCTATGGACAAAAATATTTGTAGCACCTCTTTTTGTGGTGGCAAAGAACTGGAAATTAAGGGGATGCCCATCAATTGGGGAATGGCTAAACAAGTTGTGGTATATGAATGTAATGGAATACTATAGTGCTATAAGAAATAAGGAGCAGATGGACTTGTTATATACCTGGAGAGACTTATACAAACTGATACTGAGTGAGAAGAGCATAACCAGGAGAAATTTGTACACAATTACAGACACAAAGTATGTGTAATGACCAACTTTGATAGACTGGACTCTTCTCAGCAATGCAAGGTTATAAGACAACTCCAGAAGACTCATGATGGAAAAAGATATCAACATTCAGAGAAAGAACTAGAAAGAATTAGAGATAATAGAGTTTGGATGCAGATTGAAGCAAACTACCTGCTCTCTTTCTTTTTCTTGTTTGGTTTTGTTTCCGCTTTCCCATTGTTCATTCCATGGGTTACGATCCTTCTTTACAACCTGACTAATGTCTAATGTTGAAAGTATTTGAAGATCCTATACTTGATTGCATGCTGCCATTTGGGGGGGGAGGAGAGAGAGGGGGACAAAATTAGAGACTCAAGGGATTGTGGAACTGAATCTTTTAAACTAAAAGTAAATAAATTAATAAAGAAAAAAATTTTAAAAGAAAGATATGGTTTCAAGTCCAGATTCTACATATTTTATGATTAAAAATTATTCCCTCCAAGCCACAGTTCCATCATTTGCAAAAGGGATGTAATGATGGTGCTTATTTTACTAAGTTATAGGAGAACCAACAAAAAGTTTGCAAAGCTTCCTTTAGAGGTCCCTTCCTGTATCAATGTATATAGTTAAAAATCATTTAAATTAGAAATGCCTATAATGTACCCTGATGACTCAAGGTAGACTTGAAATAGATTTCTTGGCTTCTTGTATCCCCTAGAAGATAATAAGGAGGTAGCCATGCTAGCCCAGTTCAGGGTTACCCAGGAAGCTTTCTTTGTGATGCCCAAGTGTCAAGACTTTAACCTTCCATATACTACTTATATCTACTTATCTGTGCCTCTGTTGTTTCCTTATAGTAAAATACACATTCTCTCTGTAATAATTTTCTTTATTTACAAAAATCACATGCATTATTTTCCAATTTGTTATTCAGTTGTTTTAGTTGTGTCCTATTCTTTGAGATCTCATTTTGGGATTTTCTTGGCAAAGATACTGGAGTGATTTATCATTTCCTTTTCCAGTTCATTTTACAGGTGAGGAAATTAAGGCAAATAGGGTAAAGTGACATACCCAGGGTCATACAGTTAATAAGCATCTGAGGTTGGGCGGCCAGGTAGGACAGCGAGTAAGAGCACCAGCTCCAGTGTTGGGATGACCTGGGGATCAAATCTGGGCTCAGATACTCAGCACCACACCCAGAAATAACTGGCGGTGTAACCTTGAGCAAGTTACTTAACCCCAATTGCTTAAAAAAAATAAGCATCTGAGGTCAAATTTGGACACAGGAAGCTGAGTCTTCCTGACTCCAGACCAAAATTTCTATCCACTATATCACCTTGTCCAATGATTTCCTATATCACAATAAAAATTCATGATTTTATTAATTGATTTAGTTATTTATGAGGTCAAATAGGGTTTGAAAAAAGTACATGATCATTAGGTGAACTTTCATTAGTTTGGGGAAAATATCCAACAAATCCTCTCAAAATACTATTTTCTCATGTATGTCAATTAGCCTTTTTTCCCTCTGAACTAGGAAGAGTAAAATTATATATGTGTGTGTGTGTGTATATATATATGTGTGTGTGTGTGTGTGTGTGTGTGTGTGTGTGTGTGGGTAGATGTGTCTGTGTGTGTGTCTGTGTGTGTCTCTGTGTCTGTGTGTGTATCACATATATATGGATATATATGTATAAATGTGTATGTATGTGTGTGTGTGCCCTGCTTCAGAAAAGCACAATATGTGAACATCTGGATTTATAAAAGTGGGCAATTTTAAGTTAATTAAATTTAATTAAATTTAAAAAAGAATTCTTCATATTAAAAACCAAGAGCCAAATTATTGTTTACACAATAGCACTCAGACATTTAAAGCTATGAACTATGAACTATGGAAATGTGACTCCCTCACAGATTTTCAGAAATATCTTTATTGCAAAATGCTAGGATATTTTGCACTGTAGCTATAACAAATCAATCAGCCAACCAATAAGCATTTTTTTAAGGACCTAATATGTGCTAGACTCTGTGTTAAGAACTGAGGATACAAAAAAAGTTGTTTGCTCTCCGCAGATTTTGAATATAGTTATTTCATTTGTAAAATGAATAATAATGTATAGAAAAATATGTATAGTTTTTTATTTGTGCATTTCATTTGTAAACAAGTCAAACATGAAGAAATAGTCATTTTTCATTTTAGAGAATTCCCTTGTTCAACTGTTCATGCTTGTTCAATCTTGCCTAAGATTACTGGATGGTACAGCAACCTCCTACTGAAAGTATATTATATACAAATTCAGAGTTTAGAGTTAGTCAAAGAGCTGCACTTGAGGACCTAGAAGGCCACATGTAACCTCAAGGTCACAGGTTCTCTACCCCTGTATCTAGACAATTTGTGTTAAACTAAAAAAGAAAATTCAATTGAGCCTGTTTTTTTTTTTGTGTGTAATTAAAAAGTTAACCAATATAAACTAATTTCTGTCTCAATGAAAAAACATATACTTTAACTTTCCCTACCAAGTAATATGAAGGGTTAATCTAAGTGTTACACAGTTTCAAATGTTTGCATTATTAAAAAGTAACACTTATTTTTATATCTCTTTGTACTTTTGTAAAATTCTTTCATAAATCTATGATACTAATTTATCAAAAAGTGAATTCTGAAGTGATATAACTAAAATCAATAAAGTGTAAATACCCTATTAATTAATATCACCAAGTGGAGAATGACTTAAAGGAGAAAAATTTAAAGGACCTTTTCTGGACCAAATGTGGACCAAAATTTAAAGATTTAAAGGTCCTTTTGTGCATAGATGGCTGAATTGTATTTTGTGAGTGATAATTGGTGTTTTTTTTTTCCATTTGTGACTTGGCTACACTGAGATTTAAATCCATTTTTCTCAAACCAAGAGGATGAGACACTAGCTTAACAGAAGAGAAAGTATAAACACAAAATTATAATATACAACATGAACATGATACATCCATTTGAGTATTGCCTAGAGCTAGAGTTGGGGTTTTCCAAAAATATACTTACAATTTTAGGACAGAATCATAGATCACCTTGTCAACTAGTTAGTCTAAAGTATATGTGAATTACTTGGTAAACACTCTTCCAGATAATTGAACCCCTACTCTATAGGATAATGTGGGTACATGAAAGGAGATGACTACTAATTATGATCAGTTCACTCAATATACCACATTCCCTCTCCACTTCTTCTCCCAATCTCCAGCTGTCTTTCCTTTCCAGGAAGTACTTAGGAAAAACACAGGCAATAGCTACATAAGGAAATCAGGCAGGATCTATTCCCCCTCACCAGCTACCAATTCAGGATCAAAGCCTTTCCTGACCCCTGGAACTCTCTCCCCTCCATACGAAGAGATGATCTAGTCAATACTGAAGTGAACCTATTGATTAGAGAAATGCAAATCAAAACAACTCTGAGGTACCACATCTCACCAGTCAGATTGGCTAAGATGACAAAACAGGAAAATGACAAATGCTGGAGAGGATGTGGGCAAATTGGAACACTAATACATTGCTGGTGGAGTTGTGAACTCTCCTTTCTGGAGAACAATCTGGAATTATGCCCAAAGGGCTATAAACAATTTCATACCCTTTGACCCAGCAAAACCACTCCTAGGGTTATATCCCAAAGAAATCATAGAAGTGTGAGATAGATTGATATGTACAAAAATATTTATAACAGCTCTTTTTGTGGTAGCAAAGAATTGGAAATTAAGGGGGTGCCCATCAATTGGGGAATGGCTGAACAAGTTGTGGTATGCTCATGTTATGGAATACTATTGTGCTATAAGAAATGAGGAGAAGATGGATTTCATATTTATGTGGAGAGGCTTATACGAAATGATGTTGAGTGAGAAGAGTAGAACCAGGAGAAATTTGTACACAATTACAGACACAACGTATGTGTGACGACCAACTTTGATAGACTGGACTCTTCTCAGCAATGCAGTGATATAAGTCAATCCCAAAAGACTCATAATGAAGAAAAATGTCTACATCTAGAGAAAGAACTGAGTTTATATCCGGATTGAAGCAAACTACCTGATCTTTTTCCTTTTCTTGTTTGATTTTATGTCCTCTTTTCCATTTTTCATTCCACCTGATATAATCTGTCTTTATAACCTGACTAATGTCTAATGTGCAAGTGTTTACAGATCCTGTACTTGACTGTATGCCGCCATGGTGGGAAGGGGACAAAATGTGAAACTCAAGGAATTGTGGAATTGAATCTTGTAAACTAAAAGTAAATGAAAAAAATAATAAAAATTACCTAAAGACAAAAAAAATATTGAAGTGAACCCTAGGGCAGAGCTGCGCTGGCCAGGATTGGAAGACAAGCGTCTCAGTTCACTCTTTTATAATCAGGAAGATTCCCAGACTCCATCAACCACACCCTGACCATCTGTCCCCATTCTCCCCATCTCACTCTGTCACTACTCTTCCATTGTGCCTGCTAGAACCCTTCATATTTTACTTTATTTTAAAGCAATTGGGGTTAAGTAACTTGCTCAAGGTTACACGGCCAGTTATTTTGTGTGGTGCTAAGCATCTGAGGCTGGAACCAATCCTGGGTCTCCCAACTCTGGGGCTGGTGCTCTTACTCACTGTGCCACCTAGCCACCCCCATATTTTTTAGACAATGGTGTTTTCCTTCAATAGAATGGAAGTTTTTTGAGGGTAGGAATGGATTTGGCTTTGCCTTTGTATCTCCAGTGAAGCACCTGATCCATACTTGCTGAATTCAATCAAAATATTTGACAGAGATATCTTATTATACCTACATAGTTCAACCACAATCTTCCTTGAGAACCTTGGAGGTTTACTGGAGTCAGTTCTTTCTATAGGTCAATTCTGCCCACAGACAGTGGTGCTTTACCCAGTCATACATTATGAAGGTAACGAACCATCTCAATTCATCATCTAAATGATACCCTCTTGCCTTTAAAGGAGAAAATGGGCCCCCAACTAGTTATCATAATACCTAAAACTAATGTTTGCCTTACATAAATCAGTCAGGATTAAACTATCCACACAACACAACAGATTTATTTATTAAATTCTTAATGTTTGTGGATGTAGCAGCAAGCACCCCAAGCGCGTCCTCAGGGTTTGCTGCCCATACAGGTTCTTGCATCTGCTTTGTTAAAGGAAAGCAACTCAAAATGGGTTAACAAGCTTACTTTAATCAGTCAGACATATATCGTTTACCTTGTTCAGGAGAAAAGGTCAGCACCCTGAACCTCAAAGTATACAGGCATAATTATCAAGACAGAAACATCAAGTAGACAGATTTCCAAACTGTCCAACCATTACATCCATACCCAGTCAACATCTGGGTTTCCACATTCTGAGTTTTTCAAAGCCGGGGGACTCTCAACAAGGGCTTCTCAGAATTCAGATCAAATCACAGAACACTTCTCAAAGTGAGTCCCAAAACAAAGCTACACATCAGGGCTTATATAGCCTTCTCCTGGCTCAGAGAATGTAACAACCTTATTGACCCACTGGCCAATCAAAAAGTATCTACTGAAAAACAAGCCTCCCACCCCAGGCTTCAGGTGCACATTAGCCTAGGGGCAGGGAAGATCTT
>NW_027185655.1:24947735-24992886 GCF_028583685.1 Petaurus breviceps papuanus
CACCCCAGGCTTCAGGTGCACATTAGCCTAGGGGCAGGGAAGATCTTCAAAATTTACATTCTTATTACAGTGGAACACCATGCTAGGTAGGGATTGAGAGATATAAAATATAGTGAGGGAATATAATACATACAAATGTACAATATGATATATTCACTAGATATTGTTTAAAATCCTATCAAATAAAATCCTATTATTTTAATAATCCTATTAAAATCAGATATGAGGAAGAAGGTTGGTACCAGACAACGTGATCAAGAAGACTTTTTGGAAGAGGCAGCATTCAAATTGGGTTTTTAAGGTGGTAAAAATTCAACTGGTGAAGAAAGAAAAACAGAGAATTCAAAATAAGAACAACTCTGAGAAAGGGAAGGTGTTTATGAGAATGTAGTAAATGTTGAAGGGTTGAGGAAGGAGCTGTCCAGCTCAACTAGTGCACAAAATGTGCGGAGTGGACAATATGAGTCATGACCACAAAGTTACAGTGTCATTCACTTGTGGGATTTGAGGAGAGAAATTTGATCATGACCTAGCAAACAATAGGGATTGACTAAAGATTTATGATCAGAGGAGAAGAATGACCCAGAATCATGCCTAAAAATGATTGTAGAGAACATATTATAGAGAGGGAGAATCAGAATACAGAGTTTAGAGGTGCAAAAAATTAAAAAGAATCTTGTAATATTCTAAGTGAAGGCTAAACAAGAGCCTGAACTAAGGTGTTAGCAATGGCAAGAAAAATCCAGGTATGTTTTCAAAACTGCTGCCACAGACAGAAATAGTAAAGTCAAAAGGAAAAGGAGGTTTGGATTGAAAGAAATGTTGAGTTTGAAAGACCAGTTGAGTAGTGTGAGGAATTGTGTAGGTATAAGAGGGACCATGAACATAAATATTGATGACCCTGGAAGATGATGCCACAGGATAAGGCAGTAGCCCCCACATTGCCTAAAATAGTACTTTACATATAATTAGATATTCAATAAGTGCTTTATGAGTAAATAATCAACCTGAAATCCAAAGGCACAGATCATACTTATCTTCAAATATAATCCATGGATTGCCATCCAAAACAGGAAAAAAAAAACTCATTGAAGAAAAACATACATTACTATCCCTTGTTCTGATTGTCAGTTTCAACTTTGAATGTCCTTTTGAAGACATGAACTTTAGCAGATTCTACAAGTCTCTTTGAATATATTAAAATAAATGGCAAATGTATTCATCCTTGTTGAACTGTGATAACTTCATGCTATCTGAAGTTGAATCTGAAGGTAAAAACCTCCAAACGCTTTTATAGTAACAACTCTTTTGTTCCTTCTGAGACTGTGGTTTAAATTACTTCCAGATGGTACTCAGATTTCTCCATACTACTACAGTTAACAGAGAGCTTTTGTAAATGTTATATTAACCACTAAGGAGTGTGTGCTACCCTTAATTTGTGTGCTGAATTCCTATTGAGACCAGTAAGATCTCTTGTATATGCATCCATTTCTCTGAATCAACTATGTAGCTATAAAATAGTTTTCTAAGATTCACTTTGCCCAAGAGGGCTGAAATTAAGTCACATTAAATGTAGAAATTCAGTCTTTTAGGTGTGACTGTTTTCAGATCACAGGTTCCCCAAAACTACACAGAAATCACTTTTAACCCCAAAGAAATTTTCAACATGGGATGTAAGGGTATAAAGTGACACTTCACTATGTTTCTCTAGTTTTTTTTTTAATCATTTGAAAAGACATCAAAAGCAAATTTACAGATTAGACTTCTGCTTTTTAATGATAAGAATAGCACATCACGCTTTGCAAAATCTTTCATATATTTCATTTGAAATCACATTACAGAAATAAGTTCTATACCCATATGGCTAACATTCTGATGTTGGGGAATATGTAATTATTTCTATAACATTTTTTAAATGGATTAACTAGTGGAGACTAACGATTGCTTTATCGATTAAACCAATGTTAACCAAAGGAAAGAAAATGACCAATTAGCACCATTTGTAGTTTTGAACACTGAAAAGTCTTGAAGCAAATGGGAAAAAAAAACAACAAAAAATCTCTGTTACCCTCTGTAAATGGTTAAATTAAATCAAAAGGACAATCCTAAAATTAAAATGTCAAAGCCTAGAAGGAATGAGATAACTAATAAGTAATTCAAGGCCATATTATGTACTTCTCACTTCTTAAGAAGAACCCAAGGCTACAGATTCTCTTGCTATTTCCTAGCTTCTATATGGTTACCAGGGAAACTTTCTCAACTAAGTGATGTTGTTTGGAGCTTGCATGAATATATTCTTTTCATTTAGTCCCGAACCTTAGCTTCCATTTAAAGTAACTAGGATGCAGAGGCAAGGCGTTCTCTGCTACATGTAGAACATAATTAAAATGTTTTCCCTTTAAGTGAAATACAACTTTGAGTGAATAAGTCATTTTAATTTATAAATGCCCAAATTAACTATAAAGGACATATGAAGAGTTTATCTGCATCCAGAGAAAGAAATGATCAATAGAAGTATATACAGAATAATTTTACCTATGTGTATATACATATACATGTGTATATATAGACATATATGTATATGTGTATGTATGTATATTTACACAAACACGCACCTATTTGAGTCTAATGGTAACTATCTCTAGATTGGGGGAAAGCAAGGAAGGAAAAAAGAAAAAGAAATTTACAGGATTACTTTATTACATATTTAAAAGGGATAGCAAGTTGTACATAATAGATTTGCAGTTTCATGTGCAAACTTTTTTATTATACTATATTATTGAAATGCTTGTTTTATTCCATAAACTAAAAATAAAACACATTTTAGAAATAAAATTTTAAAAAGCAAAATATTTCATTTTGAATGATTTTATGGTATAAATGTGACAAAGTATACACTGTAAGATTGGATGTTTTTAGGATCCTCCATTTTTTGTCTTGGCTGTGGTCATTTTTTTTTCTCAAATCATCAACTTATCAGTATGCTCACAAAAAGGCAATTTTTGTTTTAGTCTTTTAAACTCTGAGATTATTTTCTATTTTCTCTGTATATACTATTTTCCACTTTCCATATACCTGGTCATTTACATATGTTTCCCCCTTAAAGATTAAAAGCACTTTTCAAGTTCAGTACTTTTACTGTATACTTTGTTTTTCACTTAACATATAGGCATTCTAACTATTACAAATAACTCTGTATTAAGATAGATTGTTAGATAAATGATTTAATTTACTTGTAGTTTGATTATCCAAAGCAACTATTGTTTCTTAAAACAGAATGAGTGGAATATTAAATACTGTAGATGAAATTAACTACAGTGATAAATTATTTTCAAGGATATAAAGTAATATTAGAGAAAGCAAAACAAATTTCTTTTCAGGTTATAATTCCCCTTAATACATAACAGCCAGTCAATAGGCATTTATTAAATGTTTACTATATGTCAGGCACCACTGTGCTAAGCACTTGGGATAGGCTAGAACAGGCCCTACTCTCAAGGAGCTCACACTCTACTGAGGAAAACAACATGTAAATGACCAGGTACTTACAAGAGGGAAAATATAGAGCAGATAAGATGTAATCTCAGAGGAGAAGGGAAAAGCAGCTGTGGGAAATGAAAAAAAAAAAAACCTCGTTCATAAGGTCAGATTTGAAGGGCCTTGAAGGAAGCCATGGAAACCAAGAGGTGGTAGTAAGGAGGGACAGATTCCAGTTGTGGTTGACAAGCAGTGCAAAAATGTGAAGATGGAAAATGAAAAATCCTCTGTGAAACCTTTATCACTGGATAATAGAGGATGTAGAAAGGAATAGAGCATTAGAATACTAGAAAGGTAGGAGGGGGGCAGGTGGGAAAGAGATTTAAATGGTAAATAGAAAAGAATCCCAGAGATAATTGGAGTGTGTGTGTCTGTGTCTTTGTATGAGAGACAGACAGAGAGACAGAGACAGAGAGAGAAACATGCTTTAGTAAAATCACTTTGATGGCTGAATGAAGGATGGAGTGGAATGGGACTCAAGGTAGGAAGATCAATTAGAAGACTTTTGCAATAGTCCAGGCAAGACTAGATAAATGCCTGTATTAAGGTAGTAGCTATGTTAGTGAAGTAGGGATACTGTGGCACTTGGTCATTTAGTTATGGACACATAGGTTCATATGGGTTCCATTACTTCCTCTAGCATTGAGCTAGCTGAATGCCCATGTGTAATACATTTAACAACTCTTGAGTCTCAGGAAATGATCAGATAGTATAAAATATGGATGAGTAGTGATCTGGAATAGTGGGTCTCATGCCAAAAAATCGTAATTCCTTGGCATAGTATTTTTCATAGGGACACCCTACCAGGGCTGGGGAACCCGCAGGCTCAAGGCCACATGTGTCTCTATAAGTCCTCAAGTGCAACCCTTCGACTGAATCCAAACTTCACAAAACAAATTCCCAGATCCCTGGTTTAATTTTTTAAGGGATGAAGCATTTCCAGATGAGAAAACTCCCTCAGCCAATGTAAGTCTCACTTCTGTAATTTGGGGTCATAGAGAATTGACTACAGCTATGAAGGGTTGTCACTCGGCCAGGGTCACACAGTCAATATGTGTTAGAGGCAGGAACTGAACCCCAATCTTCCTTGCTTTTAGGTTGGTTGTTAGTCACTGGGCCAAGTTGCTTGTCTATTTACATTTTCATAGCTATCCAAAAGAATCATATTTTTGTTTGATTGGGAAAAAATGATTGGGCAATTATACAGTCAAACAGAGGTCTAAGGCTGTGTATATTTTGTAAATATAAACACTATTATCCAAGTGGAAAGGAAAATAAATATAATTCATAGACTGCTACATTGCCCATTTTAAAAATTAAACTGTAAATATTGTAAACTTCCTCAACATCCTCGACTTGCATTCTAAAATGTGCGTGTAGCATTTTTAAGACTGGCAGTTTCTTAAGATGTTATTCAGACTCCATGAAAGTTGACTAATAGAGACTAAATATTGCATTATTGATTAGGGTAGAGGGTTTACCAGAGTCAAGAAAATGATCAGTTATTAACATTTGTAGTTTTAAGAGACGAAAATCTGAAAAATCTTGAAGTCAATGGAAAATTTCAACTAAATCCTCTCGTGTAAGAGGCAGTGTGGTTTAGTGAACAGAAAGCTGATGGAGCCAAGAAGATGAGTTTTTAAGTTTCCCTCTAACACACACTGTCTAAGTGATCCTGGGCAACTGAAAAACTCTTGATGTTCTAAGTAATTCTTGCAGTCTGTAAGTGGCCCCCAGGCAACTCTCAAAGATTAACTTTAGCAGGACAGATGCTAGAGACCCCTGAACCAATGAAAACACAGCTCTGGTCCAAAGATAAATGTTAGTGAATTACATTAAAAATTGAGGCCTATGACTTACCATGTTTTATGTTTATTTTTTTCTCTACAATATCAAAGAACAGCAATAAACAGTTTTTAACTTGCATCAACCATAGTCATTATAAACATGCCTATACTATAGACCATCCAAACAGCAGGAGATGGAAGGGCTTGGGACATCTACCCTACAATCACTGCATTGAGAGGATTATATTCTATTGACAATGAGTCACAGTGTAGAAATCAAAAACTTTAGAGCTAAAAAAGACCTAAGAAATGGTCTTATCCAACCCCCTCATTTTAAAATTGGGAAAATTGCAGCCCAAGAAATTGTCACTTTTCTAAGATCACAAGGCAAGAATCTGATCCTAACCCTTCTGACACCAGTCATGACCATTCCACAACAGGATGCCTCTGGTGTTGTCTTCTCAGTTGGAATGGAAGTTTCTTGACAATAGATACTGTCTTTCTTGCCTGTATTTGTATTTCTATCACTTAGTACATAATTAATAAATGCTCTAGTTATCCATCCATCCATATATCCATCTGTCTATCTATCCACCTATTTATCTATCTATCTATCCATCCATCCATCTATATATCTATCTATCTATGTCTGTCTCTATCTCTCTCTCCTCTCTCCCATTTCACTTAACACATTGCTTCTTCTATATGAGTAACATAGGACTGTTTCTGAGCTGAATAAAAGTCATGAAAAGAGGTCATGAAATGGAAAGCTATCCCATTTATTAGCCTTGATGCTTCTTAGAAATATACTGTTTTTAAGACTTTCCAGGCAGAAAGCATGGCAAACTGTCTTAGTCCTCTCCAAGAAAACAAATCTAACAAACATAGAATGATTGTGATTATTATTTTCATTGTCAGCTGCCTTGTGAATCTGGTGAAAAACTGCCATAAGACATGACCATGAGCTCCCACCAACCCACTCATACACACACACACACACATACACACACACTCATTCACAGCAGTAGCAGCAAGTGGGATATATTTAAAAAAGCAAAGAAAACTAAAAAGAGTAAGTGCAAATAAAAGTCAAGGCTGATTGCATCTGAGTAGCTGCTGAACAAAGTGGGCTGACAAAGAGGATTATTACTCTTTTTAATTCACACTACAAGCCTACTGTCAAACAAAGAAGGCAAAAGGATAGTCCTGGAGGAGTTATTTGCTGATATAAGTCTGATGACTTATTACCCCTAAATGGAACTCAAGCAACCTGTCTGTGGGCAGAACAGGGACTAGGGGATTTGTTTTAAGCAGGAGGTCAAGGAAGCAAGGTAGCAGGGAGCTGTCGATGGAATTGAGTTGGTTTGTGGGGACTACCAGTGCTTCCTGATGATGTTTCAGTGGATTCTATTGTGGTCTCCTTAAAATGCACTTTCCACAGCTGAGGCATAGCAAGGGGCCGTGTGTAAAGCAGAGAAGTGATGGAGGGTTGACTGACTTCTTAAGGGTTATTTGAGGAGATTCATAATGGAAAATCCCTGCCACAGAAACAAGTTTATTAGACCGTTTGTTGTTGAAAGTGCTTTGTAAACTGGAAAGCACTATATAAACATGAGTTATTACTATGATTACTATTGTATATTTCTGAGGATCTAGTGCTCCATGTTCTTAGGCAACCATGTGGAATGAGGAAACTGCTCACCCATGGATGTGAATTCACTTTTGTCAGGGCACCAAGAGGCAAATTAATTCTTTGAGGGCTCTGTAAATTAAAACACACGTACAATCTCCTTCCCACAGATGAGGGAAATTTGTTCCTGAGGATACTGTATTCAATGTGCAACTGCCTTTCCAAAGTCAGGATTTCTACTATGAAGCAGACAGCCAGGCTATGGCTCATGGTCACAATAGGTGACATCCCTCCAGAATTTCTGGAATTCAAACTTCACTAGATTGTCAACTCCAGTAATAACAAAATACTAGCAACAAAAGTTTACACTTAGATAATGCGTTAAGGCTCAAAAAGTGTTTTTAGATGCATTATCTCCTTTGATCCTCACAGCTACTCTGGAAAGGCAGAGGAAATGACAGGATGGATGAAGGACCTGGGTTCCAGGCCTATCTCTGACATATATTGGCTATGTGAAGTTGAACAAGCCACTTAACATCTCAATACCCCAGGAAACTCTCTAAGATTGTAAACAGTAAAACAGTTGTAAAAGTTACTAATCAGCATTGATCTAGAAAGTTTCTTCACTAAAAAATCCCCTAGATAGTTAAAATCACAGTTTGGGAGTTTAAAAAATTCTGAGAAATAGGTAGTGTTACTCATTTTTTTGAGATTAAATTTTTAGAAATTTTTTTTTTTCACAAAGGTCAAGTGGTCACTCAACTGGTAAACACCAAAGGAAAGATTCATTCCCAGGGCTTCCAATAATGCATCACTCCAAGTTCAGTATTCTCTCCACTCTATCCCTTCATGTAAATACAGTCCATAGTCAACATTCACACATTTAATTTTTGCACTCAAGCATTTGTGTGGTTTTATTAGGAACCTCATTTTCACCTTCATATTGGCAACCTTTCACATTCGCAGCCGTGTATAGTAGAGAAAAAAAATGAGAGTCATGGTGCATGCAAGTTTGTGGAGTAGCTGGCGTCCAACTAGGCACTTTGCTGATCTTGTTTGTCCTGCTGTTGTAGAGTAAGTGGCCATCCAAGAACAAAGGACACTTTCACGTGGTCCCAAAGTTGTACAGAGAGCTAAGGTACTTAGCAATATCATCCTATTAGGTTGACAGGCTGTCTGCAGAAAACAGATGGTAGGACAGAAAAACCTGGAGCTATCATTTAAATATTATGGACAGTTCCATGTATTTCCATAACCAGAGAGGAGTCGTTTCTTCTCGGACTGCCTCTGCCTTGTCTTTTTTGGCACCCTGATTAGCAGCCTTCATTTTGAAACTGAACTTAAGTGAATCCCACAAAAGAAAAACTTTGGTCAAGTATATGGCTTAACCTCTCAATGAGCATTTCTGTTCTCTCTCTCTGTCTCTCTGTCTCTGTCTCTCTGTCTCTCTGTCTCTCTGTCTCTCTCTCTCTCTCTCTCTCTCTCTCTGTCTCTCTGTCTCTGTCTCTCTCTCTGTCTCTGTCTCTCTCTCTGTCTCTCTCTGTCTCTCTGTCTCTCTGTCTCTCTCTCTCTCTTTCTGTTTCTCTCTCCCTGTTTCTCTCTGTCTCTGTCTTTCTGTTTCTCTCTGCCTCTGTCTCTGTCTCTTTCTGTCTGTCTCTCTCTCTCTGTCTCTCTCTCTCTGTCTCTCTGACTCTATCTCTCTCTCCTGTGATTTCATCATCATTAGGGAGCTCCACCTACCAATACAGGTCAGGACTGCCCCTGCCTCCTTAAGGACCTTTTAAGGTACCTTATGTGAGAAGACAAAAATGAGAATATATCATCAGCATCCTGGGGTACCTTCTCTTATTTTCACATATAATTTTCTTTTCCCACAGGTGATATTATACTATCTGGATGGCACCTACCTTTGGCAATAGCTAGTAAACTGAAAGTTTAATCATCACACATTCATCTAGGATGGGTCATTGGGTCTGGTGGCCCAGTCTATCACTTAGAGCAAGATTATGAGAGCTAGGAATGACACCTGGGCACATTGCTCACCTGGAGTGTGGAGAGTCCCCCTCTCCTGACCCTGTACTCCTTGGCTGTCTGAGCCCTCTCTGATAGTAACCAATAAGATCAATCCCCAATCCCTTTTCATTTTCAAAAAATGGAATGGATCATACAAGATAAGTAAGCATGTATGTTACCTGATAGGTTGCAATAGGCATCCCAGATCTCTTATGTAATTTTCCCCTCCAAGCCTATCCTTCTCATTTTCCTTATTATTGACAACAAAAAAGATACCAGTAAAAAGATATCACCATTCTTCCAGTTCACCTAGGTTCACAACCCTTGTGAGTCGTCTCTATGTTGTCTATGCCACATAAACAGCAGGTATCTTGGGTAGGAACATTGGAAATTTTATTTTAGCAATAGAGGCAACTCTCAGGAAAAGAATCTCTACATGCATGTATTCATGGGTCCCTCCTCTAAAACTTAAGAGTCTTGGAAGAGTTAGAAAGATGCCCAGAGCACTGGGACAGGGTCAAATAATTACTATGTGTCAGAGGTAAGGTTTGATCCTGGTTCTGAGACCAGGCCTTTTCTTCTCCTAGTTAATGTAGATTCAAAAATTCCAGAAGTTCTTTTTTTTATAACTGCCTGCTATTGCCATGTCTTTAAAAAAAACAATATGCCAAGAAAAGACTAATAATGTTGAGTTATATTCTAAGCAAAATATTTTTCTGAGCAAGTTGTCATTTGAAATCATAGATATAGAAGTGTAAAGGACCTCAGTCTGATCCCACATTTATAGTTGAGAAAACTGTGATCTAGGAAAGAAAAGTAAAGGCTTGCTAAGGCCAGACAAGTACTTAAGTATCAGCAAGGCTTTAAACTAGGCCCCCTGATAAAGGTAAGTTTTTTTTCCCACTGTATCATTCCCCTCACCCCCACCCTGCCAATGGCAACCCACAACACCTAGAATGGAAAAGGGAGCTTGGCCAATCTTTGATCTGTTTAGCACCTGGGACCTTTCTTATTTATATTTAGAGGTATTAACTGTGGTCTGGGTTGGTAATCATCCTGAAAGAGTTAAGTGTTTACCAGAACATCCTAAAAAGATAATTACTTGTTTTGTGTTTTTAAATGCTTGAGAAGTCATTATTCAGAAATTAGAGATAAAAGATAATGGTCTTAGAAACATCTGTTCTAAAAAAATACATTTAGATCCATGGAATTATATTTTCTTCACATACCTTTTTCCCATAATTTATCAGTTCTAAGAGGATATAAGTTGTTCATTTTTCATTTTCAAACTGTTGTTTCTTTTATGATTACAAAGTACCCTGTGGTGGTGTTAACTGTAAGCAGTTTTTAAAGACATCACATAGATTGGAGGCCAACTGTTTCCAAAGAGAAATATTTACTGACAGTCCAATTCAAATATCAAAGATCTGAGGAAAGAGAGCATGACTAACTAAGAGCTGAAAATAGGCTTTATTAACTGTATCAATCTGCATTAAGCCTAGAGGAAAGAACTCTAATGACAAAGAGGAAGCATTTGAAAGAAAAGGCCAAGAAGAGAAATTAGATCAGAAGGAAAAATTGAAGAAACTGGCTTAAGCCCCTGAATTCTAATATATGCAAGTAATTGTCAATAGAGTAAAATGGTTTTTGTTATTGGCAAGGTTAAGGGCATTGATTGGAGTCAGGGTGATAACTGGAACTATAATGCTTGAGTTCCAACCCTAGCTCTGATACTTACTTTTGGTCTGGGCTTGGTTAAGTCACTTCCCTGGCTTAGGGCTGTTTCCCTATCTCTAAAATAATGGTGTTGAAATAGATGGCCTCTAAGGCCCCTTTTAGCTTAAGATCTTATGACATTACAACATTACAACTCAGCACGACCTTTACAGCTTTCTCAAATGTTCTCTGATTCATCACTGGATGCACAGAATAGTGTTGGGTACCATAAGGGCTTTGGAGTAAACTTATCATCCCTTGAGGAATGTACAGTCTGATCAGGACTCCACAGCATGCTTTAAATTTCTCTTTACCTTAGTCTATGACATTTAATAGACACTTTGTTTTTTATCATCTTACTGAATGAAAAGATTTTATGACAAGCTTGTATGTAGAGGCAGGTACAGAGATAAGATAAATGAGAGAATAATTCAGGAAGATCATAGCTATTAAACAGAGGGAGAAAAAGGCCTTAGTTATTCAAATTAAAGAATCTAAAGCAAATGGAGAAGAACATTTAATATTAGTTTTTAAAAATGACTAAAAATGTTTTTTTAATTTGTTGTTAAAGGCCCCCAGAAATATATATTTAAGGGAATGCTCACAATTACTCCCCAAAATGCATATATATGGATGTAAAATAGAATTGAGTTGAATTATCATGTATCATATAGCATTTCTTTTCACTCAAAAACTCCTTTGACTTTAGTTATGTTCAAATATAATCACAGATTATCTTGGAAAATATTTAAAATTGGGGGGGCAGCTAGGTGGTGCAGTGAATAGAGCACTAGCCCTGGAGTCAGGAGAACCTGGGTTCAAATCCAGTCTCATAAACTTGACACTTAACTAGCTATGTGACCTTGGGCAAGTCACTTAACCTCAATTGCTTTACCTTCCCCCCTCCAAAAAAAATTAAAATTAAAATTAGAAACCAGCATGGACCACTTTCAGGTTTGACATTTTTTTGCCTTCTAGATTCCAAAGAACCATGAAAAGTCTACTAAGATGCTGAAAAAATCCATCAGATGACTCAATATCCTGGTTATCTGGACAAAAATGTAAACATAGAGTCCAAGATCATTTGTTTTGAACCTCAGTGGCTCTATGATCTAATCTTCTTGCTGTGGAGATTAAAGGAGAAAAGAATAGAGAAGGGATGTGAAAACAGAAAAAGGAGGTACAAAATGAATAGAAACAAATTTTTAAAAACATTTAAAACTTTAAAATGATCTTTATTTTTGGACCTCTGATTTCATTAGCATGGGGAACTCTAGAGTGGATATTTTCTCTGCCAGTGTAGATCAGAAACTCATAGTCTTAGAGAGTTACATGAAACATGGAAAGGCAAGATGATTTGCCCATAGTTATGTTGCTAATATATGCCAGTCAGGGTTTGAACTCAGGTCTTCCTGTGCTTGTCTGTCTAGATGATATTGGACAAGTCACAATATCCCTGGGACATGGTTTTCTCATCTATAAAATGATAGGGTTGGAAGAGATGGTTTTTGACTTCTCCAACTCTACCTTTCCAATCCTACTAATCTTATATGTGTTACTGAGTTGTCTCTGAAACACACTAATACAAAAAGATAATACCTGCTTGTGGATGGACAAAACAAACAGTGCTACCATTTCATTCTGAGGGCACTGAAACTTGTCAGTTTAGGAAGCCACTGCCTTGAGGAGAACATGTGAGGAAAACATGCCCACCTTAGGTGAGCATCACCTTTTATTCCTTGGAAATTCATTTCTAGAGATTCTGGGATGTTTCATTCGGCAACATTCAATTCAATAAATCTTAAATGCCCACTGAGGCTTGATTACTGGTAGGATGGGTAATAGGGAAATAAAGAAGGAAGGACTGAAAGAGTTTCTATGCTCTGTTTAGCTGCTAAGTTGACCTTCCTAAAGCACAGGTCTGACCATGCCACATCATCTAGTCAATGAACCACAGGGATTCTGTATTATCTCTAGGATAAACTCCTCTGTTTGGCATTTGAAGCTCTGATCTCCTATTTCTTCTGCCTTTTTATACATTACTACCTCCCCTCCCTCCACCCACCCCCCCACCATCATGCACTCTGCCAAACTGGGCTTCAAGCTGGTGCTCACAAATCACACTCTATCCCCTTTCTTTGTGCCTTTAGATTGGCTGTCCCACATGCAAGTCAAATCAAATCAACAAGCATTTATTAAGCACCTACTCTGTGTCAGATATAATACAAAGAAAGGCAAAACAAGCAAACAAAAAACCATTCACCAAGCAAATGAACAACAGCCTCTGCTCCCAAAATGCTCACAGCCTAATGAAGGAGACAGCTGACAGATAATTATGTACAAACAAGATACACACAGGACAAAATGGAGATAATTTCAGTGGGAAGGCACTCAGGTTAAGGACTGGAAAAGGTTTCTTGCAGAAGGTGAACTTTTTTAATGGAAATCTAGAGATAGATTTCCAGGAACAACTAGTGAAATTGCAGAGTCAGGAGATGGTATATAATGTATGGGGAGAGCAAGGAGGCTGGGGTCACTGGATCACAGGGTATGGGGAAGTGGAAGGGGTAAGACATAAGAAGATAGTAATGAATGGAAAGGACCAAGTTACAAAGGTCACTAGAAGCCAAACAGAGGATTTTATATTTGATCCTGGAGGTAATAGGGAGCTACTGGGGTTTATTAGTTTGGGGGTGGAAGGTGAAGAAGATGCTGACATAGTCAAATAAACATTTGAAGATTCTTTTGGAAACTCATTGAAGGATGGGCTGGACATGAGACAGAAAGACCAACGGGAATGATATTCAATAGTCCAGGTGTGAGATGATGAGGGGCCACAAGAGGGTGGTGGCATTGTGGGAAGAGAGAAGAGTCATGTAGGAGAGATACTATGAGGATAGAAATGTGGTACTTGAAGACTGATACCATATGGGGGTGAGCAAGAGTCAAGGAAGATACCTAGCTTGTGAGCCTCTTTTAAGCTTCCTTCATGACTCACTTAAAGTACTACCTGATGTATGAAGCATTTCCTGGTGCCTGACTCTTAGGACCTCCTCTCCCAAGGATGCTTTCTATATGTTTTACCTGAATGTCCCTGTTACAATTTCAGCTCCTTGATGGCAAGAACTCTTTTTGCTTTCATCTTCATATTCTGAATATCTAGGAGTGTATCCAGTATGAAGTGGGTGTTTATTAAATGCTTGTTGATTGACTGATCTATCAAAAATTACACTATTACCCTGGACAGCTAATCAGTACAGTTCCCAAATGCTTACTCTTACATATGCATAATATGTGTGTATATACATTATATATGTGTGTGTATAGACATAGATAGTATTTATTCTATGTATACACATTTTTTTTAATTGTAGCTTTTGTTTTTAGCATACACTTCAAACTTGGCCCAGCCTGTCAGTTCATGCACACCTAACCTCATACCTATTCCTCTTTTACAAGTCCACTAAAATCTGATTTACATCTCTATAGTAACAGCTAGCAAGCTCATTATGTTGCAAGGTCTTGCCTTCCTTACTAACCTGAAAAGTCCTTGAGGCCATCCGTGGTTCTCCTCTTACTTTGTACCACAATTCATATATCATGTCATGCTGTGTACATTTGTAGTATGATGGAAATAGCCATTATACCTGATTTGATGCCATCTGAATTTCCTGCCCATGTGCTAGTAACGATAATATGTTTTGCCTAGAGATGTATAATAATTGTATTTACAAATGTATGGAAAAAATCCAAAGCCCTACAAAGGAGAAAAGAAGTCCAGGAATAAAGGAAAGATATATCATTGGAAAACTAGGTAATGTAAGCAATAGATTTGATTATATGAAACATCACCATATCTTCAACTGAGAGAAAATTGAAGGCTGGAGAAATGTTTGATTGTAGCCTGCCTGTGCTGATAAGATCGTAAAATATATTTCAAGGAGTTGGACCTCAGGAAAATGAACTGGATGAGGAAACAAATCCTAAACTGTGAAATACACAAAGCTAACAAAACGTTTCCTGTGGCAATAGTACTCAAATTTCTGTCGGTCAAAGGCTTCATGCTTGACCCCATCCCTTTATAAGAGTCATTTCAGAGATTGGAAATATATCACTTGTTGAAATCTTCTGGGCCTGTGATGTTAGGCCTGGAATATTTCAGGTTGAACTTAATGTTTTCATAAATCTCTGATAATTTTAGCTCATATCACTGTCTTGAAAATCTGCCCCTACTTGGTGTTTTCTAATATAAACTTAATCAGATGATAGCCTTCTTGAAGAAGTGGATATTGGAAAACATTTGACCTTAGACTAGCAAGAAGGTGTTACATTTTGTCACACACACACAAGCATACACAGAGAAGTGCAAATATTTGTTCAGGAGAGGTTAGTCAGATCTGCCCCTCAAGAATGATTTGAAACTGTTGTACAGTGCAGAGAAGTATCCTCACAAAGGAATTTGTGGTGTTGTTCAATCATTTTAGTTCTGTCCAACTCTTTGTGAACTCATTTGGGACATTCATGGCAAAGATAATGGAGCAGTTCACCATTCCCTTCTCCAGCTTGTTTTACAGATGAGACAACAGAGGCAAACAGTGTTAAGTGACTTGCCCAAAGTCACATAGTAGGTACCTGAGGCCATATTTGAACTCAGGAATATGAATCTTACTGACTTCAGGCTGGGTAATTTATCCACTGCACCACCTAGCACCCTAAAAAGGAACTACAGATAATTAAATGGTGACCACAAGTTGGAAAAGTGATGTGTCAGGGCATGTACGAGAAATGTCTTTGACTTTCCATTTGTAGAATCTGAGCTCCTAGCAAGAAGTGACTGAAGTTTTCTCTGGGAGACATTGACTTGAATTGTCTGTTTATTTCTTTGTTTGTTTTTGGATACACCTTGTAATTTCACTGATACGGGGAATTCCCACTAAGGCATCTCCTTCTACCTTCTAAGCAAGGGAAGGTTCAGGGAAAGACCTTTGTGTCTGAGGCAGGATTTAAACTCATCTTCTTCACTTTACTGCTAGACCCCTCAAACTAGGCGGCATAGTGAATAGAGCACGGGCTTAACACCAGGGAGATAAGCATGAAATCCCATTTCAGACATATTTACTAGATGTCTGACCTTGACCAAGTCACTTAGGATGACAGACCCGAAGTTGGATGGTTCTCTCACTCTTAGTTTCTTCCACCATAAATGCATAGTGGTGCCTCTTTCAAGTTTCTTGAAAGCATTTTGTAAACTTTAAAGGGGTTGTTCTACCACCAATAACACCACCATCAACACCATCATCATCACCATCATCATCACCATCATCATCATCATCATCATCATCATCATCATCATCATCATCATCATCATCATCATCCCACATATACCACACTGTATCAAGTGATCTTAGCTTATTGAAAAGCAGGTTTTAGAAACCTGTGTTGTATCAGTAAGTTGACTCTGTTCCCAAGGGACAGTTTAAGTACAATTTGAGTGAATTTGGAACAGTAACACGAGTTATGATTCTGAATACCAAGTACTCTCAATGATAAGAACACACATTTATATTGTCCCTTAAAGTTTGCAGTGTTTTACATATATGATCTCATTCAGGCATCACAATAACCCTATGAAGTTAGTTATACTGTTACAATCATTGTTTTCCTTTCACAGATAAGGAGGATGGGGCTCAAAGACCATAAGTAGCTAGCCCATGGTCATGTACCTGTTAAGTATAAAATGAGGGATTTTTACCCAGGTCTCTCCTGGTTATAAGTCCAGCATTTTTCTACTATATTACATTCATGGCCCCTAGTATTGGCAATCAATTTTTTAATGTTACAGGAGCATAGATTGGTCATTAACCAGTTAAGGGTCATCTCTTTATTTCTGCCAAGAAAGCATGAGCAACAATCGACTATAAATAAATGATGGCATCATTGAGAGAGAACATATTTTTTTTTTAATTTTACAACAACAGAATGGACCGAATATTCTTGTAAATTACATTAATGAGATAGATTGCTACTCCTCATGGAGCCTCTATGCTCCCTACCACACTGTATGCATATTTGCCAGTTAATAAGCCTGAACAGTGTTTCTGTTCGTGGAAAATGAATCTGAAACGATTGTCAGATTATCTGTTTGGCATGCCTGACTGGCGTCTGGAATGGCACGCCGCTAATGCGCTATTACTCAGTGTCATTAAGTCATACCATGATTGAAAGGTGAATTTATATTTGCATCACAGGACTCAGAACAGGCTGTACTCATGGATTAGTATAGGAGCCTGTGAAATGATGCTGCAAGTATAAAACGAACCATCCATTTTAGAGAGCCGCTGTCTTTACTCTTGGTGGGCTTCTGTTAAATGTGTGTGTGCCTAATATTCAAATGGATATAAAAGAGCTTCCTTTTACATTTAATAATCCACATATTTTATGGTAGCAAAGTTGGTTATTTCTTTGTATACCTCCCACCCACACAAGCAGGGACCAACAAATTAAACATGTTGGAAGCGATCTCATATAGGGATATTTCAGAAATTTTAATTAAAAAAGTAGGCCTCATATGATGGAAATATGGAATGAAAAGCTTTACGTTCCTTCACCAGAGGAATTAAATTCATACTTGTGCGGATTAATTAAGTCCCTTTAAAATGAGACTATTTCATTTAAATAAAGCTTCTATGTCAGACAATTTAACAACTAAGTCACCAATTGGAAACTCTGTAATGTTTTCCATTTAAGTCTAGGGGAAAAAAAAACTCTTTTAGTATTTACTTAATAAGTATTCTCATGAACTCCAAATGAATCCAAATGACTTTAGCAATATGTGAAGAGGTTTGTAAAAAAAAATAACCTCCTAGGTTTTGCTCTTCTACTTAGAAAAAACAGTTAGAAGAAGAAGGGGAATGTAGGTTATGATTGTAATTCTTATTTTGAAATTGGGCAAGTTTTATTCATTTAGCAGATATGCATGAAACTTGATGGCATTTTTAATTCAACTGTTCTTGTGTTTAGACTAATTTGAGTACTTTTCAGGTTAAGTGAAATAAAACAAAGCCAGGGTTCTCTTTTGCTTTGCCATTCAAGAGTCACTTTTGATGAAGCATGGCATTCCCACTTAATGCATATTTCAAATAATCTCAAACCCCATCAAGGAAATGAACCACGCCATTCAACGTGCTACTGAATTAAGTTAAATGCCTTTTATGTGAGAGAAGATCTGACATTAAAAATATAGTAAAGGAAACTTCAGGGGGAGAGGCAGCAAATTCCTGGGAATAAATAATTGTTGAGATCCATGTGGACAGGCCAGTGTGTCTTGAGGCAGGGTGGAGAAAACTGCTTGGCAGCTTTGTGCCAGGCTCTTGTATCTGCAGCTTCCAGAGGAAGCCTCTCTCTCCCACCCTACTGTATTCCATTCAACAGTTAATTTTCTCCATACTGATGCTTTTCTTGTTGGTCACATGGTTTCTTCATTAAAACATTCTTTAATAACCACGGTTTTACATATAAAAAGTAGGTCAACCCTTATTCTTTCTTCTTATTATTAATACTTATAAACTCTTGCACCCCAGATAGTTATGTACCACAGAAATTGGTCCTTTATCTACATTCATGATCACGTTGTTGATTCAACAGATTTGAAACTACAGTTGGTATTCCTCAAAAGAAAACAATGATTCCTCCTTTTTTTCCCTCAAATACTGATTTGATGGTGGTAATCATTTTGGAATTTAGCCATCTCCCCTCAGACTTAAGTATATATATTTATATAGAGAGAAGCTTTACATTGTATGATTTGAAATTTTCTCATTTTGATATTATTTGATTCCCCCTACCCACTTTCTTTGATAGGAACAAGGAGAAGAATAATTGTTTCCAAAATGACATGCTAGATGGCCTGGCTTTTTCCAAACTGCTAATCTATCTTATTTAGAGAGTAAAAATGTCATGCTTCTTAACAAGGCAGGTCCCAACAACAACATGTGAAGCACAATTAGTAACTGCTACTTAGTAAACCACCAACATCCTCAGGATTCAGGGAAAATCCATTTTCATCATAATCAATTGAAAACTAGTTAACATTTACACACTCCTTTTTAAGGCTGGCAAAGTATTTTGATAAGTTACTTTACTTGATGCTCACAAACCCTCTGCAAAGTAGGTGCTATTATTATGCCCATTGTAGAGATGAGGAAGTTAATAGGGAGGGAAGTTAAACGATTTGCCTAGGAACACACAGCTTATAAGAATCTGAGGCAGGATTTGAACTGAGGTCTCACTGCCTCCCAAGTCCAGTACTTTAACCACAGCACCACCTAACTGTCTCAACAGAAGAATAAAACAGGGACACATTAGTGCCCAAAAGGTGCTTCTTACTTTTTATTTCTGAGGCCAAAGGTGAATTTCCCTATAAAGGAATTTCTATATAAATCTAGATACTCCCCAGTTTCCAATGCTGTATTAATTGCATTAAGTGTCTGACAATGCTGAGCCTCCTAAATGTGGGCAATAATTAAGGAAAAGAATTCAGCCTAACTTCCTGAACACCATCAACTAAGTGAAGGAGGAATGTTTATTATCTAATCAGTCAACCAGTCAAGTAATTCCTACTATGTGCTAGTCACTGGGGGAGGAGCTGATGGAAGAAACCATCTCTTCTCTGAAGAAGCTTGCATTCCTTTGGGAAAGACAGCAAATTTGTATAAAATGATATCCAGCATAAATATGAAGTAAACAAATACAAACTTATACAAAGCAGTTAAATATGGGATAGTTTGGGAGGCAAGGTATGAACAATTGGAGGGATGAGGAAAGGCTTCCTTTAGAAGATAATGCTTAAACTATGTCATGAAGGTAAACAGGGACTCAGAGGCAAATGCATCCCATGTGGTACAGACAGAGAGCAAAGGCACAAAGATTGGCTATGGAGTAGAGCCTTTGAGAAACATAACAAAAGTCATTTCATTTAGCTTGTAGAATGTGGGAGACAGAGTCTTATCCATTAAATCTAGAAAGAAAAGCTGGGTCCAAGTTGTGTAGAGATTTAAAAAAGCTAAACAGAGGTGTTTATCTTTTGTCCTAGAGAAATCACCAGGATCAGATCTCTGCCTAAGGAAAATTATGAATTAGGAGGATTTGGCAAATGATTAGATATGTCCGGTAAGGTAGATTGAGGAGGAGAATCTAAATTCTACTTGACTCATGGTTACAAACCTAGGGACCTGCAAGAATGGTAGTTCTTAGGGGTGTCTGGGTGGTGCAGTGAATAGAGCACCAGCCCTGGAGTCAGGAAGACCTCAGTTTAATCCTGGCTTCAGACACTTAACACTTACTAATTGTGTGACCTTGGGCAAGTCATTTAACCCCAATTGCCCTGCCTTCCCCCCTCCAAAAAAAAAGAATGGTGTTTCTTTGAACAGAAATCAGGAGATGTTTTAGGAGGAAAGATAGTGAATTCAATTTTTGATATATTGAGTTTAACATCCAGTTTGAAATGTTCAATAAGTAACTGATGATATGAGACTTAAGTGCAGGGGAGAAACTGAAGATGGAAAGAGGATTGGGGCTGGTAGCATGGTTTAAAGATGTCTGGGAATTGATTTATGGGATGCAGATTTTTTTTAATGTAAACATATAGATACTCAAAATAATAGGTAAAATTGCCATGATTCTACTATTAGACAAAAGTTTGATAGTTTTCAGTCAGGATGACCAAGCCTATCAGTTACACTAGTTTGGGTCTATCACTCTTAACTGGAAGACTGAGGTTATAATTATACAAAATGATCCAAAGGACAATTAATCCTACTTGTAGCTGGAAAAGTAGAGGAAATTAATCTCTTCTACCTACTGCCCATCTCCCTTCCTATTAAGTGTCCCTAAGGTTTTCTGATTGTTTGGCTTAAATTTTTAAAATTGTTTGCTCTCACTAACCTGCCGTTGACCCATACAGATTTCATTGAGAGCCCAGCCACTTAGTAGTTATGTTTTTCTGACACCCTGTAGACTCTAGGCTTCTGGTCTCATGGTTCTCACAATCGGTAGGAATACACACTTTAACTGGATCGTCTCCCTGTGAAAAACTCAATAAAGAGTCTCTTTTTCATTATTTAACACCTTGGTTATGGCATTTCATTTGAACTTTAGAATTCTTCATCTCTACTTACTATGCTAAAGCTGACAAGTGGCTTTTAACCTCACTGTGTAGCTCACAAAAGGAAGACAAATGTTGGCTCCCAGTACTTCACTCATCCTTTTTCAGTTTTACAAAATGTGTAAGAGATGGGATGGAGAATTAGTAGCTTCGGGTTGACATAAAGCAGCATTCTGAAGGTGTTCTTTCATGCTCAAAATAAATAGATGTGTGTGGAGGTTGGTGGTGACAATTGTCAAGACACATACAGCTCATTCTCAATGATGAGCTTTGTTGGGCTATATGACTATATAATATGCTATCTAATACTTCTGGAGAATTATTAATGATAAAATTTACAGTCATCCAAGTAATACAGGGAGAAGGTTTCACCCAAACATATTCAGGATAGGAGGAAGTAATTGGGGAGTATTATTGGTTCATTATTTTACAGACTTAAGTGAGAAAAATGTCAATAGTGTCCCATAGTGGTAACAATTCTCAAAACTTAAAAACATCTCCAATCAGACAACTCTTAATGATTCTGGAATGATATTTGTTGTCTTCAATGGTCTTTGACTAATTGTCATGTCTTAAAGAAAGATGGAATGGCTTGAAAATGCTAAGATTAAAATGCCAGATGTAGCACATGAATCAATTGTAAATGACAAAAATGAACAGTAATGATTTCATTTCCTTAGAAACCAATTCATTATTATGCAGCTTGCCAGTGACACCCAATGCTCAGCTCCTCCCAGCAGGCAGACTTACCATTCACTGAAGAATTGTGTTGTATTGTTTTTTTTTTTTAATTTGAAGGAATAAAACTAATAAAATGCTTTTTTTTTAAATAAAGTTTATGTTATGGAGTAGTTTTCATGGCTCACAAAAAGGCTTTGTTTGGACTTCTGAGTTGATATTCTTTCATTGTTGTTGGTTGTTCAAAGCAGGCAACCAATGAATAGTAGGGAAAATCTTGTGCTATTCTGTCCACAAGCCTAAATTTCATGTTTAGGATCACAAGAAGGACATTTGTATGTGTATGTATGTGTGAACATGCTTATGTGCATACGAACATCTATATATGGTTCTCTATTTGGCCAGTTTCTAGTAAAAAAAAAGTGCCATTATTACTGAATTTTATTATTGAAGACAAATTTTAAATAAACAAATTAGTATGAAAATCTAAAGTGATATGATTAAGTGAGATATAAATGGAGTATAAATTCATTTAATGATATATGCTTCTTTGGCTATTACTGGCAATAGAAATCTGGTGATACAACTATTTTCAATTAATAAGTCAGTCAACAAGCATTTCTTGAGTGCCTAGAGTGCCAGATTCTCTGCTTAGTTCTAGGAGTCCCTTCTGTTGGGACGCTTTATTTATATTTATATTCCCTCCTCTGAGGAGGGAAATAACATGAGCACATATATTTTATATATATATGTATATATACACCCCAGAAAGAAATACATATATTATTTTTGGGAAGGAAGTACCTGAAGAAGGAAAAGATCTAAAAACTGATTAAAATGATGACTAGAACATGATGATTCCATAGTTTTATAACATGCACATTTCCTAAGAACTAATAAATGCCTTTCTTTTGTTTATCACTTAACATGTTTAAAAGATCTTACACATAAATTCTCATTTTAGCCTCATAAGCAACATTCCCATGGGGTAAACTAGGAAGAATATGCTTTTGATTCATTCAATCAGCATGAAAATCAAGCCATAAAGGTGTCAAATAATGGACCTCAGATTACACAGCAGGAACAGCATAGTGTGCTAGGGGTAAAAAACATGAATTTAGGAAATAGAAGAACTTGGTTGAGATCTCAGCTCTTCTGCTTTTGAGGCATGTGTATAAACTACACACGGTCAGCAACTTCTCTGAGCCTTGGTTTCCAAAATGAGAGGAGTGAATTATATGAGGTTTACGGTCCAATCCTGAATCCATGATCATATTGCATTGAGATGTATGATATTGGAAGAGTCCTTCCTGTTCTAAAAGTCTCTGACTCTGAAAGTTGGGATGAGGACCCTCATTTTTTGGCTTATGCACCTTCCATTGACTAGGATACCATTATATTTGCTAAAGTGAGATTAGTATTCCATCCCTAAAGTGTGTTTGGTCTAAAATGTCTGCCTTGACAGGCTACATTAATCAAATTCACTGGATAATTGCCAAACCCACATGTTACTTTACTGTATAGACACTTCAACAAAGAGAAGTGACATCTCCTGTTCATTTGATTACCTTCGGCAGGTAATCTGCATAATTGAGTCTCTAAGGTGCATTTCAAAAATACTTTTATTACTGCAGAGACATAGCTTAAGTGTTTAGATCTACTACATTTTTAGAAACATGAACTTATTCACATTACACAATGTCTACTTTTTTTCACAATACACATGACTTCATCATCCTGAACTCTATTTTTGTTCACTTTTTTTCTAAATTTGGAATATAATACATATAATATAATAATAACAATATGATATATAATATAATACACAAGTATCATATGCTTAACTATATATACTTTTATATATTTATATGCACTTATGTATACACATGCATACACAATCTATACTTATGAATATATGATGTGTACATATGTAACAAACAAGACAGAAAATTGAGGAAATATGGTCCATGGTAATAAAAAAAGTAATGGTTATTTTCAGCTGTGGTTATATTCATATCCTGTTCAACTATATAATTTTCTCCCCATTCAGTCACCTAAAAAAAATAAGCACTATCAAGATTGCAAGAGGAAAGGATTGTGGGAATCAGTTAAGCAAATAAAAAGTCAATATTTAGTTCCAACTGACAATCACATCACCACAAGGATAAAAACAAGGAAATCAGAAGAAATCTCTGCACTGTCTTTTATTGAATTTAAAATAAGTGTTTCCTCTTCATGGATTCAATCAGAATTGCTGTGTTTTGCCTGGGGATTTTCAGGGTGAGCTGGCAGAAGTGGTTTGTCCTTGATCACAACCATCACCATCATCAGATATTTATTGAGCTCCTACTGTGTACAAGGCACTGTCTTAGGTTCTAGAGATATCATGAGATAGAAACACAGAGAGTCTAAATGTCCCAACACAATGTTACAGATCATTTATTAACTTAGAATTTCTGACCTAGGCACTGAAAACCTTGGGGAAAAGACAAAAGAAAAGGACAGCTAACCATAAGATTATATTATTTAACATACCATAACAATGTTACATTTTATTCCATTTTTCATTTTGATAGATGATCAGTCAAATATAAAACCAAGATTGTGGTGGCTAGGTGGCACTGTGAATAGAGCACCGGCCCTGGAATCAGGAGAACCTGAGTTCAAATCCGGCCTCAGAGAGAACACAAAAACTAGCCATGTGACCTCGGGCAAGTCACTTAACCCCAACTGCCCTCCAAAAAAAAAAGCAAAAAAAAATATAAAAAACCAAAATTGTGTTTTGAGATAGGCAAGCTACAATGCATTTTTAGGTAGTTGTGTTCATGGGTAACAATACTAGATCATCAATAGATGATCCAGAAATCATTTATAAGTTCACTTTAAAAGGTATTTAAAAGTAGATATTCTAGTTTTGTGGAAATATGGAGGATTTGTAATTACTTTAACTGGGGAAACTATCTGCTATAGCAGAGCTATGAATATCCATAAGTCCTAATTTGAACCATTCTTAGTAAGCTGCTTGAGGTGCATACGGTCTAAGGGATTTGTCCAAGGTAAATATCAGAGCCAGGATTTGAACCCAGGGTTTTGTGATTCCAAGCCCAGAGCTACTATGGCATAGTTTCTCTTAAGTGAGGACAGTACCTAACAGTACATCAAACCACAGTGAAGATGTAATGCAATTCAGATTCTGTGCTCAGGATGGGCTGCCAAATCAATCTGGCATTATAAAATAAAGGTGCATCTTGAAACCTGAAGCAGTTTCTTTAGTTCTGCCCCCTCGGAGAAGTCCTAGCCCTGTCCCCACCAAAGCCTAACTTTCTCTCTTTTTCATACTTCCAGACATGTTCTTACATTACACAGTGCCTTTGTTACTAAGTCTGTACCATCCAGAAGTCACTGTTCTTTCCATTTTCAAGGCAATTAGACTTCTCTCTCTGCCATGCCATTTTTCAGGGCTTCACAAATTCTGTTGCATGTATATGGGCTTAAGAAAGGCAGCCTGACTGTGTAATTGGGTAACCCTTGTATTCAAGTTCTGCCTGTTTAATAAATGATTGCTGATTGATGGATTAACCACCCCCTTTAGAGCTAGTGAATTCCCTCCCAAAAAACCCCACTGGCCTCAAAGTCACAAGTGTCTGAGTTCAAGTCATACCTTTGACATATATTCACTGTGTGGCCCTGGGCAGAAGGCATTAACCTCTCAATGAATGCTCTAGGCAGAAATTCTGGTTCTAAGAGGCAGAGAAAGTGCCAATCTGTAATGATGGAGGGCATTTCCCCATACCAGTGAAATCACAGTTCCAGTCCCCATCCTAATCCCCATTTACAGTACTACCATGTTTCCCCGATAATAAGACACTGTCTTATTATTTTTTTTGGACAGAAAAACACCAGCGGGCTTATTTTCAGGGGAGGGCTTATTTTAATGAACATTGACAGCAATTTCAATAAACAGGTAAATGTGAACAAAAAAATGTACCTTTATTCAATAAGCAAATCACTGGAGAAGAACAGGATGACTCACTCACTGCTGCAGCTCTGATTGGATGCAGCTTGGAGCGCGGCGTGCGTTTCACGGGAGGGGGACGGTGCTCAATAGGGCTTATTTTCGGGGGAGGGCTTATTTTAGAGGAATCTTACACAGTAAGGGGAGGGCTTATTTTCAGGATAGGTCTTATTATCGGGGAAACACGGTATCTATGAATAAGGCTAATTTGCCAATTCCATTGTCCATTTGGCTTCAATATTAGAGGACCCAGAAGCACAAAATTCTGCTAGATGTTTTAATATCTGGGATATTGGGGTACTTTTCCAGATGAGAATTTAGGTAGAAATCAGTTAATTTGTTTTCTCCTAGAAATCACATTAGATTATACCTGCAGAGGTGTGTGTGTGTGTGTGTGTGTGTGTGTGTGTGTGTGTGTGTGCTTCATTTCTAGATCAAACAGCAGAAAGTCATTCCACAGACTGAGGCTATGTCATTCCAGTAATCAGTATTAAGGGTCCCAAAGTGCCTATTAAAGCAGTAGACTACAGTGGCTCCAGACCTGTCATTGTCTATTTTGGGTCAATAATGCTTATGCACATTTAATAGACTGAAGGTTTATCAGTCCTAGCAAACTAATGAGTCTTGTTTTTTTAGAATCCTAAATACAATAAATGTAGATAAAGTGGATTATAATGACCAGTCAGTTCAATACAAGGGAATTAATAAAGTTTCAAGGAAGTTGTAAATATTTTAACACCCCTATGAATGATAACTGTGCCCTTTTTGAAAAAAATCAAGTTCACAATTGATTGAGTTCAGGCTCCTTCCTAGTAGCAAGAAAGGTCCTTGTGAAAGTTATCTTATTAATCATATATTGCCTTGCAGGACCACACTACTAAACTGATTTCAAAGCACCCTAACAGTGCTCCTCAGAAGACCCAATCTTAGGCAGTGACACATATGCCTTTGCTTTAAGAATTTATTTACTATATGTTAAAGAAGTATTGTTCCTGTTTAAAACAAAAGAAAGAAATTATCAGCATTATCTACTTTATATTTTTTGTGTATAAAAGACATTTAGGTGTAGCTCACTTCCAATTAAGTCCACAGCACCCGGCCTGAGACACAGTAGTCACTTAATAAATGTTTGTTGGGTTGATTGGATTGCAATATATTTGCAACAAACAAGGCAAATTGAACCTTCTAAATCTTAAACACCTTTCTGGTGCCAGGAGACCACAAGCCCTGGCACATCTTTCCAAGCTGGAACTGCTTTGTGGACAACCGCATGAGATATCTGTTTTCCAAGGATCACTCTAAATTCAGAAAGATTCATCCACAGGTGATCAATTGTTTTTAACCACAGCAACGCAGGAGACCATCTTAACAAGACCGACTACATTATGGTGGGTATACCACCACCAATGAAATCATCTATCCTTGAAATATCAAAGGAATTACTCAAAAATTTAGAAGTTGTTATTGACAGTTGAATGGCACCAGTCTGCTAACATTCACTAAATCTAAATTCTTCCTGTGTTAATTGTCAGAACTAGAGTATACTCTTAATTTTAGGGCCTAATGACCTCCAACATAGGAAGTGGAAATAGGGAAGGACTCATAATTGGTTGTCAAGGATCGTATAGGTGATTGGCAATGGAGCATAGTAACAATGGTCCAGACTCTTAATATACTCTGTTCTTAACATTCGAAGCACAGCCAATACAAGGCTTACCCAAGGAACACATGGACACAAGTGCAGTGGAGGGGGAAAAAGTCCAGGAAACATTAAATCCCACAAAAGCTACCCTACTCTTCCATGAAGGCTCTCCAGCTCTTTCCCTGGTCAAGACAATCAGCCACAGAATTAGGAAAAGCTTAAGAACACCAGCCCAGAGGGGGATGATGATGATGGCAATGTTGTTGGTGATTTTGACGGTGATGATGGTAATGATGACAGTTAATATTTACATACTTTGTTTTGCAAAGCACTTTATAGATATTATCTCATCTGACTCTCACAACAGCCCTGTGAGATAGGTGCTATTACTGTCCTCATTTTACAGATAAGGAAGCTGAGTCTGAAAGAGTTGATTTGCCCAGAGTCATAACTAATAACCTTGTGAGACAAGATTCAAACTCAGGTCTTCCTGACTCCTAATCTCAGAGTAAGAAAGAGGCTGCTATCTTCATTAGCATTGCTCTGGCTAAATCCTTCTCCCCTGCACTCATAGCTTATTTGTGCAACAGCCTAACTGTGGCCAAATTAAAAGAGGAGAAGGGTCATTAAACTCTTCTGAAGACAGCCTTGGAATCTTTGGGGTGTCTCCATATCCTTTTAGTTGAGTTATTACTTTTGTAAGATGGATATAAATGATTCCATTTTCCCCTTTAAAATCATCTGTTCTTCCTTCTGTATTTAGTTATATGACCTTATGAAAGCCACCTAACCCCTCTCAGCCTCTTTCCTGATCTGTAAAATGGGGATAATCATGGCTCCTACTTCATAGGATCATTGTAAGGTTCAAATGAGATATTATATGCAACATACTTCACAAACTTTAAAGTTCTATATAAACGTCAGATATTATATTATCTTGACCATGTAATATTGTATCATATTGTATATGACAATATATTGGTATATCATATTAATATGTGGGGAAGTAAATAAGAAAGACTATACACTTATTACAGATTGGGAGTCACTCATGTAAAGAATGATAACATTAAAGTGGGGAATGCTAAAGGTTTCTTTTATAAATTTTTCTATCATATGAAACCCTCCTACTAAACTGAGAAGCAAAGTGAAAGGAGGGGAACCACATCCACAATGCCAGCTCATTGTCTGTGACTGACGTTTTCAGACTGAAGCAGAGAGAACAAGATTTCTGCCTAACCCTAGCCAGTACCACAGCTGCTAAAATATTAAGAACATTAAATGTAGGTTAATCAGAAATGTGTGTGTAGGCCAGATTCCTCCAGGCATTTTTCACCTTCTTTGCTTGTTTTCTCACTCCTGGCCATCAGAATGAGATCTCATCTGCCTTTCTCACCCAAATAAAGGCTGACAGAGGTGATGAACAGAGCAGATATCACAATCCTGTTTCTTTTATAACAAAAGTTAGTTATATGACACTGCTTGCCAGTCAATGTGGTTTTTATTCATTTGGCTGGTTTTCCAAGAAATATATTTTTAGATAATGTGGAAATTCTCTTCTTAATTTTATTTTTTAAGATATCTTTTGTTTTTATATTTTCTTCATGCTGGAATTTATGCCTCCCCCTTACTCACAGAGCACTCTCTTGGGACAAAGAAAGGAATGAGAAAACATAACAATTTAGCAAAACTAGCTAATACATAAACCAAGTTAAGTACTTTGAGCAATATTCCACATCTGTAGTCTCCCACCTCTTTAAATGGATGGGGGAGACAGTTTTGTTGTCTCATCTATTCTTTGAGGACAAACTTGAACATAATAATTCATTCTAAATCATTCAGATTCTTTTATTGATGTTATTTCCATTGTCAGCAATGTAATATCAAGCAATATAAAGCTATTTCTGAAAAGTAAGGCAAAACTTCATGGAAACACATTTCCATCCTTTTTTTTTGTTCCTTATTTTTTATAAGTGCTTACAATTGATGATCATACAATTTTTGAAACACTAACATAAATAAATTGGGATTTTTTTTACTAATGCTTTGAGTTCAAAGCAGCCTTATTGTGAATAATTTTGGCATGCATGATGAAAATGGCTAGCTGTTCATATGCAAATACACATAGTTGTATATAATTAGCCAATGTTTCTGGTTTGGGATATTTTTTCATGATCTTTTTAGCTGATGTCTAATTTTTATTCTTTCTTTGATATTGGCCATTGCTGACAGTTAATATATTTTTAGAGTTAGGATACCTTGGAGATCATACAGTCTAGCCTCTTCATTTTACAGCTGAGGAAAACAGTCTCAAAGAAGTAAAATGACCTGCCCAGATCACACAGTGATAGCACTCAGTCTTTTAACTCTTAATCTAGTACCCTTTCTTTCCATCACACCATGATGCCTTACTTATAGCTGACTAATGTTCACTCATATGTAGACTGGTTCTACACATCTAAAATTCATAACTAAACCTTCAGGCTTGACTTGATAAGTCAATCAACAATTTAAGCAGTTCTGTGGAATTACCAATGGATCCTTCCATTGCACCAGACCCCCTCCTCTTGCTTATTTCCTTGCTGAGCTGCCAAGAAACTGTGAACAAATTTAATGTCTGAATAACTACTTGGTCTCTCAGTGACCTTGAAAATTTTCCTTTGCATCATTAAAAATTAATAACATGAAAGTTTGTGAGCAGACTAAGGGAATCAGTATCAATTGTGAGGTAACCAAGGTCATATATCCCACTGGAAACTGAAAAAGTTGAATACTCAAATGGAAAATTCACCTAACATTTGAGATCAAGTGCTTTTTTTTTGACTTGTTGAAATTTGTATGAGTATGTAGAGTTCAAATCCTGCCTCGGACATTTACTAGATAAGTGACCTTTGTTTAACCTGTCTTTGACTCTGTTTCCTCATTTTTAAATGGATATAATAATAGTATTTACCTCACAGAGTTGTTATGAAGATAAAATTAGTTAACATATATAAAGTACTTGGTAAACATCAAAGCATCATATTAATGCTAGGTATTTTATACATATATTATATCTTGTCATCTATCCATCTACCTATCTATATCTCTCTATCTCTCTGTCTGTCTGTCTGTCTGTCTGTCTGTCTGTCTGTCTGTCTATCTCCCTTCATGGAAGTTCTACTCATTGTGACATTGGATTCTCAAAGCTTTTGCCAATGAGATGCAAATGCTGGGGGTTCTTACCAAGTTGGCTTTAGTATGAACCAGGTATGTTTCTTCTCTAAAAACCAGCCTTGCTAATTTCAAATAAAGCCATAAGAAGCTACCATACTATAATACCCTACTTCCTCTATTTTTGTCTGCCATGACTGAGGACCCCAAGTCCTTAATGATCTTCTGGAATTATTGAAAAAAAATACAGGATGTTCCAAAATTCTTAATTTTAGCTTAAAACTACACTAAGACTTTTGAAATACCAGGTATAGTGGCTTTTTCCTAGTTGGATCCAGAAATATAACTCCATCAACACCACAAACACCCATTCCAGACTGGGTGCTAGGGTGGAATAGAGAACATATTCTAGTCTTCTGCTCTGATCTCTCCAATATTTGTCTCCTATTCTGCACTGATTTGCTTGGAAATCTAATTAGTGTAAAATAGAGGCAAGATAGGCCCCCACTCCCACCCCCACTCTCTAAGCAACCTTTCGATTTTGAACAAGTTTACTGATAGGTACACTGAATAGTGCTGTCAGGGGCAGCTTTCATTTTAGCTGTACACAGCATGAACTCCATATTTTATTCTCTGTATATCACTTTATCCGAGAAGATAACATGACGGACCCTGATAGTTCTTTGTGGTTGTGGCTGAAAATGCCAAAGGGGAAACATCTGTCCTTTCCAACCTTCTCTAAATGTTTGAAAGAAAACTCTTCATGTCTCTGCTCTGTCTCAGCTAACCCAAGCCATCCATCATCAGTGGTGACTAGATGACTATATGGGAGAATTCTGTTTCCGAGTCTGTAAAAATGATACTCCTTATTTGATTTGTGAGAGAAGCCTGGGTTTCCAGTTGGTTTTGCTCCATTCCTAGGGAAATTGTTTTCAGCTCATTTTGCCTTTCCTTTGGGGAACATATCACACAATCTTGTACTGCAGTGTCTGCTGCTTGCTGCTCAGTGCTATTAACATACATCTGGGCCACCCTTTGTGCAGAACTGTCCCTAGGTAAAACCCTCAGCGGTCTAGGATGGAAGGAGACCGCAATTTACAGAGTCCATTATCACCTCTGGACGTGTAGAATGATAATGGAAGTGACAGAGGTACAGCTGAAAATTGGCTCTTAATATTTTATGTGTTGAATCAAAAGGCTGCAAGTCTCATGCTGCTGTTCAGGGAAAATGAAGTATGTGGGATATTCTGTTCCACTGAAAACACACTCAGAAGGTAGACAGATGACACTGTTACAAAGAAAATGTATTTAAGTTCTCTATTTTGTGTTAACCAATGTGTCTCACTAGAGATTTCCAGAACAGCGACATAGGATGAAAAATTCAGGTGAGGGTCAGAGCACATACAAGATTTATCAAGAACTTCAGTAGTATCATTTCTGAAATCATATATTGTGAACATTATGGTGATCATTTAACCCGGTGCTGTCTCCCAAACAATTGCATGAAAGGCATATCTTTAAATTATGGTTTCAAAAGACCATAATTTTGCCTTGAAATTTCTAAACAAAAGTTCAGAATCATCACTGTGTCATAATGTCATACATTCAGTCATCTGGCAATCATTTATTAGGTGCCTACTATGTGCAAAACATCTGCTAGGCACTCAGAGTACAAGGACTGAACACAAAAAACAGACCTGTCCTCAAGGAACTTGCTTTCTATTGGAGGAATTATATGTTTACACAGATAAGTAAGCATAAGATGAGTTGTGAAGGAAAAGAACACTAGAAATTAAGGGCATCTTTTGAAGAATACAAGTTATGGAGAAGGACTGACCTATTGGCCAAAGGAATTCCCTCACTTGGCAATATCCTTTTTCCAATAAAATCACAGGTACAGCTTTTGTCTCTACCCCTATTCCTATCTCTATTACTTCTAAATTTAATTGAGTATTTCTTTTTTTCTTAAATAGAGGAAAACAGAGAGCTTTTTATGACAAGATTTGTGAAATTGTTATCTACATTCCTGCATATACTTTTATGAAAGCAAACTTTCTAGAAAGTAGCATCACTGGGCACTGTCTACTTTGGAGAATAAAAGTTTCAATTTCCTTTGGTGAATTTGAAGTATCCCTGAAATCATCAATGGCTGCCATTTTGTATGAGGTTTCTACAGATCGTTTCATTTAATCCTTTCATTTGATAGATTTTCCAGGGACAGAAATGCAGAAAAAGGATTGCCAGGCTGAGGCTCAAAGAGAAATCTCAATGTAGCAGACACCTTTTTGGTTGCCCCCAATTGATTGTTATAAATACTACAGATGTTTTCAATTTGTTTTGTTATGCCAGAGAATATTATGTATGCCATATGGTAACAAATAAGATGCACATATGTGTTTCAACTTAGCCCTTGGCCATGCATTTTTTCTAATTTATTTTTCATTTAAGTTCAGAAATCAAGATGGTTACATGAACAGTTTAATTTATTAGCAAGTAAAGACCTGAGAAAAACAAATGCCATATAGCATAACTTTTTCTTATTGTAATACATACATTAAAATCCATTGAGGCACTTTCTCTCTTCTCCACTTCAATGGACTTTATCCAAATACAAGGAGTCATGGAATGTGCCGATAGCCATGTCAAAAGTAAAGCACATTAAGAAAAAAAAAAGAGGGGTCCTTAACTTAGGCTCCAAGGATGGACCTATTGATAGTATTTCAGGGAGTCTGTTAGGACTCAATGTGGGGTGGGGGTAGGAGGGAATTATAGTTTTATTTTTATTAACCACTAACAGAAAGTTAGCATTCCCTCCAATTATTTTAAAATATTGTGAGGAGTCCATAGGTTTCAGCAAACTTGGGAAGGATTACATGATACACAGATTTAAGGTTATGGGCCATTGCTATAAAACTTGACAAAATCAGGGTAGTTTGAGTTATGCACATTACACAAGGCGTAAAGAATACATTTAACATATTCACTTGCTCTCTCTCTCTCTCTCTCTCACACACACACACACACACACACACACACACACACACACAGAACGTCATCTTGACTACAAAGAAGACCGAGGGAGCATAGGTACAGATAAGGGAAAATCACTAATCATCCACTCTTCTTTAGATGAAGAAAGCTAGTCCACCATAACAGTAATCTTTGCAAAATGGACCGAGATGATTATTGTACTTTAAAGTGTACATTCTCAGGATAAAACACCACAATTCTAAAGTATTATGTTAAAAATATGAATGCTTCATTTATTTGAATTTAGTAAGGAATTATTTTCTTTAATCACCAAAATATGTCATCTTTCTTATTTAGGGAGCAAAACTTTATTTTAGCCCTTTTTAAATTTAACTAAATCATGTTGCACATTCTCATGCATTCATAAAAAAGAATAATGATCGATCTTTTAACCTGTTCTTGATGACTTTAAACAATTATTAGGAACATCAGTGATTGTATGGTACTATCATGAAATGATGACCCTGAAAGCCTTTAAAGTGTGTTGGCCTATTTACTCTTACAAAAAAAAAAGAAAAAAAAAACGTTCTCATGCATCTCACAAGTAGTATCAAGAATTTAGAAATTGTTTTGCCTGATTTTTTGCAATTTTTCTGTCTCCTCCCTTTGTGCCCTATGCCACTTTTTATTGTTGCTAGTATGTGTAACTTCTAGATGCTCTCTGACCTCTCCTTAGAGCCATAAAATGTGTAGATTTTAATGTATGTGCTTTATAACATTTAACGTTTAAATCTGATTGTTCTTTCTTTTCTTTTCTTTTTTGTTTCTTTCTGGCTTCTAAGTTTATATTTTGAATAGTTGATAATCTGTAAAAGAGCCGTCTAGATAAGTGAAAGTTACACCAGAGCTATAATGATCGCTCACAACCCTTGTCTTTTTCCTAATATTCTTCAACATATAAAAAGTTTATAATGGATTTTAAAATTAATACACATTTAAAATTTTATACGTATTCTCCTTATTTTCTTCAAAGACCAACTGAAATTCTTCTTCCACCATCTCCTGATGACTCCATATTGGTTGCTTTAATTCCTATTGCCAGTCAATAAAAAGTCATATCCCAGAATTAGTATTTTTTAATATACTAGTTTGTTTTATATTTTGTGTAAGCTTGAAATCAGCTACTACATTTTAAATTCCTTTGGGTCACTCTCTTCCCTATATTTCTCATCCACTCTTGAAGGCCTTCAATGGACCACAGAGACACAAAATGAATGACATTTTTATATAGTTTGTTATAATTAGTTAAGAACTACCTCAAAGTATACAGGAGGAGGCAGAGAAGAGGGCCTGGATGAAATTGGCTAGAGGCTGTGCCTGATGGTAAAGATACAATCAATTCATATAGCTCTTTATTGTCTATAAAGTATTTCCTTCATTTGAAGCCTATAAGGTAAAGCAAGATTTTTATTTTTACAGATAAAGAAATTGAGGCTTAGAAATCTTAAATTACCACACATAGACTCAGAGGTAGCAGGCCTTAAAGCCCCCACCTGACATCAGATGTTCTCATTCAACATTCAGTGTTCTTTTCTCACTGCAATTTCTGAGGTCTACAGTACAAATCACACCAGTGACCTCTACTCAGCTCCTTCCTTTTCTACAGTTCCCATCATAAACCACAATATTTATTGTTCTTGTGAAAGCATATAAGAAATGGATGATAAAATAAAACTCAGGGCATTTTTTTAAATAGGGGAAAAATAAGACCTTACAATTCAATTTCTAGAATCTACCCTGAAAATTGAAACACATAAGATCATGGATTTTGAAATGGAAGGAATCTAAAAGAACATCTAACCCATTCCTTCATTTTACAGATGTGAAAAGGGAGCTCTAGTGTGAGAAAATAGTGCAAAAATAGCAAAACCCAAATTGGAACCATGTTCTCATGTCTCCAAAGTCAGTCTCCTTTCCCAACACATAGCATTGTTTTAAAACACAAGTGATCTAAACATTTTTTACTGTTAAGGAAAGTAAAAAGGCAACTAATAATGAAACTAAGTTGAAATTTTGCTTTTGGTTTTTTAAGTCCCCTTCCTTATATTCATCACTGACCTGTCTAAGGTCTCCCTGGAACCACCTCTTTCATACTATGCCTAAAAGGATGTCCTCTATATATGATCAGTTGTCATCCTTTGCTTAAAACTCCAGTGAGGGGGAACCCACTACCCCCAAAACCTTTTATTCCACTTTTGGACAGCTCTTCTTGTTATAAAGTGGTTTCTGAAATCAACCATAAATTGGACTCTTCATCTTTGAACCATCACTTGTATTTCTGCCTTCTGGGACCAGACTGAATAAACTTAATCCTTTGGCATAGCAACCCTTTCCTTATTCTAAGGCAGCTCCTATGAACCTTCCACCCAAATTTTCTCCTTTCCAAACTAAATATTCCAAGTTCCTTTAGCTAGTTCTCATGTGTAACCATTCACTATCTTGATTGTCCTTTCTGAACATTCTCTAGTTTCTCAAGGCGTTTCCTAAAGTGTGGTGCCACAAACTGAACGTAGGGGTCTAAGGAAGAATACAGCAAGATTATCGGCTACTACTATACCTAGTGCAGTCAGAATTCGCATTAACTGTTTTGGAGGCCATTATTACTCTTTAAATTTACATTCGGCTTGTAGTCCACAAAATGAACTCTGTTTTAATAAAAGAAATATTGTGCTTTTTGTTTTTAATATTACCACTTTTTCCTTTGAGATCCTAGCTATTTTGACCTCCAAAATATATATTCTTATTGTTTTGTCTAGTTCTACTTTTGATTCAAAACTGTAAATTAAATTAGGTAGTATCAGCAAGGATGTTTAGAATTTTTATTATCACAGTCCAACCATGCACACTGAATACCTCTCAATTAAAAAAAATATTTGTGAAGAGTGTTTTTGTATTTATTCCATATAGAAATTGCCTGTTGTTTGGTATTTAATTGTGCAGTTTATATTTATTTTGAGTTAAATTTTAATTGTCATTTCCTCGGCTTTTTGTTTGTATTCTATTGAAATGCTTTTGGTTTTGTGAATTATTTTTAATCCTATCTCATTTTTTTTGCTGGTTCCCTGGGTTTTTAAATATATATACATTCATGTTGTCTGTAAATAAGGTTAATTTTTGTTTTCTCACTTACATTGTTTATGCCTTTGATTTCTTTTTCTTGTCTTTTTTTTATAGCTAGTATATCTATGACTATTTCAAATAACAATTGAAAGAAGTCCTTACTCTGTGCTTCTTTGGCTAGAAAAATTCCACTGTTTTTCCATTTTAAAGAATTCTAGCTTTTGGTTATACTGTAGGTACAGGCTTTTCATCATATTAATTGAGAGTTTTTCCATGCCTATGCTCCTTTTAGGCTTTTAAAGTAAATGTCTTATATTTTGTCTGAGTTTTTGCTGTACTTAATGAAATAATTATGTAGGTTTTGTTATTTTTTCATTTATGTGATTAATTATTAGTCCTTCTGGGCAATATTAGAGTATAGATAGTTTTAAAAGTTAAAATATATCCCAATTAGCAAGTGGACAAAAATGAGGAGTTTATTCCTCTTAAAAAGTAATGTATCAAAAATTATGCAGATTTCCAATAAAAATTTAGAAAATTCATGTGAATTTAGGGGAAATGAATGAATATCCATACTCTAATATGAACTTTTCTTTGATACTATGGAACACATCTACCCTCCTCTCACAGCATTTTCAGAATACCATTGGTCTTGGCTGTACATCTTCCATTATATAGGTGTATAAACATCATTTACCTTAAGTTGTTTATATATATATATATATATATATATATATATGTTAACCCTCAACAGAGCACTGTTTAATGATTAACTTATGTCAAAAAAAATAACATAATGGCCCAAATAGCTTCATAGTACTTTTAATTTTGCATATTATTTTTCTGAACTAGCAAACTGTCAAAATGCCTTCATATATCAGCAAATTCAAAGTAACAATAATATTCTGGAAAATTATATTCCGAATTAAGAAAACAGATGTATTTCAAGCATATTATCAAAACTCAATCTCAAACAATTGTGGATGAATTTTGGATGATCTGCATTTGAATTAGTTATATCTCAGCTACCTTCATTTATTGTGAATACTCCTTGCCAGTCCCTTAGCTCAGGTTAAGCACATTGTTAGGCAAAGTAAGCATGAAATAGAGAAAAGAAAATGGGTTCAAATCTCCCCTCAAATATTTAACATCCATCTGTCTCTGGACTTCATTTTCTCTATCTGTAAATTTAAATGGCTCCCCTAGATTACCTCAGAAGTTCCTTCAGACTTTTGGGCTAGGTTTAGGATCTTTTTAGTATTTCCAATTTGCTCTCTTTACAGATGCCCCACCTGTTCCCCTGATTTCATTCTAGCAGAGTGCATTGTACTCATTAGGCAATTAGTAAACGTTGTCTGAACTGAATAGGTGACTATATTTTAAAAGCTGAAACAACTCACAAGCTGGAAGTGGAAATAGAAATGGAAACCTAGACTATCCAAATTCTCTAAACAACTCTTTTTCTGACTATTTCTATATCAAATAAATCATCCTCTGTACCTTAGTTAAATTGCCTTCAGTAGGAAATTCTTCCATGCAGTGAGAATCTCTAGTGATTGGAAATTTTAAATTCTAATTTTAGAGATACTGTATTAACAATGGTCTATTATAATCTGATTCTCTTAACCTCTTCAACCATCCAAATCACTGTTGCTGATAAAACAACCAACATTTGGTGTTTTTGTAAAGCAATTTGTATTCTTTAAATAAAAGAGCCTTTGTGAGTACAAAATATTATTACTTACTCCCAAGGGTGTTACAAGAATTACTTAATGTTTACAAAGCACGTTGAAGAAGAAAATTGTAATGCAAGTCCTAAGAATATGTTTTATTTATTAAAGAAAAACTAGCTAGTATCCTGGGTACTGATGTGGTACATTAGGGTGGTTGATACTTTTTTTCTTTTTTAATTGGATTGTGGAATGTATTTTTTTGTTGTTCCTTTAATTTAACACTTTTTTTAAAAAAAGCAATTGGGGTTAAGTAATTTGCTCAAGGTTACACAGCCAGTTATTTCTGGGTGTGGTGCTGAGTATCTGAGGCCGGATTTGATCCAGGTCATCCCAACACTGGAGCCAATGCTCTAACTCGCTGAGCCACCTGGACACCCCTAAGCAATTGGGGTTAAGTAACTTGCTCAAGGTTACACAGCCAGGTGTTTCTGGGTGGGTGCTAAGTGTCTGAGCCCGGGTTTCGATATCTCCAGGTCTTCTCAACACTGGAGCCGGTGCTCTTACTAGCTGTGCTACCTGGCCGCCCCAATTTAACACTTTCAAAGCAAACTCTGAGCTATGGGGGAAATGTTAGCAAGCCCATTTTTCTAACGCTAGAATGTTCAACATCTGCTATGCTCTTTTTTTTGTTATTTGTTTTTGCTTTTTTTGTTGTTTTTTGGAGAGGGGAAAGTAGTGCGATTGGGGTTAAATGACTTGCCCAAGGTATTTTTGTGTTAAGTTGTCTGAGGCCGGATTTGAACTCAGGTCGTCCTGACTCCAGGGCAAGTGCTCTATTCACCACACCCAACATCTGCTATTCTCTACCTCCAATATAATCACTTAGAAACACAAATCCATAAAATATTTTCTTGTATACAGATATAGATATGCTATAGTGTATTAAATTTGAGGCATTTCATAATTTACCCAACTTCTAGTGCATTTCCCCTCAAAATCTGACTTGTGCCTATATTGTATCTATCTTTGCATGTTTAAACATATACCTTTAAACATATTTTTATTTCCCTTGGTAGAACATAATCTCCTTGAAGGCAAGGATTGTTTTGGGTATGTCTTTGAATATCCAGGGCCTCATGTAAGTCTGGCACATAGTAGGTGCTCAACAAATAACAAAACTTTCCATTATCCCTCCAATCAGAAATAATTCTTTCCTTCTCTCAACTTTTTTATCTCTTTTTATTGGCATATGTTATATTCTACTCAGTCTTTCATTTATTTATGTATTTATCATCTCCCACTGGGTTGTAAGTTCCTTAAAGACAGAGACCATCTTTGTATCCTGCCCCCCCTACATACACACACACACACACACACACACACACACGTTTCTTCCATGTAGTGGGCATTCAGCAAAACAAAGAATGAATGAAGGACTATTAACCATCAAGCATTTTTAAAGCTCCTACTAAATGTCAGGTATTGTACTAGTCACTAGAAATACAAATAAGACCATCACTACTTACAAGGATCTTATTTGAGTAAACAACAAAGACATCTATAAAAACATACGGAATAAATAGAAAGAGAATGAGGACAAAGCAGTTCAATACAAGGTAGAGAGGGGATCGTTCGCAGTAGAGGGGATATAGATGTAATGATTCTTCCAAAAAAAACAAAGAACCAAAGCTGCGAGGATTGATAATGTAAAGTGGGGGAAACAGAATTATCATTTGGGAGCCTTCAAAGTATTCTTCCATATCTCATACCATTGAAAGGTAAAACACTTCGCCATCAAGTAATACCAGCTAAACAAGCCCAGCAGCCTATTTCCTTGGCAATTTGGTCCAGTAATCAAATATGAATAAGACTTTTCAAGAAATTAGTGCCAGGTATCCCCTGGCAAGGGTAGACATATTACTCCATACATTACATCTAAGGCACAGCATATTAACTAATGGTCCTCAAGTACTCAAAAAAATGATACATTGTATTTGGATTTCTCCATTCCCTAGGAAAAGAAATGTCTGATTCAGTTCAGATATAATTGCTTCTAATGAAGCTTTTATTTTTAATTAAGGGGTTGAAATGAACTACATCTTAACTATTTTACATCTTTTCTTATTGGGAAAACCTAACTATTATGGAAAACTGAATGTTACTGTTTTAAGTTAACTAAGTTAAAATTTGACACTTAGAGGTAGTACAAAGGCTGAAAAGCAACTTATTTCTAAAAGGAAAAAATACAAAAAGCACCACTCTGTCCTTTTGATAAATGATTCAAGTTATTTTCTCTTGAGTTTAGAGTTCAATGGTATTTGTGCTCACTTGAAAAGCTCTAGTTTAAATCCTTATAAACTCCAGAGATTTTTTTTATTATTTTTCTGTATTGTGTTTGTGCCAGTTTTGATGAAGAGTGCTACACATAATGGACCATTTATTGCAAATCCCTGTATATTAGAAATAAGCCAAACCTGGCATTTGAACTTTGATGTCCATCAGGGAGTGTTATTTAACCTGACACATGGCAAAGTAGAAAGGGACCTTGGCCATTAGCAGGGTTCTGATGATGTAGGGCAGGGTGGAGGTGGGGAAGCTACATTGTATTATTAAGTAACTGCTGCTTTTGGTGAGAAAAAGGCACTTAGAAAAAGGGCTATGGTTTGGGGAAAATCAAGACAACTCAGTCCATTCCTGATTTCCAAGACAGCATTCTGTACAAAAAACGAAAGGAGAGAAAAGAAATCTGGTGGTACATTTAAGAGACAGTAGATGTCTCTATAGAAACTATCAAATGCAATTCAGAAACAAGAAGGGAGTTAAGAAAAAAAAAAGGAAAAGCCAAGTTTTCCAAGAGACTGTGTATCTTTAGGTGATAAACATTTCATGTCCAAATTGTATTTAACAGAACATTGCTCTGTAGTCAGAGGACTCTCATTCAAATGCCACTCCTCGTATTTACTAATCATGTAGCCTTGGAAAAATCATTCCATAATCTTCTATCAAATGAGAAATTTTGACTACGTAGCCTCTAAGATACCTTCCAACCAAAGATCGATGATCCTGTGAACAGGATAATATGAAGTATGCTATAGAGCAAGCCGGAGTTATAGAACAATTAAAGAAAAAAAAAGAAAAGTAAATTGGCTTCAGATTTGATTCTAGAATTACATCACAATAAGGTAACAAAAGCAGGAAGAGGTTTCTCACAGAGCCAGTATCTGTGGTTTATGAAATTATTTTGGCCCCAAGTCTACATTTGTATGATTACCCTGTTATAAAATATTTCCATAAAGCATTTTCCAGAGTTGGGTGGCAGAGAGGCAGGTCAGGGCCCCTCTTCCCAGACAGTCAGCTTGACTCCAAAGTAGCCAGAATTCATTCTTCTAAATCTCCAATATGTGTCTATTTAGGAACATTGGTTTACTACAGGAACAAGCAATATACTTGTCTGAGTTGTGCTTTTATGGCCCTGGAAGCAGTCACAGACACAACCTCAGAAGCTCCAACCATGGCCACTCACCGCATTTCTATTACATTTATGAGCAATGTCTCTGCAAAGCTACAAAGACAGGAACAGGGATGCCCAGCAGGAGAAAAGAGAATCTTCCTGCAATGCTGACAGACTTCCCCTGGCCTATGATCTAACAGGAAGGTGCCAACAACTGTAAATCTCTTTCTAGGAAAGCAGAATTCCTTTGACTTGGGGATTTGTTTTAGTGACTGAATAAAGTTTGTCTAAATGGATAAATAATGGCACTGGGACAGGAAGGGTGTCAATTTTTACCAGTGACTACCTTTGTCTCTAGCCCAAATAACCTATAGCTAAATTGTGAAATTAATCTCACTGAAAGTACTAGACTCTGATAAGGGTCTTGCTGCTCTATTTTTTATTATTTTGAGTTTAGAAAACAGTTTAGCAGAGTTTCCCTAGGTTAGTCCTTGGTTTTATACCATAAAGTCATGTGGCATTACATTGGATCTTATCATTGTCACTGTATTAATGTGACAGAATTGTTTTCCAGGGATCTTATTCACTTTATTCAAATTCTTTGCTTAATGGGCAGGACAAGAAATCTAATTATGACTTTTCTGTGGTAGAAGACTTCTTCTTATCCAGTCTAGCCACAGAAAGAAGAATGTAGCCCTTTATGAGCCATAATTTCTTCATTAAAAAAATTATATATTGGGGCAGCTAGGTGGTACAGTGAATAGAGCACCGGCCCTGGAGTCAGGAGGACCTGAGTTCAAATCCAGGCTCAGACACTTGACACACTTACTAGCTGTGTGACTTTGGGCAAGTCACTTAACCCCAATTGCCATCCCCAAAAAAAGGCAAAAAAAAAAAAAGATATTGCCTCAATGCCATACAATACATAGACTTTACTTAAATCTAATCAATAAATATCTATTAAGTTCTTATTTTTTTTAAAGCAATCAGAGTTAAGTAACTTGCTCAAGGTTACATGGCCAGGTGTTTCTGGGTGGGTGCTAAGTGTCTGAGCCCGGGATTCGACCTCCAGGTCTTCTCAACACTGTAGCCGGTGCTCTTACTCGCTGTGCTACCTGGCCGCCCCATTATTAAGTTCTTATTATGAGCCAGAGACTGTTTTTGTTTGTTTGTTTGTTTGTTTTTGGCTATTTGATGAGTTCAGACATTTAAATTTCTAATTAAGAGGTTTTTAACCTGGGATCTGATTTGGATGGGGAGGGGGGTGTAATTGCATCTTTAATACTATTGGTTTCCTTTATAATCCTAGATAACTTATTTTAATATAAACATTATTCTGGGAAGAAGTCTATAGGCTTCATAAGACCATCAAAAAGAGTTCATAACACAAAAAAAGATTAAGTACTTTGCTACAATTAATTATTCCAGCATGAATAAGCATATATAATAGTAAGACTATGGTATATTTCACTACATAAAATAATTTCACAATGTGTATGCATTTGCCTATATGTATAAACACACATGAAAACATAAGTATAGCATGTATATTATATTATCTGCATAATATTTTATATGTAATACATACACATTATATAACAGCGTTATAGTTACTCAAATTTTATGTCACCTAAGATTTTTTGCCAAACCAATCCAAGTAAGCTTGGACAAGTTGCTTCTGCTTTCTGTGTCTCAAATCCCTCACCTGTAAAATATGAGAGGTTGAGTTCAATGATCTCTGAATGTCTGGAAATTCTATTAGGAGTCAGTGATATCCCTCAGAGATATACTGATATTAAAAAATAGTGAAAATAATCTTGCTGAAATAGGAAGATAATTTTATAAATATTCAATAAGTCTGTCTATTTAGAGTACTATTACTGCTACTATTAACTAGAAACTATGTAACAATTTAAGGTTTGCAAAAGAGCTTTGTAAAAATGTTGCTTCATTTAATCCTCAGGACAACGGTAGGGAAGAAGGGAGGTGTTATTGTTATTACCATTGAGAAAAGGAAACTAAAGAAAAGAGGATTAAGTGACTCGGCCAAGTTCTCACAACTTTGGTGCAAGTATCTAAGGCAGAAGTTGAATTTATGCCTTTCAGACTCCAGGCTCTGTGCTGTGTCCACTGGGCTACCTAGCTGCCTGCTGCTACATTGATAATAATTGAACAAAATAATTGAACAAAGCTAAATATATATATATATATATACATATATATGCATACACACATGTGTGTGTGGGAATGGTAAGAAAAATATTTTCTAGGTAATTCTGATATTGCAAATAATTGTTTAATTCATTTATAGAGTATTTTGTTTGTTTGTTTCTGTTTGTTCCATACTCACAGCAAGAAATTTTTACTTCAATCATATTAAGAATTCCTAAGCAAAAAAAAGTGTGTGTGTATATATATGTATATATATGTACATATATATATGATCTTCAGTATATTATGTTTTCAAATGATGTTTTACATTAAGGAAGTTAATGCATCAAAAACTTGTGATTTCTTTGATTTGTTCACTCCTTACACTGATATAGATCGCAATCTATCTGTAATTTCTCTTAGCAAGTTGCTTGAGACTCAGAGTAAGTGACTTCCTTGTGTTCACAGTTAAGTATCAGAAGGGAGATTTGTCAACTCTGATGAACCAGTGTGGCAGAAAATTACCAGATTACTACAAATCAATTTCCCAAAAGGTTATACAAGTATATAATTGTGTAATGGAAAAAGCATTGTAGTAGACACAGGAGAATGGAGGTCTAATCCCTGCTCTGCCAATAACTTAGTTGTGGAAACTTGAGCATATACCACTCCCTCTCCCTGAACCTCTGTTTTCATATCTATAAAAGTAAGAGGGTATAACTAGCTGATATCTAAGGATATTTACTACTCTAGTATTATAAAATATTATGATTTGGTGAAGAAGAATTACATCCAGGGATGTAAGTCCCTGGAGGATGGCTTATTTTTACAATTATTCAAATTTTTTAAATGACTAATCTGAATTTCACTTCCCATTGAGACTGCTTTTGTTGATGGAGGTCCCATATAAAGTAATCTGATGAAAAAGAAAGCACGAAGTAAGAATTCAATGATTTAGTGGTGCATCAGCTATATTACACCCTCAAAGATTGTTTTCTGCTATGTGTAGAAGAATGCTAATAGTCTCTGATAGTCAAAAGGTGATAGTGAATTCATTCTGCATTTTTATTATTTATATTATCTACTTTAATATGAAAGAGACAGGAGCTCAGCCAGTACCCTACTTAGGATCATTTAACAAATATGTTTCCACCCTGAATTCTTGTTCATGCAGCATGTCACAGAATAAAGGGATACATTTATTTCCCCATTTAGTTGTTATGGTGATTGAATCCTTAATAAATAAAATATTTCTCTTTTTGAATCCTTGGCCTTGTTATGAATACTAAGATAGATATCAAGAGAAGTTATAAAAGAGTAGAGAAAGAAAGGAAGAAAGGAAGGAAGAAGAAAGAAAGAAAGAAAGAAAGAAAGAAAGAAAGAAAGAAAGAAAGAAAGAAAGAAAGAAAGAAAGAAAGAAAGAAAGAAAGAAAGAAAGAAAGAAAGAAAGAAA
>NW_027185655.1:24992896-25000030 GCF_028583685.1 Petaurus breviceps papuanus
AAAGAAAGAAAGAAAGAAAGAAAGAAAGAAAGAAAGAAAGAAAGAAATCCAAACCTTCAGCTTAAGTTTTCTGTTCTAGGGGAAGTACAAGTTTGAATTTTTAATGAACTTGTTTAATAAAATACAATAAACATATTATAGTTATCAGCTTGTTACATTTATGTAAATTTCACAATTAGAACTGAATAATTTATTAATATTAGTAGCTAAGTTGGTAATATGTAAAAGATTTTATTTTCAATGCCCAGCCAGGGTTTTATTAACTCTAAAAATGTTTCCTTTGCATTCTGCCTAATTGGTTTAGATTTGCCATGTCAGGTTTTTCCTTCTTTATTTTCCTTGGTTGTAGACCTGCTGCCTTTGTGTTGAATTTTTTATCAAGAGAAAAGGCCAGGAAAACATCTAATTATTATTAGGAGAAATAGTTTGTGCAGAGTTTATGAATACTTCAAAGAAAACCCCTTTTATCCAATAAAGCATTCTAAAATTCTCCAGAGTGACAAGTCCTTCTTAAGTATTATTCAGAGGGAAATGCATAAAGAAATCAAGAAGTTTTCAGATATTTATTTTTAATTATACTATGGGGCAAAATTGTTTTGATCTGTGGAAGATTCTTAAGTATTGACTATGATTGTCTAATGTGCTTAATTAACCACCAAAAAAGTCCTGATAGGCACTTGCCTGAAATTATTGTACCACTCCACCTAACACCAGGGGGTGCTCCCTAGGGTCCTTAGAGAACTGGAAGTATCAATCTACTAGCTTTGTCACTTTCCGAGTGGCAATCTTTCATTAGTTTAGGGTTGTGGTCTACATACAATCTACCAAGTAAGACTCATGGCTGATGCCCACACTCACTGGTGTAACATTCTATCCTCCCCACTTTTTTTTCTAAATCTCATTAACATAACACTGTGGAGTTTATGACAGAATACTTTGACTCTATTGAGTTCTTTATTCATGCCCATAGAAATAAAAAGATCCAAATCAAATATTCTAACTCAGTTACCATCTTATGCATTCTCAGTTTCTCCCAGACACAAGAAGCCCTTATCCAATATATAGGCATGCTGAATTTTTTATCAAAAACCCCAGATCCAGAAGTCCCAGACCAAGAATTTGAACAGCACAATTCAAGTGCTTGGACCCAGATCTCTCCATCTGCTTCTTCCACTAGGAGTTGACAAGCATATTGTTGCTTTTGGGACAGAAGACACAAGACCCAGGACAGCTTTACAGCTTTATGTTTCCTCCTCAAGGGCAGCCACTAGTATTCTCAATTCCTTCTTGAACCAGTTCTGTCTGTCAGTTTCTCTGTTCTGGCCACACTACTGGCATCAATGGCTATCATTGCCTCACCATGAAAAGGTAGGTGTGGGGCTAGAAGCAGGCTTTCCCCATGTTCCTGCCACTTTTTCTTCTATGTTTCACCATCTCCCAAAGTTAGTACACTGGTCACATAAAAAAGCATTAATACCCTCTAAGTTGATTCCATATTACATGTTCTTTATTGTTTTCTGTGTCTCAGCAATTCTACAGATTTCACTGCTGGATATCCCTGTTTTATATGCAATTTTTGTTTGTACTTCCACACTAATATAGAAGAGGTGATTTCAACAAATCTCTTAGCAGCAGTATTGCACTAAGTGATATCCTAGAGTCTGAAAGAGTTAATTTCACTCTGAATTATACCCAGGAATAATTTAAGTGCTTAAATAATCTAACTAATTACTGACGTGCATGATCAACCTTTAAGCAAATATTTGATACATATAACTCTAAAGTTTCTATACTATCTTAAATCTAAGACGTTATTTGATCCCCAAAGGTGAAATTAGGTGTTAAGAATTATCTCCATTTTGTAGATGAGAAAGGTAAAGTTCAGAGAGATTAAATGATTTGTTCAGGGTCATACCCACAATATTGATATATTTATAGCGTATTTCTTAAAAGGTGCCATGTAGTTTTCCAATTTGATTAAAGGTCGTCTCATAAGGAATTGGTTTGGGTACATGATTAAAGAGAATTGTTACCTCAGATGAGAGGAAAAGAGGTATTATTATGCTCGATCTGTCTAATCATACATAATTCCAGCTCTTCAGTTAGTAAAGTTTATTGTTGATTATTTTTTGATTCTGTTTCATGAATTTCCTTTGAACCGAGAAACATCTTTTATCATAAGTATATTCACATGTGAGGAAGTATTTAAGAAGCGATTCATTTTTTTTTAATTTCTCATTTGTTTACTAGCTTTTACCCAGTCAGAGCAAGTTAATGGTCCCCCACAGAAAATATGGAGCTATTAATCGATTTAAATTATAGGCACAAGTATGAATGCACAAAGATTGTCCAGTCTTTCTTAGTTTCTACTATGTGTTTCTCTTTGGGGGGAGGGGGGAGTAGTTCTTATGATGCATTACTCCATCATGTCAGATGGTAACCAGTTCTAGCCAGGAGCAGGCTTTTGATGGAGACCAGCATAAACCCCAGGCACCAATGTCCCAGTGACCTTCATGTTGTACAAATATATTGAAGATTAAGATTCCACGGTATGAAGGGGAAAAAAAAGTTCTTTGAGCTCAAACTTCACAGACACAGTGGGATATCGGAGAGGGAGACCAATATGGAAAAGCTAATGGGTAACATAGTCATAATACTGGGAGCTGGGGGGAGGAGGGGTGATGGAGGAGGGAAGATTGCATTTTTTCCTGGAAATCTAGTGATGATCACTTCATACTTTATCAGAACTAACTCCTGCAAGAGCTATAGGGTCTCCAAAGGGAAAGATCAGTAGACTAGGGTACTTGGGATGGCTTTATGTACAACTGAGGTTTGACTTAAGCTTTGAAGAGGTTATAGTATTTAGAAGGTAAAGAGGAGAAGAGAGAACCTTTTAGGGCACTTCGCTGGATAGAATGATCACTTTCTCTGCAAGAAAGGAAAGAAGCTATACTTTCTCATCTCTTCTTTGCAACTGACCTTCATCATTATAATTACACAAGACATAGTTTCATTTTTGTTGTTATATTTCTTTTCGTGTATTCAATTTTGGTCCTGTATTTTGCTTTATGGACATCTTTTTTCACTTTGCATCAGTTCATATGTCTTCCCATGCTTTCCTGTATTGTTCATAGTCATTGTTTCTTACAATACAATGATTTCCCATTACATTCCTATACCAATGTTTGTTTAGCCATTCCCCAATTAGTGGGCATCTACTTACTTCCCAGTCATTTGAGTATTTTATTTTCAAAGGTCTTTCTCAAATTTTCAGTACCATGGTTTGATTGATTGCTAAGAAATAGAAATTACTCATTCTTTTGATGAGTTGTTATCCAATAAGGGCATTTCACTTATATCTTTTAAATCACAGCATCAGAGTCACATTAGGAGACTTGCAATAGTTACCCTGAAGTTTTTAAAGAAAACATTTTCATTTCATTGATGTTTGCTCTGGTTGACCCTATGAGGGTGAGACAACAGAGTTGCTTTATTAAATCTGTAAATCAGGTGTATTTAATTGGCTCATGAACCTTCTGAGTGGTCTTGAACTATTCCAACCAAAAACATGGCTGACCAACCACTGTGCAATCTGCTATTTTAAGGTAGTAGGGGGTAAAGAGACATAAACAGTCTATATGTAAGTGTAGTCAATCATTCATTGTTTTCAAAATAGCCTCTTTCTTGGTGTAGGCAAATTGCCAGAGTCAATATTATACTCATACCAAGATGTATAGGTGTATATATGTAATCACATATTTATAGACATACATTATATATATATATGTAATATTTATAATATATAATATATATAACATTTATACAGAGGAAGATGCTAATAAAGTATGTACTCATAATTTCCTTGTTACCAACCCCAAATAGATATTTTAAAAATATGACTTTGAAGATTACAAGGTAGGTTATTTTTATTCTCCAAATTACACATACACTCAGAATGTATTTGGATGAATGTTTGCATTAGGAGTTCTGCTAAGATCAATGATACTGCAAAACTAATGAAAGTTAAAATTTTACAATATCAAACAGCCTGTATTATGGGAGAAATCACTGAGAACTCATCTATGGTGGCACCATGGCTAATTAAAAACAGGGAATCAACACCAAAATTGAACGGGAAACACGAGTATAGATTACAGAATTAACCATCAAGATCATTCCAATTTCTAAACTGTCCTCATTGGAATCTTATTTTTCCCCCAAACAGTCTTTGGAGCTGCATGATTCAATTTATTTTCATTTGCTTCTATATATCTCTTTCACTTGGCTTTTTTAGTTCTTTATTCTTGACATCATTATTGCTTGACGACAAACACAGAGAACTGAAAAATGAATAAGTCCAAAATGATGTCAATGGCAAGTGTTTTTAGACCAAAATAATGCAGCCCCTTTCATCATTACCATTATTGCGAAAAACCTACAGGTCAGAAGTGTCTTTTAATTCCTTTGTCTAAGCATTGTCTTCTAAACTGAGCGATCAGCATTTCTGCCTTAAAGTCCTACATCCTTATCCACATATACTTTTGTTTATAAATGGTTTTTGGAGAACTTTGAAGTTGCTCCTCTAGTTAAAACGATAAGACAAAGAAGCATTACTGACCTAAAATAGTGTTAGAGTTTTTACTTGTGTGGTACTTTGATTCTCTTTCATTGAGAGGAAAAATGTGGTTATAATATTGTCCTTTAAGTGCTAAGCTCAGGTTGTCCTTACCTAAATACAAGACAGTGTTTCTGTATTATAAAGTACCTTTCTTTCCTTTTCTCTCATCTCCTCTCTCCTCTCCATTCTTTCCCTCCTGTCTCTCTTCTTTGTTCTTCATTATACAATGTAGGCCCTGTCACAGCTTCTGTTCCTGGAAAGAAAAATGAATCATATATTTGCCATGATGGGTTTAACCAACCCTTCCTTGTGTTCTGTTGATAGCATGAAACTACCAATGAAACACATAATCTATCTACTGGTTTTTCTACTATGTATCTAGCCCATCTTTTTTTAATAACCCATTTGATGGTATAGTTTAAACTGTCCTTAATAATTCATTGTTTTTAATTGTATTGGCAGGCTTACTCCTACCCTACACATTCCATTGCCCTTTGGGCAATTCTCAACTTCAATTCTTTAGAAACTGTAGACTCCCATGACCCACAGCCATAAAGCATTTCTGGAAAAAGTAGTCCTAAAAATATGGGCCTTTGTTTCACTGAGAAACTTGGGATCAACTTAGCAAATTTCCAAATGCAATACAGCTCACCATTCTCCTCTGGAAAAATTCTGGGCCCAAGCTATTGTTCCATTTGCACCTTCAGTCTCTCTGTCTCTGTCTCTCTGTCTCTCTGTCTCTCTGTCTCTCTGTCTGTCTCTCTCTCTCTCCATATATATATATATATATATATATGTATATGTACATATATGTATATGTATATATATAATATGCATGTTTGTGTGCATGTATATGTATATATTTTATTTTATATATACACATCTATACACACATGTACATAATACACTTATGGGTATGTGTGTGTATATATGTATATATATATATACACATTTATGGATTGTATATACTTATGGATGTGTGCTCAAAATTCCTACCCAACTGCATATAAATTACAAATAGCAACATTGGTGAGAACTTTAGAAATAATGGCAACCTTAAGAGCAAACCACAACAGTGGAAGAAGAAAAACATAATTGCCAGTGGGGATTTCTCAAGTGACAGACCAAAGATCCCCAGGTACCCCATTCACTACATTCTGGGCATATTCCTGGCTTCATTATTTCTGTAGGTCCATCATCCACTCAGGAAAGCAGGTTCTTTTCATCTTCTGCTAAGGAGAAAAAGCCATAGACCCCATATAGCAGGATGAAACATGCCACAGGGAAAGCTCTATGATCTCCTTTATTAGAAGCTCACTGCTGCTTAATAACTCCCTGTCTGTGCTGTTCATTGAGTGCTGATTAGAAAAGCCAGGGTGAGGACAAGAGCTCAGTGGGGGCACAGCGATGTGTGGCCAACAAAATAAAACAAACCTACTAAAAACCCTCCATGTGGCTTGGGGGGAGGGGCAGAGAAGGGGGAAGGGGAAAAGGACAGGGGAAGGGGGGATGGGGCAGCTTCCTTTCAATGCCTTTCTTTTCCATTAGGAACCCAGACGTAAACCAAACATTTGAACCCTCTACTCCTAATACATCTCCTGCAATCAGTGAACAGGGAAAGAATTTCAGTAGCAAACAATAAAAATGAGGCTAAAGAATTGCCAATTCTTTTTCATATATCACCTTTCCCCTTTATTATTCTGTCACAATGTCCATGTTCATGGCCTTCCTGGATGTGTGTTGATGTGTGTACAGGCCCTTGTTCATGGATGTGTGTAGTAGGTTAGTGCTTGTGCACACATATCCCTAGTGTGAAGAGTCAAGAAAATGGCAAACAAAACTCACCCAGACGTGCATTTGAGCTACTCATCTGAAAAATCAGAAAACTGGCCAGGAAAGGGCTTGTTTCCCCCTCTTTTTCCCTCTTAACTTTGAATGCACTTAGAGTTTGTTTGGGAGCTGCCAAATAGCTTTCACCTCCTTGAATGACTGGATGTCATTTCTTTTTCTTAGTTTGTTTTCTTATTCTGGATTAAGTTATGAGCAAGAGATTTGCAGGCAGATAGGCATGCCAAGGCTTTTACTGTTAAGGTACTTGATAGACTCCAGAAGCAGGCAGAACTTTATGTAGTCAGATAATCCAGTCTTGATTTCCCAGGTCAGTAACTTTTCTTTGAAGGGCAGATAAGGAAGAGCTGTTTCAAGGAAAAAGTTTAGGAGGCAGTGGACCAGATGGCAGGAAGACCAAGCTTGAATCCTCCCACAGATATAGACTAGCTCAGTTATCCTGAACAAGGCAGCTCACCCCAGTTCTCTTTATCTATCTATCTGTCTGTCTGTCTATCCATCTATCTATCTGTCTATCTATCCATCTATCTTATCTATCTATCTTATCTATCTGTCTGTCTGTTTATCTATCTCTGTCCATCCATTCATCCTTCTGTCCAGTCATCTAGCTAGCTATCTGACTCTATCTATCTATCTATCTATCTATCTATCTATCTATCTATCTATCT
>NW_027185655.1:25000040-25087071 GCF_028583685.1 Petaurus breviceps papuanus
TCTATCTATCTATCTATCTATCTATCTATCTATCTATCTATCTATCTATCTATCTATCTGTCTGTCTGTCTGTCTGTCTATCTATCTCTCTATTCATCCATTCTTCCATTCATCCATCTATCTATTTATCTAGTTACCTACCTACCATCCATTAATCTATATCAAATTATCTCTAGCATCTATTAATCTATCTATACCTATTATTTATCAATACATATATGTGTATATAATATATATGTACATTAATAGAAGTGATTTTTACATGTGTATGTATATGTTATAAATATGAGAGATTTAGTCTCACTGACCAATATGAGTCCTTTTCTTCTTCTAGTTCTATGATACCTTAAGGGAAAACTGATTCAAAAAACCAAGAAGCACCTCTCATGCACATTTTCTTCATGCTATTAGCAAATGTGGCAAACCCACTATAAGTTGGCTTGGTTAGCAATTGACTATCATTTGCTTTTACTTTTGAGTAAAAGGGTTTTGTTTTGTTTTTTTTTTTGAGGAAGGAGGTGGATACCACTTCTTAACTTGCTCTCCTTAAACAAACAGAGCAAGGAGGGAAAAGCTTTTAGATGTATTACAAGAAGCCATTGCAAGAGGCTCCAAGTATAGCCCATGAATGAAAGGCATTATTTTAAAGGGGTTGAGCATTAAGGATGAGGGAGGTGCTGAACAGAATGGGAGATAAAAGACAGCTATTGGAGAGCTTTTACCAAGACAGCAAACTATAGCAGCTTTGTGGGAAAATAGAATTGCCAAGTTTACCCACTTGACCTTTAGTCTGAATAGATGGGCTTAAGGAGATCACAAAGAGCTTTGTAGAGAAGATGTCTGTTCAGTTCCCCTTGGTGCCTGGAGTTCCTCTGTTGCCCCGGAGAGGCTGAATGGGATTTGAAGGGTTTTCTTTCCTAATTGTCTTTATAGGTATTCCTTGAAATCTGCATTATTAGGTCATTTATAAGTATGATTCCAAAGAAGGAATTACTTATCAAAAGGCCTTGCCATTTCCTCTAACCACAAACTTTATTTCAAAAGAATGGCAATTTTATTCCAGAGATTCTTAATATGGTATGTGTATATGTGTTTGCATGTGTGCATGTGTGTGTGTGTGTGTGTGTGTGTCTTGGGCCTGGTTGACAAACTGACAAAGTTTATGGACCCTGGCTCAGAATGTTTATAAAAGCATAAAATAAACATATAGGATTGTAAAGGAAAAGAATTATATTCAAATACAGTTATCAAAGTCTTATAACTATTTTCATGGATGTTAGATTAAGAACCCCTGCTCTAGGGAACGGCTAGATGGCACAGTGAATAGAGCTTTGGCCCTGGAGTCAGGAAGGCCTGAGTTCAAATCTAACCTCAGACACTTAACACACACACAAATAAAAATTAGCCATGTGACCTTGGGCAAGTCACTTAACCCCAATTACCCCACCTTCCCCTCTCCAAAAAGCAAAAAGAATACCTGCTCTAGAATGATTTGGTCAGAGATGTACCTTGTCCCATAATCCTAATTTTTAAGACATTTTCTCTCTGTAATATCCTGAAGATCTGAGGAAATTTTTAAAATTGCAAGTTAAAAAATACCATCTGCAGATAGATTTTATATTTGAATTCAGAGACACTAACATCAAGTGAAAAAATTTCTTATTTGCCCTTCTGCATTGGTGGTAGAAATATTTTGATATTAAATAAGACAGCAATGGTAAAGAATCTGGTGGTGCAGTTCACCATAAGCTTGATGGTTTGATATCAGTCAATAACATGATAGGATTTCTCTGTAAGCTAAATTATGTCTCTTTCATAGGACTTTAAACCATTTGTATTTAGTAGAGTCAGCATGGCATAGTGGACAGGACATCAGACTTCTAGTCAGGAGCATCTGAGTTCAGATCCTGTTTCAGGAATTTATTATTTATGTGATACCTAGAAAGCCACTTCACATCTATATGCCTTATTTTCCTCATCTATACAATAGGGAAGGATTTGAACTTGATGCCCATTAAGATTCCCTTCTACATCAAAAGCTATGATCCTTTACTGGTCAGAACATTTCTGGAATATTATATTGAATTTTGTAAAAGTGACTTTCCTGAAGAATAGATCTAACCAGATCACTTCTTACTTAATAAGCTTTACATACTAACTCATACTTCTATGATGCCTCTATTTGGGATTTTAAGCCTTTTACCACCTGGCCCCAATTTACCTTTCCAGGCTTATTCTGCATTACACCCACCCCACCCAACTCCCCCCACACACACACACCTCCTATGGTTCCATCATATTGACTTATTCAGACATGATGCTTTATTTCTCATCTCTCATCCTTTGCCCTGGATGTCCCCCATGCCTCACACACTTGCCTCCTCAGTTTGCTCCCTCTCAGAATCCCTTGCTTGCTTTAAGACTTGGTTCAAGTACCACCTTTTAAATGAACCCTTTCCTGGTCCCCCAGCTGTTACTGTCTCATTCCACCCCAAGTTTTCTTACATTTGTTTTGTGTGTGTGTGTGTGTGTGTGTGTGTGTGTATATATATACATGCATATGAATGTGTATATACATGCATACACATGACTGTATATATGTATATAGTGTCCAAAATATCTCAGTACATTTTTAAGCTTTAATAGTTGTACATACATGTACACATGGTCATGTACATGCAAATGCAACACACACTTCCTAACTGAGTGTCATGGTTCTATATAAATGATGAATGTACTGGATATTCTGGAACCAACTTGAACCACTGGGGGAAAGAGGGATTGTTAAATTTTTGGTGTAAGAATACACATCTCAAAATCAGCAAATTCGACAAGTCAGGGCTTGTTTTGTTGTATTGTTTTATTGTCTAGACTTAATAAAGTATTAATTATGAAGATTAAACTTAGAAGAATGCCCTACCTACTTTTTTTCAGAAAGATAAATAATTCAGTAAGATAATATTAACCAGCACATCCCTCTATACATGATATATATATGTGTGTGTGTGTGTGTGTATACATATATATATATATATATATATATATATATATATATATATATACAGACAGACATGGGTTTGAGCCCAGTTCTTAAGTATATCTACAGTGTGAACTACCTGCTTCAGCGCCCCAAGTGGCTTCTTGATGAGTCTGCTTTGGGGCATCTTTGAGGGGACTGCATCACACGGGGGCTTACTGGGGACTCAAGCTCCCTGGTACAGGAACAATTTAATCTGTCTTTGTATTTTGGGTGCCTAGCACTATAACTGGAACATAGTAAGCATTTCATAATGGTGGTTGGTTGATTGACAGACTGAATTATTGGTGCCACATTTTAAGGGAAGCATTGGGTGGTAAGGAGTTGTGAGTCTATGAGGGATGGAAAAAACTTGGAAATGTTGAACCTAGAGAAAAGATGACTAACAGAACAGGGAACAGTTACTTTCTCTGATGAGGAGGGGTATTGTGTAGAAGCAGGACTAAGCATTTTGCTCTTGGCTTCAATGATCACAAATCACAATAAGCAGAAGTTATAGGAGGCAGGTTTTGCCTCAAATTGAGCAAATACCTTCAGATATTGGGGCTGTCCAAAAATGGACCTTGTGGAGAAAGTGCCTTTCACTAGAAATACTGAAAATATAGAAGTATGGCAGATAGGAGGTTGGATTTAATGTTCTTTAATGATCTTTGGAATCTTTAGAATTCCAAGATTCCATGAAATGAAAACTGTGTTTAATTCAACATATTTAAATCATCGAAGCTGATAGCAAGAAAAGTCCTTAGAGATCATCTATTCCAACGTTTTTCTTTACAGATGCAGAAGCTGAGTCCCAGAGCTGTTAGGTGCCTTGCTCCAAATCACACAAGTCAGTGTCAGTCAGATAGATAAACAAGATCATTTTTATTTAGTGATTTTCACACCATGGCATGTTATATCAGTACCCTCAATGCAAATAGGTTCATAACTTTCCAAATTTGGTAGGAATCTTGCCAATTATCCATCCCAGCCATGTGCATTTTTCAGATGGTAGAATCAAAATATCATGTGACTTGCCCAAGGTCGTAAAGTTAACATAGTTCAAAGCTGGCTGCTTCCTCAGCCACCTAACTTACACTTCCACGCTTCTTCCATTATACACACGTCATTTGCTAAAAATTCTATTATCTTTTTTGAGAGAAGTTTTGATTGAGAGGATGTTCATGTGTTTTTTCCCATTATTTTATTTATTTATTTACTTTCATTTATGGAATAAAACAAGCATTTCCGTAGCATAGTATAATAATAAAAAAAAGTGCACATGAGGCTGTAAATCTATTATGGACAATTTTCTATGCCTTTTAAATATGTAAGGTTACCATGCACATTTCTCTTTTTGCCTTTTTATTTCTTCCCTCCCCTTTCCCTATCCTAGAAATGTCTTTTTAAAGAAATAACTATTTGTCATTTCTATAGTCATTCAGCAACTCTTTTCCCTTTCCAACCTACTTCTAATGCTTTAGAGTACATTTGCACTACAATTTTAGAGGGTTTGCAGTTTACTAAGTGCTTTTTTTCCCCCAAAAACAATCTAGTGAAACAAAGGGTATAGCAGACTTTACCATTTGCACTTTACAAATAAGAAAACTGAGGCTCAGAAATCTCAAAAGACTGTGATCATCCAACTAATAAATGGCAAAGCTTGAACATTTACTCTCAAACTTCAAGCCAAGCACGATTTCCACTTATTATGCTCTCTCTGGACATGAATGAATCTTTCCTTCCATACACCATCCCATGATTAATGAGGTAAAATCATTCTGTTGTGATTTGTCCAAAAGATATTTTCCTCTTTTAAAAGGTATCATCTCTCTAACTTGTGAATTGATGCCAAGGGTTTTTATTTGTATATGTGATGTGTCTGGAAACCCAATTAGCCAAATTGTATAAATGATCTATGCTGAAACCATACAGTTCTGCTGACCACGAATTTTGCTTCAAGTGAAATTGTCTTGACTAAAAATAAATATGATTTGTCATTTGGTTCATTCTGGTTTTGTAAGGATTATGGAGCATTCTCACTTTATAAAGTTATTAAAGCTTGACTCACTGTCCTGAAGGGCCACATTATAAATAGTTTTGTTACTGCAAGGACTTTGTTGTCATATATACAAAAATGTCTTATCTCCTAAGAACAGGCAAATATTGAGGGGGAATTTTAGGGATACTTAAAGAGATGCAGAGATTTGGCTTTTTTAAATTACAGAATTGCATTCTAAAAGGAATTTGCCCTTAAATTAAAAAAAATAATATTCCATTTTCACATGCGGTTCCTTTTCTTCCTCTTTCCCATAACTCATGATTTAAAGCATATCAGATCTCACAATTGGTTACTGTTCCCTTTCATGTACGATACATGGAAATGGCCAACTTACTGCTTCTCATGCACAAGACTCCATCTCCCACCCCTGTACTTTTGCAATAGCTCTCTCCCAGGATTCTAGGCTTAGAATTCACTTCATTCTTATCTCTTTCCCTTAGAATCCCTCCTTAGTCCTGTTGACTCCTCTCCTTCTCTACTACTCATGTTGTGATGACAGTCCCTAACAGCCTTCAAAGCTCAGCTAAAGCTTACTTCCATACAGAGCCTTCTCTTATTCCCCCCAACCACTAGTGCCTTGCCCCCACATCATCAGAAGTACTTCTTATTTCACTTTTTTATGTAGATATGTGCATGTTGTCTCTTTTTGATAGATCTTGAATTTCTTACAGAGATGGTTCAAGTTTGTCTTTATATCTCCAGTGCCTGGCAAAAAAAACAGGCAATAAATAACTTATTGAGTCATCAGAAAAAAATAGCTGTGTTTCTGATATACATATATACATATATACACATATGTATGTATATGTATGTATGTGTGTGTATATATATGCATATATATTATATTATATATATATATATATGTACAAAGTATCTAAAAGACCTCTGGGTCTGAGATTAACCTATTTATAGGGTCACAGTTAAAGTAATAAATCCATCTTCCTGTGAGGCACTGTTTACATTTAGGAACAGGTAGGAGGTAGCAGCTTCAGGATTTGGAAATAGAAGAAGTATGTTCATATCCTAACATTGCTGTGCAACTTTAGGGGGTCCATAGTTTATTCCTCTGGAAAAAGGGGGATTATACCAGATGTTCTCTATGGTCTCTTCAACACTGTATTCTGTACTCCTACATTCCTACATTTGTAAAGGTCAGGTGACATGTAGATGAGCTTGCTGTGTATCTCATCAGGGTAGAATTGCCCTTGGAACAAATGCTGCCCTTGCAAGCCAGAATGAGGTCTTAAAATCAGCCTGAGATTCTGCCCCATGCCAGGAGAATCCTTTCTTTCCACCAACACCCTTACTCAGGTCAAAAGAAAAAGAATCAGCATCTTTTAAAACTTTTTTTGCCACACTCCCAGGAGAAATTCTCATTGTAATAGTCTCATAGGATTTTTGTCTATTGATGAAATTTTTTCTGGCAGGAGGTTTATAGAGAGGATGCCATTTCTACAGTTGAGTCTATCAGGGCCTCCCTCTGCATGGAGGAAAAAAATTCTCAGTGGGAAGACTCTCCAGTGTGGGAATTTCAATAACACCTATATATTTATTTAAGGCTGTACTTTTGAGGCTAAGCCTTTTCTAACTATATTTTCTAAGTTATTTGAATTATTTTTAATTTTATTTGTATTGGTCTTATTTGTATGTAATCTTCATTCCCTAATATGTTGTTCCTTCCCCTGTCCTCTACCCAGAGATCCATTCCTCATAACAGAGGTGTGTGTGTGTGAGAGAGAGAGACAGACAGACAGATAGATAGACAGACAGACAGAGAAACAGAGAAGAGAGGCAGAGAGAGGAGAGAGAGAAGGGGAGAGAGACAGAGAGACAAATACAGAGACAGAGAGAGAGAGGAGAAAGACAGAGACAGAGAGAGGAGAGAGAGGAGAGACAGAGACAGAAAGAGAGGAGAGACAGAGACAGAAAGAGAGGAGAGAGAGACAGAGAGAGAGAGAGACAGAGAGAGACAGAGACAGAGAGAGACAGAGACAGAGACAGAGAGAGACAGAGACAGAGACAGAGACAGAGACAGAGACAGAGAGACAGAGGAGAAACAGAGACAGAAAGAAACAGATGAAAAGAAGCTCAGAGGGGGAGAGAAAAATTTTAGTAATACAATTACCACAGCATAAGCTCCATCTCTACCCCCATCTGTAGGCTCCATCTTTGCGAAGGGAGGAGGGGGTAGACCTTCCCAACACTTTTCTAGGGCCATTATATTGTTGTTTCGGGTTGTTTTTCAGTCATTCGGTTATGTCCAACTCTTTAGAGGTCCTTTTATCCTCCACTATCTCTCAAGGTCTAAAAAAAATTAATCCAGCTATTAAGCTTCAAAATACATGTAGCACTACTATGGAACATAAGAGCACTTTATGAAACCTTTCATAGAAATGAATTGTAGGAGGCTCTTTGTCATTATAATTACACAAAATTCCAAAAAGGCTTTCATTTGATGTTTATAATGTATTGTGTAGGTGAAAACTGGCACTCTTCTTTGCCAAGTTACTCTTCACTTCAATCCCCACATTGGTTATTACTTGTGTGTCCTTTGGAAAGTTACTTGGATTCTTCTGGGCCTCAGTTTCCTCTTTTGTAAAGAGAATCATTAGACTAGATGGCCACTGAGGTTCTTTCAACTCCAGATTTATGAGCCTCTGATCCTACTGAGACTTGCTCTGAAGACGTTTTCTTCCTTCCTTTAGTGAGAGGGGTGAAAAGATCCATTTATAAAACCCAATTATCCACCAGTGATCCTGCCTGTAAAACTAATAGTGTTTATATATATATATATATATATGTATATGTATATATATATATGTAATAGAGGATAGTGTATTAATATGCATACCTTGAATCCATATTGTGGTCTCCCCTGAGAATTCTTCTATTGAAAATATAGGACTTTATCTCTGGCACACTGGGTCTGGACTATCAAGTTGTCATAAAGAATAAATCAGCCCTCCACCCACCCACCCCCAAAACAGCAGAGGTAGGAACCTATCACTTCTATTTCAATATAGCACCTTAATGAAAAGGCCTCCCTCCTCTCCTCCCATGTTGATAACTAATCAATAAGGGGAAAGGCAAAAAGGATGGGAAATATGGAGAGAAAAGTCTGCTTGAAAAGCAGAAAAAAAAGTGCAAGGACCTAATTGAAATGAGAAGCACTCTCATTTTAGAAAATGTTTTCTTAACAGATTGCTGCAGCCCTCTGCCTCAAGGTTTTTGATTAAATTAATGAGGGTAGTGATAAGCTCCATTAGTGTTGCTGTTTCCAGAGGGAAATTTTCCACAGCCTCTTCTTCTTTCTTTCTTTCCCAAATCTCAGGTATGATGATAGAATTGCTAATTGGGGCCAGAACAGGCCAAGAAGATGAACTTATTATTTCTATGCAAATGCAGACTATCTAGAAAATTAATTTTTCATGTGCACTTACCTTAACAAGAATGTTTCCATTATGGGTTTCTTGTCACTCAATTGGGAAGCTACTACAGAAACCTATTGTCATAAGAGAGGTCTTGAACTTTTTCTTTGTTCCATGTTGGCTGGTGTCTTGGGACCAGTCAGCATATCTGACATGTTATGATCTGTTGGTTCTGGCTCTAATCAGTGATCTCTCTTTTGCCAATGTAAATAAAAGTGCCAGTTAAGCACTGTAAGGTACTTTCCTATCTTCACAGTAAAGTACACCTGGAAGTGAACAACTCTGTCACTTCCAATAAGGAAAAATGAGAAGAAATGTCAGAGAAATGACTCTCATTTCCATGAAATCCATAGTCATGAACAAAACAGAATTTCTCTCCTGAAATATGATTAACTTACTAGAAGCACTTAAATTAATATAGTTACTTTGGGATATTAAAATAGTTTCATTAAATTATTCATAAGTAGCATTCAATTGGCCAGTTATCATTATGCTTGGAAGCCTGGTGATAGTTATTATATTAATAGTTAACATAGCTGAAGAATTCTTTATTATTTTTTCCGTTTGGAAACTGATTAGATCCGAAGTTCCCTAGGAAGAATGCTCCATTAGGGCAGGTAATATCTTGAATACCCTTTTGTACCTCATACAACACCAGAGGTGTGATGCTGGGCCCTATAAGAAGTACTCAGAAAGTACTTGTTGCATGGTATGCCTCTAAAGGCCATTACTTGTAATCCAAGAGTATAAGTAAGAGCAGTGTCCATCAACTTTCTCCTGTTTTCTCTCTGAGACTCCCTAATGCTTAAGTGTGACTGTTGGCTCCAATGTTGTTCTGCACAGTATGAGTGAGAAATGAGGGATTGCTGCAATAGAAGAGGAGAGAGCAGGGCAATTCTTTCAGGATGAGCTCCCAAGTCTCTAAAATAGCCCCCAGTGGGGCAGGAGGAGATACAGGGCAACAGTGGCAAACTCAAGTAGAAAAGGAGCCACTAGGCCTTACTTAAGGATCTCTATTGGCTACATATGGGTTTAGAAAACCACACATTGACATTATCTGTGTTCTCTTGTATTTTTACTTGGTTAAATATTTCCCAATTACATTTGAATCTGGGTCAGGTTACACTTGAGAAGTTTTTGCTAGTATCTGATTTAGTGGATCTGAACCCAGGCCTTGAATACTGGAATACTCGAGTTTAGATTCTACCTCAGACTGACTACCTGTTTGAGCCAACACTTAGTACAGTGCCTGACACATAGTAGGCATTTCATAAATGCTAGCTGATTGACTGACCCTGGGACACTTAACCTCTCTCTGCTTCTATTTCCTCATCTATAAAATGGGGATAATTATAATTATAGTACCCACATCTCAGGGCTGAGATAATGACCTATATACTTAAAAGATGAGATAAAAATACACAAAACCACACTATCACTCTTAAAGCATGATGTACATGTTAGTTTTTATTGTTTTATTATTTTGTTTTTGTTTTTAAAACAGGTCTGTTATTTCCTTGGTGTAGGAAACTTCAGGTGAAAAAAACAATCTTTTTTACCAACTTGGGTCAGCATCTACCTGTCAACGTATCCTCAGAGTTTGCTAGAATACTAAGAGGCTGCCACTCCAAGTCACATGGCTAATATGTCCAAGGCAGCCCCTCAGGCTGGCTCTCCGTGCGCTATGCATCTTTCTCCCTCTCTGTTACCCTGCTATAGAGATATACTCCCAGACCCATCAATAAACCTGTGGTAAACTCAGCCCTGCAGATTTAACACTAGGGTCTATCTTTCAACCTATGGGTCAGAAAATAAGGCTAGAGATTTCCTCTTCATCCTTACTAGTCAGCCAGAATAAGTTAGCCAGCATTGTTAGTGTAGTCATTCTTTAAGAAACCCAAAGGTAGGCAGGGTAGGGAGAGATCAAGGAAGCAAAAGGGAGGAACTCACTTCCCACAGGCACGTGTGATTTCAGGTGTGAGAAAGGGAGAGCTGGCATGGACACACACACACACACATACACACTACAATTTCTCAACATAAATGAAATATAGAGATACTTGCTTTCTAGTAAAACTCAGCATTCACAAAAAAAGATCTTTCAAAATGTAAAAATATCAATTGAGAAAAAAAGGATTTCTTATGCTAAATAACATCCTATACCTTTCTGATACATTTATAGAATATACTACTCTGTAAATATGTTCACTGAGGGTAGTTGCTACTGCCGAAGTGTTATAGAAATTCAGTTGACCATGTATCCAAAAGAGGGAATGATTGTAATAGACTAAAAAAGCTCAAATTAATGAAAAAATGACTGTTTGATGATAAAGGTATAATTGTGAAATTATAAGACTTTATCTTTGAGCCTGTTGGTGATCCAGTGGATAGAGTAATGAACCTGGAGTTAGAAAGAAGTAAGTTGGGGAGGATAGGTGGAGCAGTGAATAGAGCACCTGCCCTGGAGTCAGGAGGACCTGAGTTCAAATATGACCCCAGACACTTAACACAAAGCTAGCCGTGTGACCTTGGGCAAGTCAATTAACCCTAGTCATCCTGCCTTCCCCTCTCCAGAAAGCAAAAAAAAAAAGAAAAGAAGAGAAGAGAAAAGAAAAGAAAGGAAAAGCAAAGCAAGGAGAGGAGGGGAGAGAAGAGAAGAAAGTTCATGGGGCAGCTAGGTTATATACTGAATAGAGCACTGGCCCTGGAGTCAGGAGCCTCAGACACTTAACACTTACTAGCTGTGTAACCTTGGGCAAGTCACTTAATCCCAATTGCCCTGCTCTCCCTCCTCCAAAAAAAAAGTTCAAATGAAGTCTCAAATACCTAATAGCTATGTGACCTTGGGTAAGTAACTTAACCTCTTCTGCCTAATTTCCTTACCTGCAAAATGGGGATAATAATAGAACCTACCCTCCCAGGTAGGTTGTTCTGAGAATAAAATGAAATAGCACTTGTAAAATGCATTGCAAACCTTAAAGTATCTTACAAATTCCAGCAGTTATTATTACTAGTAGTAATATCTTTGACCCTAATATTTGCCAATATTAAATATTTTCTTAAGGGCAACTAAATGGCACAGGGGACAGAGTGTTAGAAGACCAGAGTTCAAATCCATCCCCAGACACTTACTAGCCCTGTACCCCTGGGTAAGTCACTCAACCCTGCTTGCCTCACTTTCCTCATCTGTAAAATGAGCTGGAGAAGGAAATGGCAAAAATACTACAGAATTTTTGCCAAGAAGACCCCAAATGGGGTCATGAAGAGTCAGACTCAACTGAAACAACTAAACAGGAACAAAACTTTCTTGCTAGGTTTTCCCTAAAACCAGAAAGAATTCTGTATATAAAAGCACATTTCCCCCAAAGAAAGAAAACACAGCAGCAAGTTCCTTGAAATGAAAGGAATGAGAGAATTTTTTTCCTTTGCATCTCTGTAACAGGCAGCACTTTTAAGTAGATAGGAAGCTGGCCTGATAGGAAGAGTATTTTGGAGAGAGAAGGGGAAAGAAAAAAAAACTCTGCAATTACCTAAGCCAGTACCTTGCCTACAAGCAGTGACTCAAGGTGTTGAATTAAATAACTATTCAAAGGCTAGAGGTCTATAATTAACAGAATCTAGCTGAGCTTGATATCCTGGAAATGAGTGTGAAGAACACTTTTAAAAAGTGAGAGGGACCAGGCTTTGCAGAAAGTAGAGGAGAATGGCTTCTAGGTGAAAGAAATATCTAATGAGTTCTCTCGGAATAGTGTTGCAACCTATAGGAGACTGAGATTTATCCAAATCAGATGAAAACAAGGGCTGAAACAGAAGGGAAATGCATTTCTCTAAAAATAACTGTAGGGCTTCCTTAATTCTCCCCAGTGTTACCTAACTTTTAGCATGCATTTTCACAACATGGCCTTTTTGTCAGTGTGCCATTTTCTTTTGAGTGGCTATGATACAAGTCTCTTGGGGTGGGCAGACATGGATGGTTTGTTATCTGCAGTGTTTGACAGAATTCCCACTTGAGTGAAATCACAGTTTCCATTATGTGCATTAAATATCATTATCCAGGAACTATCTGGTAGTTCTTTGGACCGAGTATAATTTTTACTGAGTAAGAAGATAAAGCGGTGGACCTAAAATAATAGACAAATAAGTATTTGTTCTTTTATGCAAACAGCCCTCTAGAGCTAGGCAAAGGTCCATAAAAGACCAGCAAAGTTTTGGAAGAAGCTTTAGGAAACGAAAACAAAATTATTGTTCAACCCTTTTCAATCCTGTCTGACTCTTTATGACCCCATTTGGGGGTTTTTTTTGGTGAAGATACTGGAATGGTTTGCTATTTCCTACAGATGAGGAAACTGAGGCAAACAGGATTAAGTTACTTACTCAGGATCACACAGCTATATTTCTGAGTCCAGATTTCAACTCAAAAAGACGAGTCTTCCTGACTTCAGGCTTGGTACTCTATCCACAGCAACATCTAGGTGCCCCAGTGAGAGCATAGGAAAAGTAATTTTTCCTGAATTTAAGAGACTTGGCAAGAACACATGCAGAAATAACTACAAAGGAACATTGGGAAAATCTGTTCTTCACAGTCACTAAAGAGAGGCTAGTTACATGACAGTCATTCAGTAAGGGAATAGGAATTTTTGACCCATCATCATGATCAGTCTTTCGGATACAGCTATGATGGGACTGTCCCCTGTACTCTTAAAAGTTTGTTATAAAGTTGTTTGCAAGCTTTTGAAAGAAACTAAAATACAATTCTCTTTTTGTACTGTCCATTCTATTCCTGGGTAAATAGCAACACATTCAAATCTAAGACAACTTAAGAACTGTCTTTGTCTGATAGTGACCATGTTCTGGAAGAGTTGTTCTCTATAGTATCAGACCTCAAAGTTGGAGAATGTATCTGTGGAATTCATTTTCCTTGACAACACACCATGGAGTTGTCTTCCATGAAATTATCCAAGTCTTTCTTGAAACTATTTGGGTTTTTTAGTGTATGTTCACCCCTGCTGGGGCTAGGGTGAGATGGGTGGGAAACTCATTCATGACATTTCTAATCCACTCCAGGAGAGTAAATCACCTTAATTTAAACTAACCTCTTTCAAATTTCAAGATTTGCTTCACAATCATGTCTTGTTAATGTTATTATTAAAGCTGTGAATATTGCATTGGCGCTACAGGTCACTATCTCATAGATTTGTTTTAATTGCCTATAAACTACAGTATTCTAGAATTTTTTTTGCCTTATCCAAAGCCTGAGCAACTTCTATGTCTCCCAACAGGCCTTATCTTCCAGGTAGGCCTCTTATTAGTTTTCCCTCAATGTTAGTATACGATGAGAGAAGCCCTCCTTGAGATACAAGGACCGTGGCCATGAGGACACAAGGTTTGTCTTTTGCTCCCACTAGAGAGGCTGGCTACAACTTTGCTGTCTGTAAAGGGATTTACTGGGTAATTTACAAGTAAATTTGAAATCTTATCCCAAAAGCATAAATTCAATCAGTGTTGATTGGTGGGATAGTAGCTGAATCAATATTGTCATCTCTATGTCTTTCTCCTCCCTTGGCCCAATGTGCAGTAGCTATTCTTGTCTAGTCCTGCCATGGTAGCAAGTCTCTTTGGAGGCAGAGGGATGAAAGAGACATTCAGATAATGCTAGGCTGCATTTCAAATTTAAATCTTGTTCTGAGACTCCTCTCCCCTCCCCCCCTGCCTCCACCATCACAAGGCTATGTTTGGGAACCTTAGATCTATCCTGGATAGTAGCTTACTACCCTTCATCTCAACTAGCCATCTCTTTAGACTTGCTCCCTTTGAATAAACCTACCTTGAAATGTAGCAGCTGGTAACATTGCAAGTGCAGATTACCATAGGTTTGTATAAGGATGGGATCATTTTTTGTATGTTTTGTTCCTGGTACTCAGTAGGGGAAGATTAGAGGTACAATGGATATACAGTGCTGTATCTGAATTCAAATCCCCCCTCAGACACTGACTAGCTGTGTGACCTGGGCAAGTTACTTTACTTCTCTTAATCTCAGTTACCTCATCTGGAAAATGGGCTTAATTATAATACCTACCTTAAAAAGGTTTTATCAAACGAGAAAATACATGCAAAGTGTTTTGTAAACTTTAAAGTATTATATAAATTATGTTTATTATTGTTGTTATTTTTATTTTTACTGAATGATATACTATGGGGTTTTGTGGGGACAGCTTTGGTCAAAGTATAACTTTAGAATGATAAATAGCATTAGTTATTCTATCTCCCCACTTCCCTCACTTTACCCTCCCTCTCCCTCACCTCAAAAAAAGCTTATTGAATTGGATTTATGGCAATTCCTTCCAGTTTAGAACTTTTGTTCAATCTTTTGAAGATTTCAGTGTATGCATATTATACATACATATTCTATACATATGTATGTGTGTGTGTGTGTGTGTGTGTGTGTGTGTGTGTGTAGGAGGGGGAAGAATTTTATAACATCTTGCTGGAAAAATGAAGGAACTAGATGAAATTCACTTTTTAAGAGCATCTGTAAGTTGCAAATAGGTCAGAAGAAAGCAAACCAGTCTGTAGATGACATACAGATATGTCAAGCCTTTAAAGTCAGGTATGTATAAAATGGAGTAACTGGCTTTATACTTATTTTCAAGTATCCCAATTGAGGGTTAAAAGAAAAATATTTAAGATTTCATCTGAGTAAATGTGTGTGTATACTTATCAGATATTGGAAAATATTTCTTTTTAGTTTTTTGGTAAAATATTTTCTCTTGCTTATTTGATCAATTAATAAGGAAATGGTATATGATAATTTCAATAAGATTGTTTGTGGGGAGGAGTTACATACAGGGAGAATTTCTTATAGAGGAGCATTCGATACCCTTTCATAATATTTATGTAGTGTCTGTGTTAAAGAAATATGGATAATAGTTTTGTCAAATTATCTTCTTCACATTGACAAGTTCTTGTAGGGGAGTTTTCTTCCAGGAAGAGCATTCTTGTAACTCTGAGAAGAGGAGATTATTTTTTAGCTTTTTGAGGGTAAATGGTAGAGGTGGGGGATCATGGCTATTTATTTTGTATGATACATACTGCTGAGCATACGGTTCAGATTGTCACTAGAAGAGGCTTCTGTGTGAACTGAAGAGGTCCTGCTGTGGCAGCCAAGGCCCTGATGCATTGTGGAAAGATAGATGCATAAACACAGCAATTTTCCCATATGCCCCGTGGTCATTAGTCTACTCCCTGGAAAGAGTGTTCAGAAAAAGCAGCCAGAAGGTTGCTGGTAACCCACAGCTATTTCTCCCTAGAGTCTACCCTAAGGAAACCCGTTTTGAGTGTTCTCCAGTTCTCAAAGGTGAAAACCAAGCTAAATGATATCATTTCTTTATAATCACCAGCAAAATGTATTATCTACAAAGTAATTCTATAGACTTATAGACGAAGCTTCCTCAACAAGGAATTCCCTGTGTCAATAAAATCATGGGTATAGACACTATCTTTAATTCTGTAGGGAAAAAATGTCACTAATAATATAACATTTTCAAAATGTTTTGCATACATTATTTATCTAATGCTTACAACAGCTCTTTGGGATAACTGATAATACTGTATTATCAGTATTGGTGATCAGAAGAGAAAACAGAGCCTCAGAAGATCTGTTAAGAGACTTGTCTAGGGTCACGTAGCTAGTGAGTGCTTGAAGTGAGAGTTCAATCCCAGGCCTCCTGACTCTAGACTAATTGTAAACCACTAAAATAGAGATGTTTATGGAGTAAATGTAAACAAAATAAATCAAACTATCCAAGTAATTATTAGCAACACTTTTACAAAATAATTTTCAGTTTCCTTTGTTCAGTTGTAATAATTTAATATTTGTATAACATATATATCATATCTATACATAAAAGAGAATATATGTAGAGATGCATATATATGTAAGTATAAGTATATACATATGTTGCATACCCCTAGATATGTATACTTATTACATATCAGCATATTTTCACCTAATACAGTTCATTTTCATGACATTAAGTGAAACAATGCTAGAGGAATCAATTAATTTCAAAAGACTAGTGCTATAAAAGTTTTTAATAGGCAGTTGGCAGACAATCAAACAATAGGAGTTTTTGATGTTATGATCCCATTGTAACATATAAAAATATTATTATAAAAATATTGAAATGATACGTGGGTTTATACTATTCTCATTCTCTCTTGACATTCAAGATGGGACTTAAGAGGACAGTTCATCAAAGAGCATAAATCTTCTCTATAGCAAACATGTTAAGTGATCAGCTAACTACTATTTGAAGACTTCTAGTGAGAATACCCCCCCCAATTTCCTTTCCCTTTCCCTCTGCCATACCCAAATTCTTCCAGATGCCCTAAAAATCCATAAGTGAGCATGACAATAAAACTTTCATTAGTTCTAATAACTAGAATTCAATAATGTCCTCAAAGGTAAATGTTCCAATAAGGAGAGTTGGTGTAATGGTAGTCAAGGAGATGTGAGTTTGAGTCCTTCCTCTGAAATATCTTGGTTATAAGACCCTGACCCAGTCACTCAAAATGTCAAACTGTAGATTGCAGAGTAGGTACCATCCTGCATTGATCGAGTGAGTTTCTTTGCTAGGAATTCCAAATGGTACTATGGATAGAACACTAGACTTAGAGTCAAGAAAACCTGGGTATGAATAAGTCATTTAATCTCTCTGTATTGGGGTTGAATTTCATGGATGCTAACATTCCTTCCAGCTCTAAATGCATAAGCCTAAATCACAGGTCAAGACAAACCAAACACATATATGTACATGGGAAGAGAATTTACAAAAAAATACACTTTTTTTAATCTGAAAAACTAAGAGTAAGCAAAGCTAGAACTAAAATCTTCATCATCAGGATAGGCATAAAAATATTTCCAAAAAATAGCAATGAAACTAATGTTTGGGTGCCCTACAAATCATTCCTGCTGGCTTCTGCTTATTATATTTTCATTATTTATAATTTAATTATTCTATTTTAAATGTGAGCATTCATACCTTGAAATCAGCAAGCTCTACAAAGAAGGGATTGGTTTATTGTCTTGTTGATTGTCTAGACTGAAGAAAATGATAGAGAAAATTTTAATAATGTAGATTAAGCTTATAAGTATGTCAGGGGTAATTTTTTTTCCCCTCAGAGACAAGGTTGTCAAACATTTACCAGCACACCCTGGCTGAAATTCCACCACTGCTAACTCATTGTTTGTCTGTTGTCATAATTTAAAATATCACACCTAGGAAGGATAACACATTGTCATTAACACTTCATGGTGAATTAGTTTATCAAATGGCTTTCAGAAATGACTTGATACTATTAGAGGGACAGAGGGGGAAGGGTCGTGGGTCCCTTACAGGGAAGGACAGACCAAAAGCTAGAAATAAACTGCAAAAAAAGGGCCAATGGAACAATTTAGATGACATGCTACTTATGTGATGCTTTCACCAGGGCCAGACCCTGAATAAGATAACATCAGCATGAAGCTAGGGACTTTACATGATGCTTGAAAGAGATAAATAGCAGCTAGTTAAGAAGTGTTATATTACCTAGAGAACAATAAGCATGAATAGGTTTAGCCACAGCTTATATAAGTTTAATGACAATAAATTGTCATTTCTTGGTCATTAAGGAAAACCTGGGTAGAAGAAAAATAGTAAGAAGATGAATTCTAGGGTAAGTGAGGAAATGGAAAAGAAGTTTTTAACTGAGTTCAGTCTTCACATCCAGGCTACTTACTTCCCAGAGTGAAAAGTACAGATATAATCAAAGAATTACTTGCTATCAGTAATATTTAAGGAATCACAAAAAAATTGGAGAGCTCCTGAAACACTGCAGATAAATGTTGTGCTTATCTAAAGGGAAAATTTCTTTTGAAATTTGAAAGTGGCAATGTGAGGTATATGAGTGAGTACTTACAGAAAAAGAAGCCAGGATTGCTTAGGAGCCTTCTTTGGTTTATTTTGAAAGATGAATGCCAAATTAGTTTAGCTTCATCTTCATTAGTAGACTGGTGGATCAGTAATCATAATGTAGATCAGTAGATCATAATGTATCTTTTACTAAGGTATCAACAAAGTCTCTCTTTTAATAACAGTTAACATGCGGTCTACTATTGTGCCCCCAAAATGCAACATGGCAAGTGGTATATGGTAGGGAATGAAAGGAAAAGTGAGCTATAAATACCACCACAGTGTCACATAAAATATATTTATATATCATTTCTCACACAGTATTATGTCATAATACATACCTCTCACCCAGCAGAGACCCAGTTTTTTTTCTAATTTTGTCTTGCTCACTGAAACTGCTCTCACACGAGTCGATCTCAGTTCCCAAAGATAGACCACCACCACAGTTACACTCAAATGCTTTCAGGTTCCTGACGTTGGCCCTGTTGGGAGGAAAATACACTTCTACTCATCACTCTATGCTTGAGCTCCTATCAATGTGTTTTTTGTCTATAAAACTAACTTTTCACAAAGCAATACATTCATCTTGTTCATGATATTAACTCAACCATCCACTCATAATAATGATACTTTTTGATCTTAAATATAACAAGTCAAAAGAAATACTATTATTATAGATACTAGTAAATTAAAGTAAGCACATAAAATAATAAATTAATGTATATGGTGATGACTGGGGCACAAATGTATGGGGACCTAGAATCAAAGTATATATCAAAATATATAAAACTGGAAAATGCATGTGCTTAGAGTAACAAAGACTTCTGGACTACAGGCTTCAAATACTATTGATTCATTTCTACCACACAAAGCTGCTTCTCTGATCACTGCTTGACTGTTGACCCTTACCACTCTTCAGCTAAGGGAATATCCTTTTCTTTACTCAAACACAGCCTTTATAAGCTCTTTCAACTAACCATTACCCTTAAAAGGGCCTTTAGAAAGTACTAGCTCTTAATCTGAATAGTAATTCTTTTTTAAACTAGAGAATTGCAAAGCTTATCAAAAATTTGTTATCATTGGGCTCTACAAACCAGACCAGTTTATTATTTATTCACTTGAATGCTTCATGATCCAATGAAAGCAAAGCTCATGGCTATGCAGCTCAGGTTCCCTTTATGAGCTGCTAAAGTCATGAAGTTCTTAGCCAATGAAGTCCGTTCTCTCTGTCTCTTTCTCCTTCTCTTCTCTTCACTTCTCTCTCTTTCCATCAGTCTGTCTGTCTGTGTCTCCCTCTCTCTCTGTATAATCAGGAATGACTCAGTTCTGAACTTACTGCTTCTAACTACAATAGACCCAAATGACCAGTTTTTCATCCCTTTGCTTGTGTCTTCTCCTCACATCAGATTCCTCTTCCTCAGTTGCTGTTCTTTTCAGTGTCTTAAATGAGAACCTCCCAATTCTTGTAATTTACCTTTTAGATATAAAGTCACAACTACCCCCAAATTCCCCAATTAAATTGATAGTCCTCAATAAATCATGCCTGTCTTCAAATATTTATATGATTTTTCATTTTCTTACTTTGTCTCAATTTAGTCATAACAAATATATAAGTGAATTAATGGAAAATGAGTTCCATCGTGCTCTGCTCTGAAATTCTCAATATGACAATCTGCCTCTGTGCTTCCCTAGAAATTGTTTCTTCTTGTTTACATTCCTCAATTTTAAGAAAAATAAAGACTCATTTTCTAGCTCTTTGTAACAAACTGCTCTCACACAAGTCCTTACATCTCCAATCCAGAGGTGTCAAACTTCTGGTCTATGGCTGCATAGTGCCTGCAAAACTCCCCGGTATGACCTGAACCAGATTAAAATGTAATAGGTAAATGTTTGTAGCAGCAAGCACCCCGGCGTCCCCAGGGTGGCTGCTCACACAAGTTCTTGGATCTGCTTTGTTAAAGGAAAGCAACTCAAAATGGGTTAACAAGCTTACTTTAATCAGTCAGACATATATCGTTTACCTTGTTCAGGGGAAAAGGTCAGCACCCCGAACTTCAAAGTATACAGGCAGAATTATCAAGACAGAAACAGTAGACAGATTTCCAAACTGTCCAACCATTACATCCATACCCAGTCAACATCTGGGTTTTTCAAAGCCGGGGGGGCCCTGGACAACGGCATCCCAGAATACAGATCAAATCACAGAACACTTCTCAAAGTGAGCCCCCAAAACAAAGCCTCACATCAGGGCTTATATAGCTTTCTCCTGGCTCAGAGAATGTAACAATCTTTTGGACTCACTGGCCAATCAAAAAGTATCTACTGAAAAACAAGCCTCCCACCCCAGGCTTCAGGTGCACTTTAGCCTAGGGGCAGGGAAGATCTTCCAAATTTGCATTCCCATTACAATGTTTAACAAAATAAATGAAAATTCAATAGAGCATAATGTTAATTTTTCTAAGTCGATACATAGATTTGAGTTTGACACCACTGATCTTTACCATAGATAATTTTCTCGCCAAAACTTTCCAAAGTCCTGTCTTCCCAAAGTTTCCAAACTTTTCTATCTCAACTTTCCAAAACCGCATATTTCAGCAGGGTATATGAAACAAAGTCTTTTCTTTGGTGTCAAAGGTGTCTTTGGTATATTAGGTTTCAAAACATTCACCCAAAACAGATGGGCAAACTTTGATATTCCATATACATCTCTCTTCATTTCCACAAAAATATTCTTTATGGTCTTTTCATAAATAACTACTCATGGAAAGGGCTTTAAAGAGATAATGGTTCTTTTTTTTTCATTTTTCAAATGCTTTATTAACTTTTGATTTACATCACTCATTTCCACCAGATTTTGAGTTACAAATTTTCTCCCCGTTTTTCCCCTACACATCTCCCCAAAATAGCAGTCCCACAGGATATCCCCTCCTCCAATCTGCTCTCTCCCATATGCCCTTCGACTTTTCCAGTAGGGCATGGTGGATCGCTATGCCCCAGTGCCTGTATATCTCATTTCCCAATTAAATGTAAAATAGTATTAATAATAGTGTGTGTGTATATATATATATATATATATATAAATTTGATTTTAAAACTTTGAATTCCAGATTCATTCCCTTTCTCCCTTGTCACCCACAATTACTGGGAAGATAAGCAGTTCAGTATAGGTTGCACATGTGTAGCTAATGCAAAACATTAACATAGTAGATATATTGTAAAAGACTGACTTATTTCCCTCCCTTTTATCCCACCTCCCACTTGTTCTATTCTCTACATTGATGCTGTCCCTTTTCAAAAGTGGGAGCTTCCAAATTCCCTCCCTTACATTATTCCCCCTCTCATTCCCTTCCCCCTTACTCTCCTGTAGGGTGAGACACCCTATTTAGTGTGTATTTCATTTCCTCCTCAAGCCAAATTTAATGAGAATAAGGTTGACCCATTCCTTTTTGCCTTCCTATTCTTCCCCTACATTGTAACCATTTTCCCTTGCCTCTTCTATATGAGATAGTTTACCTCATTCTATCTCTCCCCATCTCCTCTCATTATATTCCTCTCTCACCTCTTAATTTCACCTTTTAAGTATCATCCCTTCCTATTAAATTGGTCCTGTGCCCTTTATGTATACCTGTAAACATATATACACACATTCACATATGTATTCATACGCCCATATACCCTCCAATATATATATATATATATATATATATACATATATATGTATATGTATGTACATTTCTATTCCCTTCAATTATTTTCATACTGAGAAAAGTTTCATCAGTTACAATTATCATTTTTCCATGTAGGAATGTTAATAGCTCAACTTTGATAAGTTCCTTATGATTTCTTTTCCCTGTTTACCTTCTCATGCTTCCTCTTGCTTCTTGTATCTGAATGTCAAATTTTCAATTCAACTCTGTTTTATTTTTCATTAAGAATGCTTGAAAGTCCTCTATTCCACTGAATAACCATATTTTCCCCTGAAACGTGATACTCAGTTTTGCTGGGTAGGTAATTCTTGATTTTAATCCCAGCTCCTTTGACCTCCAGAGTATCATATTCCAAGCCCTTTGATACCTCAGGGTAGAAGCTGCCAGATCCTGGGTTATCCTGATTGTGTTTCCACAATATTCAAATTGTTTCTCCCTGGCTGTTTGTGATATTCTCTCCTTGATTTGGGAATTTTGGAACCTGTCTATAATATTCCTAGGAGTTTTCTTTTTGGGATCATTTTTCAGGAGGTGATCAGTGGATTCTTTCAACATCTATTTTGCCCTCTGGTTCTAAAACATCAGGGCCATTTTCTTTGAGAACTTCATGGAGGATGATTTCTAGGTTCTTACTTTGAGTATGGCTTTCAGGTAGTCCAATAATTTTTAAATTCTCTCCGCTGGATCTATTTTCCAGGTCAGTGGTTTTTCCCATGAGATATTTCACATTGCCTTCTATTCTTTCATTTGTTTGGATCTGTTTAACAGCATCTTGATTTCTCATAAAGTCATTAGCTTCCATTTGCTCCAATCAAATTCTGAAGGAATGATTCTCTTCAGTGAGCTTTTGAGATTCTTTTTCCATCTGGCAAATTCGGCCTTTTAAGGCATTCTTCTCCTCATTGCCTTTTTAAACCTCTTTTGCCAATTGAGTTAGTCTATTTTTTAAGGTGTTATTTTCCTCAGTCAGGCTATTGACTCTCATTTTGTAATTTTCTTGCATTGTTCTCATTTCTCTTCCCAATTTTTCCTCCACTTCTCTTATCTGCTTCTTAAGGTCCTCTATGGCCTGTAACCAGTTTGTATTTTTCTTGGAAGATTTTGGTGCAGGAGTTCTGACTTCACTGTTTTCCTCCTGTCCTATGCTTTGGTCCTTTTTGTCCCCAAAATAGGAGTCTAATGTTGGATTCTTCTGTTTGCTTTGCTCCCTTTGCCTGGTTATGTTGCTACTCAATTACTTGACTTTTGGGCTTTTTGCCACAGTAGGACTCTGCTACCAGACAGAGGAGCTTCATACCAAACACTGGGGTTTTCTCAGCTGCCAGAGGTATTAGTTGGGTGCCCTCTCTGAAGCGTCCACATGCTCTGGCAAGCTGGACACATGCCCCAGACCTCCACCCTAGACCACAATCCAGATCCAAGCAGGTTAAAGCAAGAGTGATTACCCCTCAGACTGGTCACTTGGTCCCCCTACGCTCTGCAGGCCAGGAGCTAAACCTGTCACATGGCAGCCCTCAGTGGCTTCTCGCCCTGGGAGCAAAAGCTGACACACTCCCAACTACTGGGTCCCAAAGTTCACACTGCACTGACCTCTCACTTTGTCCTTAACATCTATGTGTTGATAATTCTGGACCACCACAACTGCTGGTGATCTGAAGTCCTTCCAGCTGGTGGTTGGTCAGGCTCACCCTGGGGCTGAGGGCATGGGGCTGGGCTTGGCTCCCAGAGGGCTGTGCTGGCTGATTTCTGCAGGCCTGCTGGGCTGTCCTCAGGGGGAGGTTACCTTCTCTGCGTCATTTTGTGGGTTCTATAGCTGCAAAGTTTGTTCAGAGTCCCCGTTTACATGGATTGGAGGTGGTGAGAGCCAGAGCTGTGTGGAGGTCCTGTTTCTACTCTGCCATCTTGACTCCTCTCCCTGTGAAAAAGAGATAGTAGTTCTTACACTGTGAAAAAAGCTAGATGATAATCAAGTGACATGGATTCATAAAAGACAGGATGACAACCCCAAGGGGGGCCCACCCCAGTGGTGAGCAGGCTAGAGAACTCTGCGCTCTTCAGTCTTCTGTTTGACAGTTTGATTAATAGCTTGAATTTGACATAAAAATCAGTCAATTCACATCTATCAACTCTGGGCCCAACAGTATGATAGGCATTTTAATATGAAGACCAAAGGCTGATAGCCCTTGCCTAATAAGGGATATAATATAGTCACCAATCAGTAAATAAATCTTATTTGTTGTTGTTTTTCAGGTGTTTCAGTTGTGTCTGACTCTTTTTGATCTCATTTGGAGTTTTCTTGGTAAAGATACTGGAATATTTTGACACTTCCTTCTCCAGCTCATTTTACAAATGAGGAATCTGATTTTAAGGTTAAGTGACTTGCCCAGGATCACACAGCTGGTAAATGTCTGTGGTCAGATTTGAATTCAGGAAGATGAGTCTTCCCACTCCAGGTCTAGCACTCTATCTACTGTCTAGCTGCCCACAAATACAGGATAGATAGAAATGCAAAGTGATTACCAGAGCAGGTAGTGTATATCGGTGAATAAGGAAAGGCCTTTTGAAGATGGTCACACTGGAAATGAGTCATGAAAGAAGGTTAGGGTTACACTAGAGAAGGGTGAAGGAGGGAATTCAGGGCCAAAGGTTGGGACAATACCCGGTGAAAAAGTAAGGAGGTTGGATGTATAGTGGAGAATGTACATCAATATGGTGGCCCAGTTTGACTGGAGTGTAGAAAATGTTAGGGGGAGTTATTAGTCTAAAAGGATAGCCTAGAGTCAAATTGTGAAGGGCTTTAGATGCCAAAAAAAGGAGCTTGTAGAACAATGGAGTAATAAAAAGTGTGTTCATCAATTTGAAGTCTGAGAGGGATAAATAGGGCATGGCTATAGCTTTAGCCCTGGTCACCAACAAAACCACGTTAAAGGGATGCTCATTCCACTTTAAAACTATTCTAAAACATTATACCTTTTTCAGGAAATATAGGTTCAGAATAAATCTTCATTTCCTAATCAGCATACCCTAATTTCAGAACCTAACTTCACTACTTAGTTGAGCTATGATTTCCAGTTATTTGCTATGAATTTTTAAGATATTTGGGAAAATAAGAACTGCCTTCCATATTAAGTCCTGAAAGAAATCAGAGTGGCCTTAATGAGGATGAACATCAAGCTTATCAAAATCAGATGGGAGGGCCTAATGAGAAATTTTACATATTCCGCATCAATTTTGCTTTCCCCTTTACTTGGTTTCCATGGAAATCTGTATTTGTAGCAAAACTAGAGAGTATTTGCTTCAGGCAGATGCTATATCTTCTTAACCTAATGTTACTGGGAGTATTGAGGTCATAAGGATGTACAGTTAGGGGGAGGATGGATGTCATGAATGGATATAGAACTGGCCATGAAATGTGGCAATCCAAAGAGAATTTTTGTCATGTCTTATAATTAGACAAACAAACATAAATTTATACACACATTTGTATGGCTGAATTAGAAGAGTAACTACTTTGATATCTTCTTTTGAAGTTAATAGGTTCTGTATGTGCTTAGTTTAAGGTATCAGAAAGGTAGGAATATAAACCAGTCTATAAATTTAGTAACTACACAGCAAAGAGATTCATAATCAAGGGCCAGTCTTAAGGTTAAATGAATTTAATACACTGAATAAATAATGGTATACTGAAGCCATGAAGCATTGCCTGTTATTTTATTTCCCATTTGTGAAAAAATAAGATCACAATCACAAAATCACCTCAGGAATATGTATATGATCTATATAAGGATATAGATAGATTGGTAATTTAGTCAGATAGATGGATATATATATATATATACATGTACATATATATATATATATCAGCATGATTATTTCCAGATCATTTTCTCTCCTTGTACTATATAATAGCCATGAAGCAAAAATACTTTTGTTAAGTTCAATGAGTGTCAAAATATTTGCTCAGTACATTAGGTTTTCTCCCATACTAGTTAGGAGTTAGTGCAACAAACTCAAGATTGCCATGGTGCAACTAAGTCATGTAGTAGCAATCCCTTGGGTAATTTTAATATGAACAATTAACTTTTTCTCCTCACATTCATCGTATAGTACCTTATACATCATAAGTCATGGATATGTTTGTTGAATGTGTGAGTCCAAGTATTAATCAATTAATATTAGAGTTGACAGCTACTTTTCATTACATTGTCTTGTGCTGTCATTTTTTTTTTGCTACATGATTTTAAAAGCTAAAGAATTTCCCATTGCCAAGCAGCAATCAAAGAGCTGCCCACAGACCTGGCAACAAAACAGAGACAAATGAGCTCCATGCTTCCCTAGTATCCTAGGAAACTGATAAGCCATCCCAAGAGTCTGCTTTTCATATTGGTAAACAACATGGGGGCTCTGGATGTAAGTTTAAATTCCAGGGCTGTATGATGCTATTACTATCTTTAAGATTATTCCTTTCTCCATCTCCTTTCTTCCGTCTCCCCACATAAAGTAACTCTGAGAAAGAATTCAAGAAAGATTGGAATACAAATTAAATAAAGGAATACTTATATGGATGGAAATAAAAAACCGATCTGAGGAAATGTTCATATGATCATGACTACAATGTTTATCTAACTCAGGATTCTCTTAGCTTCTACTCTGACTCGATGTGCTATTTGCAGAGGTGTTTGAACCAAATAAGAAGAAATTGATGTTTCTTCCCCTGCCTTCACTCTTGTTTTAATAAAGCACAGTAAATAATTTTGGTGTTGCATTTGGGCCTGGGTGCAAATTAGGGAACAGCCTTGTTTTGCACACAGAAGCTCTTTCCCTTCCCTATTACAATCCATGTCTACTGTATTAAAGGAACAACCAGGGAGCCATTCTGCAGATAATTTAACACCTGTACTAATTTAACACTGAAAACTTTGCAGTGAGAAGCTGTGTAACTAATGAGTCAGGTGGCTATTCAGGAAACTTATAGCCATTTGCTTCCTTGGCAGTTGCAACAATGTGTAAGGTAAGCTATTGGCAAGAATGTTGTGCTCCTAGGAGGAAACTTCCTTGTAGTGCAAAGTAGTTTTATTGCAATCCAAAAGACATTGGTGGTGATGTGTGTTATCGTACGATGAGGTATTGCCAGAATAGCTGTTAACAAGAAGTCTGTTGTCTGGGGAAACAAAACTCTAGCCTAAAAATGAAAAGAAATCTTAGTTTGGTTCCCACTTTTGCCCCAACTGAATTCATTGACTTTGGATCATTCATTTAATCATCCTCTGCCAGGGTTCTTAACCTGGGGCCTATGAATTTATTTTTTTAATATTTTATAACTATCTCAATATGATTAATTTCACTTGTAATCCTGCACTTTCATTTTATATATTCAGAAATATCCTGAGTAGTGTCGTGGGCTTCTCCAGACTGCCAAAAGGATCCATGACATCTAAAAGGTTAAGAACCCCTGCTTTCTTTGATTTTCCCCAGTAGAATACAGAGAGAATAATAGTTATAATTTCTTCCCCCTGAATGTGATATAATTAGGATTAATTAATGGGTGGATTTGATTAAGAAGTGACTATTATGTCACAGTTGGGAAAAAGGAGTTTGGTCACTGGCCCCTTGGGCAGAATTCACAGGGGTGTGCAAATTCTGTCAACCAGACACCATCTCTTATACAGAGTAAAAGTGCAGTATGGTAAAAGTGAGGTAGGATGTGGTTGGGAGAAAGCTGAGGGACAAGTATCTGCTAAACTTTCAGTATGAATTACGGTTTGATGAAACTGACCAAAGAACCCAATGCTACTTGGGCTGCATTAAGAGAGGCAGAGCTTCCAGGAACAAAATGGGTCATTTGTCCTCTGCCCTGGTCAGACCTCATCTAGAATACAGTGTTCAGCTGTGGCTGCCAGTTCAAAGATGCTAACAACTTGGGGAGCATCCATAGGTGGGATTCAGGAGGGAAAGGACTTTCAGTTCATGTCCTATGAAAAGCAGCTAAAGGAAATGGGAATATTTAGTGTGGAAAATAGAAGACTCAGAAGGAAATGGGATAGTTTTCTTCAAGTATTTGAAGGTCCTTCAAGTGGAAAAGGATTATGTGTCCCAGAAGGCAGATGGCGGGAGTTGCAAACAGATAAATTTAGGCTTGATATAAGTTAAAAACAAACAAGAAAACAAAAACTTCCTAGCAATTAATGTTATCTCGAAATGGAAAGGGCTACCTTGGGACATTCTGGATTCTTCTTAGCTGAAGTGTAGAGGCTGGGTAACCACATGCCTGATAATTATAGTGAGTATTCTTTTGTGCTGTGGATTAAGCCAGATGACACTGAAGTGATATTATGATCATTCTCCTATGTAAGATTTTTAAAATGAATTTTTATTGACATCTTTCTTTATATCATTGCATTCATTTCCTAATACACAGAGAGCCATGACTTTGAACAAAGAATAAAAAGAAGGGAAAAAAAAACATTTCAGCAATTCCAAATAAATTACTGATCAAGTCCAACAATAAATAAATTATTTCATATTCACAGTTCTTGAATAATAAATAAATTATTTCATATTCACAGTGCAGTCATCTTCAGGCTCATCCTTAGCCAATTAGTTCTATATCATAACTTTCCATTTCTATTGTTAGTTTTCACATAATTTCAAGAGCTGAAAGGGTATCATTCATCTCCTTGTACAGATGAGGAAACTGAGATTGAGAGAAATTAAGTGACTTGCTACAGTCACACATCTAGTGAGTGTCTGAGGCAGGATTTGAACTCAGTTCTTCCTGACCATAAAGGAGGCAGTCTATCAACAATGTCACTTAGCTGCCAAGTCTATCAATTACTCTATTTAACACTCAGAGAACTTGTAAGCCATCCTCTCTTTTAACTCCAACTTCCACATTTTCTGGTTTCATTTATAATGAGGATAATTGATATGATTTGGTTTCTCTGGGCATATCTTCACTATATAAAGACACTGTATTTAATATATGCCACTACCCAAAAATCTGTGATTCTAAATACTCCCAGAGTTCGAATTGGGTGAAATAATGAAATAGAGGAGGTTGTCCCTTACCACTGGCCCCAGCTTCCTCATTCTCATCCTTTTCAGCCTTTTTGCCTCTCTGATACCTTGGCCTACCTGGTTTCTCTTAAGACAGGGAAAACCCAGCAAAGGAACTCATATTGTTCATTACAATGTGTTTTCTATCTCTGAGATATAGTGTTTAAAAGAGAATCCCCCCAAAAGATGATATTTAAGAAAAAAGAATGTATCCTAAAGGTAGTATTTAAGGAATTGAAGGTTGAACGTTTAGGGAAAGAAATCCTTTAAGTCATAGTTTGGGCTTATTTTGCTGAATCTCCCCCAACCTATATATGTATACATACATATATGTATATATACCCATATACCTACTTACATACAAATATATATGTACACGTACACACATATATATGTTTGTGTGTTAATTTTTTCTGGTATTAAACACTTTGAGATGAGAAAGAAAAGGGATTCAAGTAATTTGAATATTTGTTTTAATATTTGAATAAAATTTGATAGTTGAGTAAATTCAACAAATATTTACTTATTTTGATGCATAGTGTGGCCCAGTGGAGAGAGCTCTGGGTCTGAGTCAGGAAGACCTGAGTTCCAATCCCTTCTCAGCCAGTCACTAGCTGTGTGACCCTGGACAATCACTTAACCTCTGTTTGCCTCAGTTTCTTCATCTGTAAAATAGGGGTAATAATAGCACCTATCTCCAAGGATTGTTATAAGGACCAGATGTGATAATAATTGTGAAGCACTTTACACAATGGCTAGCACAAAGTAAAGAGTACATAAATGTTAACAATTATTATTATCATCATTATTAAGCACCTACTATGTGCTAGGCATCATACTGACATTTCAGTAAACTTTTCATTGGGGTCTCGTTTGAGATCGACATTTAAAATATCTGTAATTTTCCATCCTTCCTCCTCACCCCACCTCAAATAAATATATACACAAGCACTGACTCTTGAATATTGAAAAACTGGAATTGTAAAGGGAATTCTTGGCCAAGTGTGGGTTGGTCTAGATGACCTTTAAGGTCCCTTCCAATTGTGAGCATTTATAACTCTGAGATCTCCTCTTTTTTTATTATTTCACCCTGGAAAGGATGCTGGATTTCCAGACGGAGGACAAACATCCCATTTCCAATTCTCATCCTTCCTATCAGTGTGACATTAGGCAAGCCATTTACCCTCACTGAACTTTGCTTAATTCATCTCTCAAATGAGAAGTGGGACTAAATAACCTCTGAGGCCCCTGCCTGTTTTAAAGCTATGATCTTATGAATTTTTCTCATCACAAAAAATTATAGAATACAACTGATTTCTCTAGGGAATGTGTAAATTCACTTGCAAGCGAGAGAAGTCTCTAGCACCAAGGGAAGATAACTTTATCATTAACATTCAGGCATTCCTGTCCCTAATCGTATATGCTGTGTGTGACTGCCACAGAGAGCATTTATGTACTTAGAAGGTTGGGGGCTTTTTTTGCCCCAGACCAAAAACATAAATCTTGCTCCTCTCATAAAAACATTAAAGAAAAAAAGTTATGATAGCATTATCTATATTTCTAAGTTAGATATGTCAAGGAACTAAGGAGGCATTTATCTCCCCTGTCGGTGCTATTTTCTGGCTTGCCCCTAAGGTCCTGCTACATTTGTTGTTTTTTTCTTGAAATTTCCAATAAAAGGCAGGCAAATAATGTCTTTGAATCCTTCAGCTTCCCAAGAATAGAACTCCTGCTCAGCTAACTTGTAGAGACAATTAAACTAAGCAATTGCTCAGTTTCACTGGATGATGTTATTACAGTATTTGTTCCCTTCCTGACAAATGGCGTTATTACTCTGCCCTCCTGCCATTAGCAGACCCTTTGGGAGCCAGGTGGTAAACATGAGTGGCAGGGCTCTCATCCCTCAGCCCCGAGGCAGATGAAGGCTGACTCTGACAAGTGCCTTTGATTCCATATAGTGGTAAAAAGGGGATGAGGGATGAATTGGAAAGGAAAAAAAAATCTTTTGAGTGCTGTCCTTTGCCTGGAGCAGAAGGCAGTCATCTACTTAGTTCAGAGTGAATCTGATGCCCTCCACCTCATTCAATAATTGCCCTGATTTGGTGCCTCAGGCTGGACTTTCTTCTAGCTAAGTGTTGTATTCCCCAACACTCTCCTCCTATCATCAAATATCCTTTTTCTCTTCCCTTTTGTGATATATAGCTACATTATTCTGCCTGTTTGATAGCATTAATAGACCATCCACATCAGAGATTTCTGCTTGTGAAAAATGTTCTTCCCTCCTCCTTCCTTTAAATTACATTTCCCCACTTTAAAAAAAAATAGGATCTTAGTTAACTTGAAAGTCTTTGCTGAGGAGTACTGAGAGAAAATTAAGAACTCTATAGACAAAGCTAATGGCACACAGAGCTGTACTGATCACATACTCTTTACCCTACCCTCATTCTCTCAATGAGTGATACATACAAATCCCAGAATTCTATAGACCCACCTGTTGCTTTGTGTCACTTGCTTGGGATTGTTCAGTTATGTCACTGTGATTCTGGAGTCAAAAATCCATTATACAAATATCAGCAATGACTAAATGTGTGATCTTGGGCAAACCATTTAACTTTTTTAAGCCTCAGTTTCCTCATCTGTAAAGTAGGAGGTTTGAAATGAATGGCCTCTAAATGTCCCTTCTTTTGTTCCAGGGCATTGTAGTCCTACCTTATTTAAGAACAAACTCAAAAATGATCCACTCTATACCACCTAAAAAGAGAAATGAGGAATGGTTGTCTGCACATTGGCCTCAGCCCCAAATGATAAACCCAATACTTCAAGACACCAACTTTGCCTTCCACCCCCCCCCAATTGGGGCCTTTCTGGTACAATAGTTTAAGAAATTCATTGGTGTCTAGAACCCAAGCCAACTTTGACGTGTCTTCATTTTCTCTGCCATAACAAAGATAAACACAGCAATCTCGTGACCACTTGGCAAGCTGTATCATGTAGGCACTTTAAACAATATAAGATCTCTGTATATCTTCATATTTGAAGTTGGCTGCATTGCCTCATCCTTTAACTTCCCTTCATTTTTATCCCCTCAGCATATCTGTTATTCCTCGATAAATATCCCTTCACATATTTTGCCCCAGGAAATGCCAAAGTTTTTGTGTATTGACTGGCTAGTTATGACTTATCAGTTTCCTATTGCATCTCATTCTACAGTTAAGCATTGAAAGGCCCTATTTCAAATTATGTTGGGTCCTTTTTTAAAAAAATTTTGATTAGGGGTGGCCAGGTGGCTCAGTGAGTAAGAGCACTGGTTCCAGTGTCGGGATGACCTGGGGATCAAATCCGGGCTCAGATACTTAGCACCACACCCAGAAATAACTGGCCGTGTAACCTTGAGCAAGTTACTTAACCCCGATTGCTTAAAAAAAAAATTGATTAACAAGATCATTACTTTTAAATGCTAAGCACAATCTCCTTGAGACATACAAAATGGAAGCAACTCATTTGGAAAACATTCTAGAATTCACTTGACAACGAATCACCTAAAGATGGATGCATTAATTAAAAAATAAAAACCTGAATGCAATTTTCATATCAAAGATTTGAGGAAAGTTTTTCTTTCAAAATTCTTGGATCTCTTAGGCAGGTAGCCAGAATCATTTTCATCTAGCTAGATCATTTCTAAAATCTTTGAGTTATTTAAACTGTACTTCACAGTTTGATGACTAAGATTAGGAATGATTACAGATGGATATTTAAGTTCTGGGCAATAACAATACTACTCTTGCCACATCTGGTTCAGTGTTGCTTTCTCAAAAGGATAAAATGTCTACTATATACAGAAGCTACATTTCAACAAGCCACATAGAGATAAACACAGACTAAAGTATTATGGTTTGCAGGTAATTTGCTTTTTAAAAGGCATGTTTGTATTTCAAAAGGGGGCTAATGTTCAATAATGCAATTTTAAAAGCCCTGTGTTTGAGTGAATCATCCTTTCAATATCAGAAATGGCTGTTATTTAGCATCCTTAAATACCAGAATTTAGCTTTCATTTCTGTCTATCCTGGTGCATTGCCTTCTTTCCCTAAGTGTTTTGAGTTTCATTACATGTTCCATTTGAGGATTATCACAGGGTTATGGGGGACAAATGAATGATGTTAATGAAGCAGAGTGACTTAAGGGACTGAGTTGACCTGGGAGTCTGGAACCACAAATCTATATTCCTTTTCTATCAAGGACTTTCTGGTGAAAATGGGCAGTGAGTCTCTGTGTGCTTTAATTGTCTTTCAGGTGGCCAAATTTCAGTTCAAAGCATATGGACCTGGGGCTGATTCCAGATATACTTGCAACTAGATAATATTAAATAATACTAAGATATTATTTGAAAGGTTCTGAAAAGCTGTCCTGTCTAAAACTGCCTCCTTATTGCCTGTCATCATGCCTTTGACTTAGGGCACTGTCATTAGAAAAAACCCTCTTAATATTCAATAGGTAGGTTTGGGGGGAAGATAATCATAGCAAACAGCCATTGCTGTATTAATATAGTCAGTTATATAAGTATATATATATATATATATATATGTATATAATTATATATAGATGTACACGTATAATATACAAGTAATTCATATGTAACATATACTATATATAGTATAGTATATGTGTACTATAGCACATATAAATACACATTATATATACTATATATCATATGTGTGTGTATATATACATATATATATACACACTATGTAGTGTGTGTGTGTGTGTGTGTGTGTGTGTATGTAATTAGAAGAGGCTGAACAGAGTCTTTTGGGAATGAGAAATAAGACCAACAGGTAAAATTTTAAGCAAGACACCAGAAAGATAGGAAAGAGCTAGCTTATTGGATGATACCATGAAAAACAGGGACTAGGTAAGGCCTTGTTCATGGAAAAAGGCTTATAAGACCTCGTGTACTGAAGCCAAAGTGGAACACTTTTATATTTTTTTCTTAGGGCCAAATTATACATTACCTGGATTGCAGGGACAGAGGCAGAGTGGGCAAAGTTTTGTTCTTGGCTTTCTACAGTATCTTCACTATTTATTTAAGACATCGGGGGCAGGGGACGATGGAGGGTGGCTAGATTGACTTTCTGTGCTCCAGTTGGGTGGACTCCCTACCTTCTTTTTACCATTTGTTCTAAATGAAGAAATGAGTGAAGATAAGTCACACATATCAACTACCTGGTCTGAGTCCTAACGCGTCATTTATGCTATGCTGCACACTGTTAGAAATGAAATGAGGTAACTTAATCTTATCTTCCAAAGTAAAAAGGAGCTTTGGGAGAACTTCATCAGAAACCAACCTGAGAAATCCAAGTCACCCGATTTCTTTTTTCAAATACCACAGATTTGAGGGGCAGACTTTTTCAGCTTCTTTATCCTTGTCCTTACTCTTGACTGTCCAGATAGGGCTATAATCTCTGGTAGAAACTAAACTCTCCAAGGAGAATGAGCAAAAAATTGTGGAAAACCCATGTACCTTAATAAAATGTTTCAATAATTTTCTATCTTCATAGGGAATTCATGGCTCATCCAGTCATTCAAAGTTCATTTATTTAAGTCTGTATATTTACAAGTACATGTGGAGTAATGGAAAGATAATTTGATTTGGGGTCCAAGGACCTGGACTCTACCATTTACTGCTTCTGTGACTTTGGGTAAGTCACTTAACCTCTCTTGGCATCAGTTTCCCCAAATGTTCAATGGATAAGTTGAACTAGAGGACCTTAAAGATCCTTTCCAGGTCTAAATCTGTAGTATCGTGACCTAATGCCTCATGGCTGAGATGGAAGCAGCTCTGAGTTCTTTAAGCCTAGTCCATTGAAAGGCTATGCCAATGAATTGGAACCATGAGCTCTGGCATGGAAAAGCTTCAAGTACAGACCAAGTTTCTTGGCTAAAGGCCAATTTGGTTAAGTTTGTAAGGGCTCATCACTCTGGAGTTAGCCACAAAAATATACAAAGATGATCCAGGGGTTACGATCTGTTTCCTTGTGGAGGGAGTAACTATGCTGATGAAATCATGAATTCTTAGACATCAAAGTGTTTTTAAGCAGAGGACTTTTTTTCTTTGCCCAGCAAATATTGAGTTGATTTTTCATGGATTATTATCTTTTGTTCTTTTTCATCTTTGGCGGTCCTAACTCCCAAGGCACTTTTCTCTACAGTCGCAAAGAATTCCATCTGTCAAGTCACTAAATGTCTCACTGTATGCATTTCTCCAAGAGGTTTCTCTAAGAAGAAGTTATATAAGAGAGGTCAAAAAACACCACTGCAATGGGATAGTATTGTTTCCTTTCCAAGAAGAAGCATGGGACAATGAAAAGACAGCTAATTTGGCTTCATGGGATCTGAGTTCAAGTAGGCACTTCCCCATCTGGAAAATGAAGGGCTTGGACCAGATTATCTCAAGGTTCCCTTCTGATTCTAAATCTATAAGCTACAACTCTTAGAACGAATGGACTTTTTGTTTAGTGTTTTCTGCACTGTTTTTTTTTTCTCTTGTGATTCCATCTAATTAAATCTAAAGCAATGTTTCATCAGAACAATAGTCTGCCTTCTGCAGTTTCCTCATCCCTTCTTAGAACTCAGTGTTGGCAGAAAGAAGACATATGGCTGAATTTCTTGCTACCAATTATACTGCATAAAAATCATCCCACTGAGAAAGAGCAGCCAAAACTATCTCATTAAGGCAAAGTTCAGATGCTATGTTCAAGTGAGATTGCAGATCTCTCCACTGGCATCTTCCACAAATATATAATTTGCAACAGGTAAGGAGTCTGCTCCTTTGTTTTCAATTCATAATTGCAGTGCTAGCTTTTCATTCAGAAGGGTGACTTTAACAAGTCGATCAGTTACATAAGATGATGAAACAAATCACTAGGAACAGTTACTAAGAAAATGGAAGAATCCTGGGTGATGGCTGTTAGAAAGATCTCTGTTTCATTAGAGAATTTGCAGTTAAGGCATGAGAAGTCTAAGCAATAAGACCAAATTGAAGGAGTGCTTCTTGCATCTGAGGTAAAACACAAAACAATTTCTCTTATTCAATAAGTGAGGATTTCTTCCCATAACAGGCAGGGGAAATAGTTTCTTCTGATTACTCAAGCAGTTTCAGAGATTCAGGTAAAGGCTTTGATTAGAGACACAGAATTCTTTGTTCTAATTTGCATATGTTTAGTCATACAGATTTTCTTTCTGCCCTGTGGGAGCAAGCTTGCAGGTAATCCAGAGCAGTATTTTACACAGGAAGAGAAAAAAAGCTGCATTTAGACAGCTCTTGGAAAATTGTGTCCCAGGGGTACAATAAAGATGCCAATTTTATGAAACGGAAGCAGACCTTGAGCACATTGAATTATGAAGACTGAAGAGAACACAGACAATTAATAATGTGACTGCTCTTAAGTGGAAATGAGAATTTGGAATAATGTTTTTGCTCAATATTGTGAAATAAGGAGATCCATGCTCTCTTCCTTTCACAAGGGGCTGTGTAATGTAAATGTGCTGCGTATCCCAGCATCTAGGCTGAGATATTTGAAGCACATCATAAAGTCAGCAATTATTTCTTCAGTATCCTGGCAAAGTTTAACTCCATTTGTCCTAAGTACTAAATCTCACTAGGGGACCTGGACTGCTGCATTTTGTACCCTTCTGGCCTTTCAATTTTATGATTATAGAATAAATGATATACAAGCACCCCTTTTACTATTCTATAGTGACATTAGCTCCCATTCACAGTGGGAATTTATCAAATACATTCTTTCCTAATGTGGGAGAACCCCTTAAATATATATTAGTCCAAAAACATGGCATTGAATGGTGATGTCAAAATTAATTATACTGAATCAGGAGACAGATGGAAAGTAGAAAAAGATATTTTTTATAGGGCAAAATCTGAACCAATTTCTAGGTTTCCAAAAGATTGATGTAAACTTTCTGCCAGTGTTACGGTGCCAGAAGACTAAAATCATCAATGACAAAATTGTACATGATTGGGAGATGATGCTGAAAGAGATACCCCACTTCTTCAACCTATTTTGTTGACAATCTATACTAAGTGATGTTTTTTAACCTCTGCACTAAGTATCTTGATGCCTCAAGGCATCAGTATTTCCTTTTGCACACTCTACAACTCTGCCCTCCTGATTCCAACTCTCTCATCTGAAAATTGACATGGTCATTCTAGGCATTCTTCATGGTCTTTTATATCTCTATGTCTGTAAACTTATTGGCTTCTACTCTTCATTCCATTTAACTTTTAGGAGAATTCATGTTCTCATTACCTATATTGTTCTCATCTACCTCAATGGATTAGTAACTGTGAATGATGATAATAATGATAATAGCAATGATGGTAATAGCTATTCTATATTTATATAGTTATAGGTTTGCAAAATCTATATGCATACACATATGCATATATAGACATATATACATGTATGTAGATATATGTATCTGTGGAGATATAGATATGTATGTATATAGATATGTCATATATCATCTCATTTGATCTTCCTTTGTTCTCCTAATGATCTTTTTTTCTGCCTCTTGGAGGGCAATTGAGGTTAAGTGACTTGCCCAAGGTCACACAGCTAGGTTTGTGTGTGTGTGTGTGTTAAGTGTCTAAGGTCGGATCTGAACCCAGGTCCTCCTCACTCCAGGGCTGGTGCTTGCTCTGTTCACTGCACCACCTAGTCGCCCCCCTCTCCTAATGATCTTTAAAATAGCTGAGGCTTTCAAAGGAGATTGGCTCACTCCTTCCCAATAAGACTGTTTCTGGATTCTTCCATATATTCTTCTTCCCTCACTCCCCCACTCTTTTGTCCCTTTCTGTGATGACTCTTTCTAAAAAATATGAATTCGTTCCTTTCCACATTCCTCTCCTTTTATCCTCCAAGTTTATTTTCCCTGGCCCCTTTTTGGATATTTGTCCGTATATGCTATTTCTTTGTTCCTTTGGTGTCTCTTTGGGCATAGTGAAAGGTGGCTTGTTTTTGTTTTTAAAGCAATAGCCTTGTCTAGTCATTGAAGCGTTTAATAATTGATTTATCTGTTTAGTCCTAGCTGAGAAATGGTTGTGCCATAGTGACTTAATTGTTGGACTTGGAGTCAGGATGGCCTGGGTTTAAATGTCACCTCAGACACTTAATAACTGTGTGACCTTGGTCAATTTACTTAACCCATCTGTCTCATTTTTCTCATCTATATAAAATAAGGGTGTTAGACTTGATAGCTTCTATGATCCCCATGCAGCTCTAAATCTTTCACCCTATGATATTTTCACACTACCTTCCTTTATTTATCCTTCTTACATTTCTTTGCTTTAGTAATAAGTTTGCATGTCAAATGTCTACACGTCCTTTAGCTTCTACAATCATTCTAAATTTGGTCAAATTTCTCCCTTTGTTTAAAATCCAACTTTCTAATTGATAATTAAGCTTAATTTTGCAACACATTAGGCTGCAAATTTATTTCCTTTATCATTTTGTCATCTCTCTGTTGTTTCAGTATTTTCTTTATCATTTGGAATGTTCACATTATATTATTTCATTCTTTGGTCTTTATTCCTTTTATTGGAGCCTCTTTACAATTTTTCCAACTCCCTGATGGTTTTCTCTCATGGTGAGTTTTATTTCGAGCACTTCTTGTTCTCTTTCAAGGTTATGGAAGAAAGCTGGTCTTACAGACAACCTCTAACTCACTCAGTCATCTTGCTGAAGTACACACTTCTTGAAAGTCAATTTCCTTTAATACAACCCAAACATATATACCTGATGGAGTATTAGATGTAAAGTCAAGAGATCCTGCCTCAGACATTTCCATGTTATATGATGACAAATTCCTTAAGATGCTTAACCTTTCAGATCCCCAGTTTCCCTATTAATAATTGCACTACCTACTGTACTGGGTTATTCTGGATTTCTAACAAGTTAATGTTTATAAAACCCTGCATCACTTTTTATTTTTACCACATCTATGATTTCATTGGTGTAGGGTGGCACATAAAGATGAGTTGGTGTTGTTACTATTGTCTCATTCATCTTATTTTGATGGTGTCCAGACAGAAACAGTCTTAGGATAAGTCACAATTCTGCAATTATTTTTTTTTATTTCCTATATACAATTATGCAACTGAATAATGCCTTTTGTAACTGAAGAAGAATATTGGAATATAAACTCATCATTGGTAGGTAGGCTCACAGAAAGCAACCTTAGGATACATCCAATAAGAGATGAGATGACAGAAAAGGGGGCGGCCAGGTAGCACAGCGAGTAAGAGCACTGGCTCCAGTGTCAGCATGACCTGGGGATCGAATCCCGGGCTCAGACATTTAGCACCCACCCAGAAACACCAGGCCATGTAACCTTGAGCAAGTTACTTAACCCCAATTGCTTAGAGGCAGCCAGGTGGCTCAGCAAGTAAGAGCACTGGCTCTAGTGTCGGGATGACCTGGGGATCAAATCTGGGCTCAGATACTTAGCACCACACCCAGAAATAACTGGCCGTGTAATCTTGAGCAAGTTATTTAACCCTGATTGCTTTAAAAAAAAAAGGATGACAGAAAAAGGTTGAGCCTTATCTTGTTCCCACATGCTTTTAGTTTCTTCAACTTTTCATTCTATGCTATTTGTACACTAAGAGCATTCATTAGGGCAACCTAGATATTAGAAGTTGTCCTTAAATTGTATATACCAATTTTATAACAAATAGTTCAGCTTCACTTCTCTTCCCCACCAAATTGAGAGGGGCCAAGGCATGAGAAACAAGGCTGATTGGGTTCTACAAGCCTATGAGATGTCCTCACTGGGGCCATGGTGGAGAAGCCAAAGATGTCCAAAATGAGTGCAGCCAGATGGGAAAAATGAAATGTCTGAGATCTCAATCCTGTTCCCCTCCTTGAATGGAGGAGTTGCTGATTCAATCCTCCAAATCAGAGGGTCAGAGAGTCTAGCAAATTCTCTGTCCATCACCAGTAATCTTGACTTTTGTCTTTCCACTGGACTCCAGTGACTCTGGAGGAGAGAGTGAAGCTGCTGACTTTGTGCATCTCTGTCTCACTTAAATCCAGTTCAAACTCAAGTCAAGACATTACCTTCATGACATCATTGGTCCTCTTTGAGAATGAAGGATGAACAGTAACAATAAATTCTCTGTAAAGTGAGGTGAATGATTACCCAGCAAAGGAGAGGTGTTTCTTCTCATAGAGACTGAGATCGTGTATAGTAAATGCCTTTTTCCTCTTATTCTTGGTCCCCAATTGATTTGTGGAACTTTAGATCAGGTTCTTTATACGCAGAAATAGGTAGAGCTTTAAAATAAATCTCAACTCTAAATTTTTCATAATTAATACTGAAAAAAAAGCTACAGATTTTCTCTATGGAGTTATTCTACAGGATTCATCCAGTTATGGATGGTGGTTGGTTTATAAAGGCAGTGAGAGGGAAGACTTAAGCTGATACAGATGTTACATTAGCCAGACCTTGGACAGCAACCATCAAGGCCCAGTACTCTCCAGAGCTAACCTCCTTGGTTTGCTCTTCATGAGAACTATTTAAAATGTGCTTGTCCTTTTCCTTTCCTTCTCTTTTCTTTCTAAGAAATGAAGTGATAAAGGAAGTGATAGCCTTTTAGTCAAAGCCAGGCAGGAGAAAAATAGCTTCACTTTGAAGATGACCTGTATTCTTTTTTTTTTTAAGCAATTGGGGTTAAGTAACTTGCTTGAGGCTACACGGCCAGTCATTTCTGGGTGTGGTGCCAAGTATCTGAGCCCAGATTCGATCCCCAGGTCATCCCAACACTGGGGACAGTGCTCATACTTGCTGAGCCACCTGGCCGCTCCTAAGCAATTGGGGTTAAGGAACTTGTTCAAGATTACATGGTCAGGTGTTTCTGGGTGGGTGCTAAGTGTCTGAGCCCAGATTCGATCCCCAGTTCATCCCAACACTGGGGCAGGTGCTCTTACTCTCTGTGCTACCTGGCCACCCTGATGACCTGTATTCTTTTCTTATAACTGGGATAATTTTTCTTTTGGGGAGGGGAATGAGAAGTAATTTTTTAAAAACGTTTACAAAGGTACATTATCAAAAGATAAATAAGTTTCTAAGTTCAACTACTAATATATTAACATTACAATGCATAAAAAGCTTACAGCTCAAAGCTGTTAAGGGAATTAATAGTATACAGCACAACAGAACTATTTTCCATGACAGAAGGCTAGCCTTAGGTGAATGACCTACCAAACAAGCATTTTCCCCTAAACAACTGTCTACCTGGGTGGGATGTAAAGCTCAAAGAGGGGTAGGGGTGGAGGGCAGGGTGGAAACATAGGAAGGATTAGTTGGAATCTTTGGCCTTTGAATTAATTCTAGCTGACCTACTTGGGCAATGATTGAAGAATTTTTTATTCAGTTTGCCCTGGTCTATTCCCTGGTGAGCATATGCTTGTAATTTTTTTATGAAACCATTTTCACAGCCTCCTGTTTTAGGTGTCAGGAAAGTAGGAGAGGGAGGTTATTTTGTTGTTTTTGCTGTCCCTATCCCATTTTTCTTTGATTCTTATGGGGTTGCTTATGCTATGGAATTGCTTTTAACTGCATGTGTACAACAGAGTTGCCTTCTATCAAATGGCAGGATGATAGCAAACGATAAAAATAGTCTAAATAATGACAAACAAGAAAAAAGGATAAATGAATGCTTTTTGAGGCTGAAATGTAATTGCATATTTTTCTTTATCTCTTGTGATCTATGTCAAGGAATATGCTGGTAATAACTGTTCCTGTCACTGAAATTTCCTGGATAAACTCCTAACCTCTTTGGAAATCAAAGGGGAAAAGTTAATATAAGACTTGGATTTGATCCAATACAAAGTCACCCTTTGGTAGGAAGAGTTGGGAAAAGTCAAATCTTCCCACCTAAGAGAACGTTACCAGGTAATTTAGAAAGACTTTATTCATCTGGATAAGGAGATTTTAAACTCATGGGCTAATTCTTATGTCACTCTTTATCAACTTCTGTGACCTCTTTCAAGAACTGCTTATTTAGCTAGAAAGGATAGATACTATCATTTATTTTCTATAAATGAAATGGGTGGGCAATGTTTTCCAATGGTAACTGAAGTTAGAAAAGACATGGATGACTAGCTTAGATACCTTTTCTTAATAAACCCAAGTAGGGTCTATCTTCTGGCAGAGTGAAATACATCCATTGTATTATATACATGGGAACTTCAACTTCATTGAAATAAAACTGGTCCATATTGCTTACTTAATATGCCCGGAGATACAAATTTAGAATATATAAATGAAGATATATGCTTGCAATTCTATATCTCAATAAAACTAGACAAGAATAGGTTTCCTGATAGGATACCATTATCATAACTTTAATCTTATTTAAATTCAAAACTCTGACTGCAGACCTTGAAACCTAGAGGAGGGACTAATAGCAAACTGTCTTAAGAAAGCAGATTGCACAGAAATTGCTTTCTATGGCCTATAAAAATAAATTTAAAAAAACCCTTTGTAATTTAGAGAACAGCTGTTTATAATAAATCCAAGAAGCTTCATTTTTTGGTCTTTAAATTCAAATGAATAAACAAGTGCAAAACAAAAGTATCAGCATATAATTAGAAATACACTGTGGAGGGTCAGAATTACCAACTTCTCTCACATAGCACAGATAAAGCTGCCATATGTCCATAAATCAGAAAAGGTGATAAAAGATTTTTCAACTGATCAACAGAAATAAGCTAGCCCCCTTCCTCAACCCCTTACTTAGACAAACAAGTAAAATGTTTGGAATCATCAGTGCATTATAGTATTTGACTGGTAGTTTCCTTCTTATTTGTTTAGCGGGTTTTGAAATTTAGAGTCTTTAGACAATTATTATATAATTTCTATATTATAGAAAGCATGGCAGTATTTTAAAGTAATGGGTATTTGAAATTCTTATAAAACTTCCTAATATTTATTTTACAACTTATGTCTTATGAAAGTTTTCTAGATACCAACATCATAAAGTAGATAATGCAAATTTTAGAGATGGTGAAGCTGAAATTTAGGGAGATTAAATGATTTTCCCTGAGTTACCTGACTAGTAAACAATAGATGCAAGACTTGAACCATGACACCTGACCCTGCCCTTTCTTCTCTACACTATAATATTGCCTCAAAATATCTGGCTTAGAAAGAAACTCAAAGGTCATCTACTCCAATCTGTACTTGAAGAGAAATCTCCTCTATAGAACACCAAATAACTTGGTTATCCAGCTTTTTTTTTTTGAAGGCAGATCATGTCACTTTTCTAGTAGTCTCTATTAATTAGTATCACAGAAATAGAGCTCTATGGGACATTAGTGGTCATTTTAAAAATGAAGAAACTGAGGCTCAAAGATTTTAAGTGAGGTTAGATTTTAAGGGCTTAGTCAAGGTGATAGGTAGGAAGTGGCAAAGCAGGGATTCTGAGGCAGCTCTCCTTCCTTCCACTCTGTCAGGTGATTAAACCTATGCCTACTTCTCTCAAATTTTTCTGAAAATAATTTGCACATTATCTTTTATATTTACATTAAGCTCCAATAGGCATGAACTAGCCTGGTTTCAAGATCTACCTTGGACATACTGGCTGGGCAAGCCATTTAACCTATCCATGCTATAGGCAACCCCTCAAGACAAGAATTGGCAAAGAAGGGCCAGACTGCATCAGCAATGGGGATTTCTTCATCCAGGAATTCTCTATACAAATGATACCAATAAAATTTAAAGTCCATTCCATAGCCCAATTCTATGCTTTAATATTGTAAATAACGCCCATGGTTTCACAGATGTGGTCACCTCCTCCAACAATGTAGGTGGAAACTACACTTACGCAGCCCTCATCACTCATTGTGCACCTCACTCCTCTGCCCCTCACCATTACCTATTATGTAATCTTCCAGTGATGAGTTTTTGACACGTATTTAGGTTGTCCCTACCCCCATACTGAAAGAATATATATATAGGAAAGAATTTCTGGAGCCAGAGCTCTACAGGAATAAACATCCAAATCCTAAGTTTATCTCCATGCCTTGGATAGGCAACAGAATAGGACTCGAGTAAGGTTATCTTTGTCATAAGAGGTAACACTTTTTATGCTGATGATTTGACAACATAGGAAAAAATGCCTGGCTGGTTAAATGGCGAGAATGAAGAACCAATACTGTTCTCTATGATAGTTAGCAGAGGTTGACAAAGATCATACAAGTAAGCTATTCCCTTGGTTTTTGTATTCACTGTACAACTGAAGAATTTATATCATTGGGTTTCTTTCCATGGAAGGTCATTAGATCTTTCATGATTTCTCCTCTTAAATTATAGTCCTCTCTCTTTTAGAAGGGTTCTAGATTCATCCCTGACTTATAGATAGAAAAAGCAAAGACACAAATGTGTGACATAAAAATCATCTCATTTCTCTCAGTGTGAGATTCCTTTTCTTTATAATGGGTATAATAATAACACCTCCCTCATGGTTTATTGTGAGGATCAAATGAGATAAGATTTGTGAAGTAATTAGTAAACTTTAAAGCCCTATGTAATTTTAGGAATTGTTGTTAGCATTATTATCATTTATTATTGAATTGCACAATTCAAGTGCACAAGCAAATCAAGTCCCCAAGAATGAACTCCTTGCATTTTTTGTTTTTGTTGCTCAGTCATGCCTGACTCCTCAGGAGCCCATTTGGTGTTTTGTTGGCAAAAATACTGGAGGGGGTTGCCATTTTCTTCTCATTTTTCAGAGGGACAAACTGAGGCAAAAACAGGTAAGTGACTTGCCCAGGGTCACACAGCTAGAAAATGTCTGAGGTCAGATTTGAACTCAGGTCTTCCTGACTCCAGTCGCTGTGCTCTATCCACTGAACCACCTACCTGTCCTTGTGCCTTAATTGAAATCATAATTTCTGTTTGTCCCTGCACATGAGTAGAGTTTGAGGATGACTCTGACATTAAAGTCATTTCAAGTGAAATAATAAATTGGACTTACTAACCAATCCTATATGATGTTTGAGGGTCTTTGTCACAAAGTTAAATAACCAGTCTCATTTACCTTAACACAATTATATATCACAAACATGTCAATGGTGGGTATCTATTTTTTTTCCATTTTGCTGTTGTGTATTTTCCTCTTTGGCATACAATCAGCACTTAAGTTTAACCCAGTAACTAATGTATAGGTTGCTTCATAGAAATCCAACTTGGGGAAGCACAAGCAAATTTAACCATAGTGATCCTTCACTTTTATCCCCTAGTCTTGCACTTATTTGGAGACAACCTCAAGAAATGAAAAAAAAAAAAGTCTAGTCAGCAAGCATGAATTGTATTTACTTTCTAAGTCACTAAATCTTCCCTCATCCCCAGGACCACTTTGATGCTTACTCCCATTCTAAACCCTTTATCATGATGTGACATATACTAGAAGAAAACTAACATAAATCTTATCCAGAGGACACATTGTGTTTTCCTTAGGGCAGGCATTCCTTCTATTTCTAGCTATTTCTTTTGTTTCCCAACTAAAGGACATGTTTATATGAACAAAAGCACACATTTGTACTCTGATACCATTTCCTTGAAAACCTGTGGAGAAATAGAAAATCTATTTCTTGGTCCCTTAGAGGTATTTTATTTGAATTCTAACTGTCAAATTAATGCAAACCTCGTTCTTATAGGTCCATTCATTTATATATATAGTCCAACTGGACAAAATAACCTTTCAAACCCTGGAATTCCTTTTTATCAATTTCCTTCTTAGGTATTTTGTAAGTTGTTGTAAAATGACCTATATGGTCAGATATCTACAGGAAATTATAGCACATATATGAAGATAATTCATGTTTTTATTTTATTTTCTTTGCAATTCAGGTCAATTGATCAAAAGAAAAGATTGAGTGTTTTTTAACTGGTTTAAAACCTTAATCATCAATTGACTCAACTCTATAATTTATGGTGCCTATAAAAACACGCCTTTATTAATCAATAAGTATTTGTTCAACCCCTACTATGCACCAGGAACTATGCCAAGCAATGGGGGGGTGACAAAAATTTATAGTGCCTTACCTCGAGGAACTTAAGTATACACAGTTTTTGTTGTCAAAAAGAGACAATGTAAATACGTCTAACATGTCAAGCTTTCAAGAATAAGGAGTAATATTATCTAATAAAATTAAAAGAATTGTTACCATAAAATTCATATTAAGTCATAACATCATGATACTACCTACTGACTAGCCTGTAAGTAGTGCCAAACATATTAAATGATGTATTTCCTATTCTCAAAGAATTTACTGACAAAATGATTACATTGATTTGGAAATAAACAAGATCAAAAAATTGACAAGGGAGAATAAAAAGGTTGGAAGTAATCATAACAGGCTCAATTTGGGGCATATTGAGTTTCAGATGTCAATGGAACATCCAATTCAAGATGTCTACAAGACAGAGTGACTGAACTCTATGCTTCTTCAAGTTCATTACATCATGTATCAGTAGGATTTGTTTTTGCTTAAAGGTAGAATGTTGTCCCCAAAGTTAATACAATAATTTGTCAAAGAAATTTGTTTCTCAAATTTTGGCATCTGATAATGAAGATTAGATTGCTCAATTTTTTTGAAGGTGAAATGAGACTTTTGCAGTCCTACTTTAATGTACTATGATATAGCAGAAACATTTCAAAATTAGACATTTCCAGAAGTAACATATTCATTTCCTGGTTTTTATGTTTGCTGCATTTTATCTCTTTTGTGATGACTTAAAAATGGATTGGGATGGTGGTTTTTATTTTCAATAACAACCATAGAAGTTAGAGTCAGATAGCTTTAGCTAGTAAATGCCTACTTTATTAATTTTTAACATAAGGAAACTCATAAGATAATCCAATGGGTTATTTTCAAGCCAACTGAAAATGCTGTCATTTTTCAGTCTATGCATTTTCACACATTGGGAAAAGATATGGAACAGAAATCCTCTTGTTTCATCTAAACAACCAATTTCCCAAGGCTTTATACATTCTGAGAAGGTGATTGAAAAGTAAAAGATTTTCCACAGACAGACCTTCTATCTTATGCATTTAGGAGAGATAAAGGAAAATCATGAATCCACCTGTTTTATCTCATCAGCTACTTGACTCTGGACTTAAATTGGGATGTTCTAAATATGTTTTTCTAAGGAAATATCTCCAATACTATGACTACTACTATTAATAACAACTCACATTTTCAAAGCATTTCAAAGATCGCAAAGTGCTTCATATTAAATATCCCATGAAAACCTGGCAACAACTGTATGAGCTGAGTAGAACAGTTATTATAATCCCCATTTCACAGATGAGGAAATTAAGGCTGAGAAAGATAGGGTGACTGTCATTTCATCAGAGGTAGGATATGAGGCAAAGTCTTACTGACTTTTGACAGGAACACCTTGTCTCCTTGGTCCCTCTGCCTTTTTAAAATAAGCTTGGGGTTTTCTTTCACTTTTTTTTTTGGTCACTAATACAAAATATAGAATGATGATCCATATTCCTCATGGGGACTTAATCCTGGTTTATATCCTATCATTGTTTTGTTTTGATGAATAAAAATCTGTCTCCCCCTGAATTTGGAGTTCATTGCCAAGCTGAGGAAGCCTGGTCCTGATTTGTTATGCAATTGGTATGTATTACTTAATAAATCTATATGCTCAGAAGCTTCAGCTTCTTTCCTCAGTTATTTCAGATTCACCGTCACAACTATTGCTATTCTTTAGGTCCTAAGAATATTGCCATTCTTGAGAAATTGCTGGAAAAGTGAGAAGAAAATCATTATCAAGTTTAGATGACAAATGAAGTAAAGTTCCTTATAAGTAAATGTAAAAGAGGAAATAGATTATTATGATTCCCCTGGCCACTCTTCATCCCTAAGAATATTCAGTACTTCTTAACTGTCCACAGCAAGAAAAAAATGCAATGAACTGGTTTTCTGGCATTAGTAATGAGAATCTTACATCTTGTACTCTCCAGAATGGTTATTCCAAATCCATTTTTAAAACAAGACTTTATAAGCAAACTCTCTAAAATGTTACCATGAACAATTGATCAAACTTTTAATCAAGGTATGATTTTATTTTCTCAGAATTAGAGCAGTGATTAATGTTATAAAATAGAGTTGCTAGTTTTATATAACAACAGCTTGGTAAATTACTATATTCTTTTTCTGACCTATTATTATCTTTGTTGGTGAGCTGGGTTTTTTTAATTTACATCATCCTTCCTGCTGCCCAGGCATCTAATTCTCAGCATCCTTTTCTGTATTGTCATTATTAATGTGCCATATATAATGTTTATGGTGTTTACAGAAGAATACATCATCTTTGCTAGATAGTTTTCAGTGTAAAAGCAAATCAAACTCCTCATTGAGGAAGATATATGTTCCACTAGAAAAAAATATAGTACTATCCATCTCTAGAAGAGAATCATTGGGGGTTTTACTTATCTGCCTAACTGCCTTAGAACCCTGGACAAGGACTTTTTAAGAGAAAGCATCCACTTAAGAAGGTCTAGTGATCTCCAAACTGTTTGAGAGAAGCCAGGAGTTGAGTAAAAAAAATAAATTAGCAAGAGATCTGTCAACCTGAAAGCTCACACTTATATGACCTTTAAGTCACAATAAACAAAACATTTCAATTCACTTGACGAGATGGGGAGATTGTGTGTGTGTGCGTGTGTACACATACAGATATATACATATGCACATGTATAAACATACACATACATATATTTTGACTGGTAAGTTTCAAGACTAATCTCAATGAATACAAATGGGATTTTAGTATGGATTAGGCCTTGTTTTACAAATAGGCTTTCATGACCTAGGTCAAGAAGAGGAAATTTCTGAAAACTGTTTTTTTTAACTTATAGAAAATAGATTTAGAGTTGGAGAAACCATAGGAAGGATCATGGAAGAAGGAAGGAAAAGACTTTAATTGTTTTTGAGCAAGGGATTTCCAAGGCAGAAGTATTGACAGATGTATTTTTAGAATATTAATCTGGCAGCTGTAGGCAGAATATATCAGAATGGAGAGAGACAGTAGTGACAGAGAGAAGATGGGTTTAATAAAAGCCAATCTAAATCATCTATGCTATGAAACATAGCAGGGAATGCCAATGGCCTTTCACTACAGTGATAGCAATGGTAATGGAAAGAAAGGGACAGATGCAAGAAACATCAGAAAGGGAGCTAGGTGATATATCAGTAGAACTTAGTGATTCTTTAAATAGGGGTAGACGAAGGTAGTCAGGAAGAGAGAAGAGGGAAGGAGTTGAAAAAAACTCTAAGGTTTTGAATCTATGTAACTCAGAGAATCATGGTACCAGTGATAGAGGAAAACTTAGGAAGAGAAGTTGTTTTCTACAAAATGAGTTCAGTTTTAGGCACATTCAACTTGTGATGATGTTAGACATCCAAACAAAAATGTTGAGCAGGTCATAGAAAATGAAGAATGGGAATATAGGAAAACAGAGCTAAAAATAGTGTTGAGGAGTCTTCATTCTAGAGAAAAATGTGTCAGCCAGGACAGACAATGAGATCACTAGAGGACAGAGTGTAAAGAGAAAAAAGAGCAAAGGTCTAAAAATTAAACCTCAGAGCAGGCCCATATTTAAGAATGAGTAAGAGTCAGAAGCATCATCCAGAAGTAGTCTTCTTCTTAAATAGTAGCTGAATTGTTATTAGGCATTTATCTAATAGATGCAATATTTTGTCAGAATAAATGTGACAGCATTCCAACTGATGAAGTTTGGGTCCCTTGATTTATTATTTTCTAATACATGAATGTATGAGAGAGCCATGAAGTATTTTAACCCTTTTTCGTAATCAAATACAAGAAGTTGTCTTCTTGCTTTGACTATGGATCTAGTTTTCTAAGAAGGGTCATTGGCATTCCCGCCTGTTTCACAGTGATAAAAACAAATGTGAAAAGCACATTTTAAAAGAACCAAATGAAATTCTACAGTTATATTTTTTGTTCTCTCCCACCTTTCTGAAAACAGTAACCCCAAACACTTCATACCATAAGCAATATAATTATATTATCCAAATGGAGAGAATTAAGGGATATTGACCACTGTTTAGATGAATATTTTCAGGACATCTGTAAAGTAAAATGTGCAATCACTTTTGTTTTAATACACTATGTTATGGAAATGCTTGTTTTATTCCTTAAAGCAAAATAAATTAAATAAATGTGGGGAGAAATTAGTTAAGGATTGTTGATAGAAGATGAGAAATTCAGAGAGCCTGAAAAGCTTGTTAAGAAATCACTTCTCTCTTTAATTATGCCACAAGCATATTTTGTGCGTAGTCAAACCCTTTAAATTTTCTTTGAAATTTCTTGTTGTCCTAATCTGTAAAATAACTACCTATATTCATGGTTTATATCATGATTCATTTATTGATCAACTAAAATTCTGTAAAGTGAGCTTGGCTTGAAGATATGTGAGAATATATGTATATATGTATGAAGATTTATTATTAATTGAATGTCATATACCATAGGATTCATTTATTAAATAGCACCCTTGTGGCCTAAAGTAATGCTTATGCTACTCCCCAACTCTCTGATTGGAGTTATTCACTGAGACCATATTTCATCCTTTAAAAGAAAAAAAATGGACTGAGTGCTTGAACAGGAAGCCTGTAGATCTTATTGGAGGGTGAAGAACAGAATGTGACAGGAACAATTCTTTGCTAATTCAGTGAACATGCAAGTACTTTGGCATTTTAAAAATCTGGAGATTCTTATGGATGAGAGATGCAGGCCCATGGTCTACTTTTTTGTCATTTGTCTGTATTTACCCAGACCCATGATTTCCTTGACACAAGTAGCTCCACAGTGAGGAATCAATGCTGATTCGAACTCAGTTTAGCCTGACTCTGTAGCCAAGTCTCTATCCTCTATGCCATGACATACTGACTCTTTGTGACCATGTGAAATAAAGACACATGGAATAAGTTTGCTCTTAATGAAATTCTAAAAACAAAATGTGGAAGATTAGTGGTGTAATGTTGTTGTGTTCTATATGTAAAAGGAAATTAAAAACCTGGTCTTTCTTTTTCTAAATTGATGATTTAGTGCTTGAAAGATATGTTTATAGTTGTTAGCCAAGATTTGGTAGTGTTTTACAAAAAAATGTTGTAAGTAGCTTATACTAAATTAACAGCAGGGTAAATGAAGCTGAAATTAGCCAGAGATTAAAAATTCTCGAGATTTCAAAGCACTTAAAAATGATCACAAATCTGGAAAAGAAGTTCCCTTGTCACATTGGCGCTTGGGAAGAAATAAATTTGAAGATATAATCACTCAGCATGGATTTCCCTTCTTAACAATTTAAAATTCCCTTCTTAACAAATAAAAATGAAGAAGCTGTAAATAAACAAAATGGAATCATTGTTTTTGTGGTCTGGACCTGTGATTTCTGAAGAATCAAAATCATTTCTTAAGAATCTTATTCTTTTTTTTTTTAAGCAATCAGGATTAAGTAACTTGCTCAAGGTTACACCCCAACAATGGGGCCACACTCTTATTCACTGTGCCACCTGGCCATCCCTAAGCAGTTGGGGTTAAGTAACTTGCTCAAGGTTACACGGCCAGTTATTTTGTGTGGGTGTTAAGTATCTGAGCCTGAAACCAAACCCAGGTCTCCCGATTCTGGGGCTGGCACTCTTACTCACTACACCACCTGGCTCCCCCAAGAATCTTTTTCTTAAGATTCTTAAGTGACTCCAAGATCACAATTCTTCTGCAACATACTCTCTTAGAAAGTTTTTTTTTTAAGGGAAGAGATAAATGACTTGTCCTGGTCACATATCCAGGACATTTGAGAGGACAGAATGGAATCCAGGTCATCTTGTTTTTGACATCCACTAGATACTCTTTTGTCTTCCCATTATTAAAGGAAAACAAAAACATGGGGAAAACATGGAGACACTAAGTACAGGTCAGTCCTCCCATTATCACTTCCTGCAAACAGGGCCTTCGATGGAATGTTGGAGAGTGCAACAGTGAGAAGTGTTGTATATCTCCAGCAAGTTAATCAGTTTTTGATACCTGAAAACCAACACAGCCCACAAGACTGATAGCCCAGAGCTGCAGTAAATTGTTTCCTAGCAGGAAATCTGCACTAGCACTGTAATTTGGACAATGGAGCATTTGACAGCTAACACATCAACAGCAGTGCACCCTGGGGAAGCAGTTCACTTCGTTTTACATTCAGCCAAGCATTGACAAAGCCATGGCTAAATAGCAGAATCATTTCCCGATCAAATACATGAGAGGCCATTATCCCATCACTGATGGAGGGACTCTTTGGTAGCACTCTTTCTGAAGACTCCATTTGGGATGCTTGTCCAAAGAAGGTTCTTCTTTATGTAGCAGGTAGCTCTTTTGGTTTATAAGTAAGTTAAAAGGTTAATTAATATGATCATAATTTGTTCTATGTTCTGAAAAGGCCTCAGTATGCTAAACAGCCCAATGAGTAGTGAGACTTAAGGAGGACTGAGCAGGGTACCTGAACCATAATGTAAATGTAAGAGGGGGCTCTTGTGCTCACTTTAAAAAGACGAAAAAAGCTGATGAGAATAAAACCCAACTTTTCTTCCCATATAGAAGCACTCTAAAAAGGCTAATTAGACACCTGGTTAATCAGGGTTTGGTTCACTCATACCACTTGTGAACAGCCAAAATGAAGCATAAAGTAATTAAGCGTGTCAATTCGTATAGTTTAGAAAGCTCATGCGGAGAAATGGCAACCGGAATTCTTGTCTCCTCTCTGTTACCAACCTGAGCCTTCTTAGTTCTCTGTAATTTGGTTCCATGTTGATCTCCAAGTAACAAAACTATATAGCACTATATCATACTATGCAGCACATACAGCCTAGTTTGTGTTCTATGTATATTTAAGTATTTAAATCTTTTGGACTATCTAATTTAGTACCACATATGTTATATTTCATATGAACATTTCATATTTTTGACATGAAATTTCTATTTATATTTGTCACCACAATAAATCTATAAATTTGCCTATAATAACATTGACCCAAAATAAATAAGATATATAGTGCCTAGGACTATTTCATTTGCATTCCGGGTGCTTAATTAATGTTTAGTGGAGGAAAGAGTAGAGGCATTGATTAGAATTTTTGTTACGTAAAATATAAGATTCTCAAAGGTAGGCAGGGAGTGTTTTTTTGTCTCAGTGTGCCTAGCATGTAATATAGTGCCTGGAATATAAAAACATGCTTTATGGTTGATTAATTAATTGATCACAGGTCATAGGACTCTACTTCCAAGCCTCTGGACTTAGATTAATTTGCTTTAAGTAAATGGGTGTAAGCTGTGTTTAAGATGCCCCTAATTATCATTTGGTTTTACCTTCTACCTGGTGTCAGTCCAGCAAATGTGCTAATTACAAACAATAACAACAATTCAGAGGAGTTCATTGTGACTATAAGTACAACTGGTCCATCCAAACTAAATTTTCTCTTATTCTTTCTGTCACATGTACTTACTGATATTCATTTTGACTAACTTAGAAATGTACCAGTTGCTCCTCCTCCCACAGATTTCCCTGGAAAAGCCTTGGATTTGGGTCTCAGGAACTTTAAATCCCAAGATTTTTATTCTCCAAGACACGAATCCAAGAATTGTAAGAATTCCTCATACTGGAATCATGCCTTGAGTTATCTTTAGAGATAAATACAACCTGAAATGATGGGCTGTTTGGAGAAACAGAAAAATATTCCCCAGTGGGAAGAAGCAATTGGTCAGATTTCCACAAGTTGCAAGCAATCACAGAGTCTTGGGAAGGTTCTTGCCACCATACTTTTTATTTATTTGTATGTGTTCTTGAGAGCAGTCGATTCTGTCAGAAAGCTGCCACCAGTGTGAAATGTGCTCAATTGAAATCCCAGGCATACAGTCATTGGCACCAGTGGTCAAGTGCTACAAAGACAGAGGATTTCTCCTTGTTTGTTCACTCATATGGGCCATTCCACACTGAGAGTCACAATGCAATCAGAGAATCTGATGATCCTCTGTCATAAAACTTAAAGATGCATTTCTTTGAAAATGCACTGCAATGAGAAGATGGCTTTAATCAGTAGGAAACCTGTGCAGTAAAAATCAATTCATTGTGCTTTTTACATCAGCAGATTCCAGGTAAGAGAGAGCTGTGACTTTTCTGTAAGATCACAATTCTAGAACTAAAAGGGCTTCAGACATCATCTCCTCCAACTCCCACAGTTCACAAAGGACTCACAGGGAGATAAAATAGCCTGCATTGTTACAACAAAGGTAGAATTCAAACTCAGGTCTTTTGATTCCAAAGTTAATGCCCCCGCCCCATTGTACCACACTCTTTCCTTGCTAACTAAGTGCAGTGTAGAGAGAGAAGAGAAATTCAATTTCTTTCCATCTTCATGTCTACAATTTAGTACTTTTGGAAGTTTGACTCATTTATTTTCCCACCCAAACTACCATGTTGTTTAGCTAATGTTTAGCTATTAATAATAGTGATAGCCAATTATAATAGCTAGCATCTCTATAGCACATTACAGTTTACAAACTTCTTTACAAATATTATCTCACAACAAACCTGGGAGGTAGAGACTATTATAATCACTATTTTACAGATGAGGAAACTGAGGCAGAGAGGTTAAGTGACTGGCCCAGAGTTTCACAACTACCAAATTTTCTGAGGATAAATTAGAACTCAGGTCTTCCTGACTTTATGTCTGGTACTCTATATTCTGTGCCACCCAACTATTTCATATGTTGTTTGTAGATGGTGCTCCAAAGTTTCAGACCTCAAAGTGGAGACACAAAGTCTCCAATGTTTAACAAAAACAATGAGGTATGAGAAACAGCCAGAATCATTGAGACAGATTGTCTTTCTGTAAAATCTACACGACTCAGTATTGTATTCTTTATCTTTTTTTAGACTTAAATACTAAAACTTAAATACACAATAAGAAAAGAAAATGAAACATATTAAAACAAATACAAAATAAGAAAAAATGGCATGTGCACAGCAGAATGTAAGAAAGTATTCAAAGTATGTAGCAATAAATTTCCATTTCAAGAAAGCCTATGCAATAAATACCACTTGATGTATTGGGAGTTATCCATCTTTTCTTTTCTTCCTTTGAAGTTTCTTGTGTTCTCTGTTTTTTTACTTTGTTCTTTTTCCCCTCTTCCTACCGTCCTCCCCCCAAGGCTATGATCAAGCACGGATGTATTGATAGATAGATGATAGATGATAGATAGATAGATAGATAGATAGACAGACAGACAGACAGACAGATACATATAGATAGATAGATAAAATATATCTATATATGTATATAGAGATATGTACATACACATACGCTTGTGTACACAGATATACATATATAAACATATACATTCCTTAACAAATTCTATTCCTGATCTTTGTTTTTGTGTTTGTGAATATCTCTTATTTCCTATCCCTGCTGACTCCTCTATTTTACTTCTGCACGCTAGCTACCTCATTGTCCTATTACTTAACCTAAACTCCTCCCCGCCAAGGCTCTCAGTATTGTACTTTGGCTTAATTAGCAGAAGTTTATTTGTTTTGTTTTGTTTTCTATTTGAAAAAAAAACATATAGGCACTTAAAAAAATGATCTTGAAATCATGAATTTGGAGAATCAAGTGAAAATAGTCCTTCTTGAAATGTCCATTTTCACTCACATTATCCATACACATTTCTGTATCACAGTAGATCTGTTCTGACTAGGATGGGATTCAGCATCTTCATAAATAATTCCACAGAAATAGCTAGTGAACACATCCAGAGCTATAATGTTGCTCTCCAAAGTGACTTTCTTGGAGTTGCATATTTAATAATAATCAACAATCATACTCTGGAACAAGGCATCTATGTCATCCCTGTATCCCAAAAAAGTATAGCATTTTCTTCTTCAGTTGATATCAACAATGGTATATTAAAATATTTAAAGGTTGTTAAAGTGCTTATTTAAGATTATACTCATAAACAGTAATGATGTGCATTAAAAGAAAAACCTTGCAGCCCCTGAATGTGATGCTGTCTCCCCCTTAGGACCATACAAACGTGATTTAATGGGAATCATATATTCCATAGCTCAGCATTAAAATCAGGCATTTCAATTGGTATGATCACTTTTGGAGGGAGGAAAATATGAACTTTTACATCGTTCTTGTCACATGGTCCCTCAGAGAGAGATAGTTTCTTTAATGAGGTTAAGTTAATTAAACTGGGCCCAGTGCTATTAGCTGCATGCAATAGCTGCAGCTAAATGCTTAATCATAAAGATTAGAGATGATAATTTAATGAGTTCTGAATAAATTGTGTGGCTTGACTACAGGATATTCACAAGAGAGACTTGTTTGTCACACACAAAAACAGTAGTAAGAGGACAGTATTGCCATAATTCTGGAAATTTCATTCACAGATCTATTGACATTCATGCTGAAGGACTTCAATCTAACACAGTCATTCAATAAAAACTTAGGTCACCAAACATAAGGATAAACTGCGATCAATGGTCTTTGTATTTAAACTTTCTTTCAAATTTTGCTATTTAAATATTCCAAAATATGCCAAATACATTTGTTTTATTTTTTTCTTTTTAACAAGTTACTTTCAAGAGAAACTAAAATTTGATTATTTAAAGTAAACATACCACGTACGAAAAAGATTTAAGATCATAACTATCTTAAAAACTCAAGAGTGCATCCATAGAGTCTTAGAAAGTGGGCATAAAACCTGATCACTTTTCCAATAAAATGAACCAAAAAAAAGTCAGGCAGTATTTCAAGACCGAAGTCATAAAAATAAAGTCAGTAACATAAACATATTTTCAAAACAGAACCATTAAGTTCTATACTCTTGGCATCATCCTATTGAAGGAGTAGCAAGGGGAATAAATTGAAGAAATATAACCAAAACACATATCACTTTTACATCAGAAAAAGACAAGCCTAAGAATCTATTTATAGCTGTTATCACAGCTGCTGACCCAATCCACCAAAGATGCCCCCAAAGTCACATGTAAGAAAGAACAAAATCTGTTTGAAATGATGACATCTCTTCACCTCCATCTCCCAAGAGTCTATGTTCCCAGAGACATCTTATTGTAACTAAGAAGAAGCATTGTTGTTATTCAGCTATCTGTTGAGCACTTATCTATCCCTGGACCAACTTCACATCTCATCAGTCATGTGAAACTAAATCCTAGATTCCATGAGGAATGGGGTAAATCTTTCACTGAAAGTAATAGTCCATTTTAGCCCTTCTGCTTTCTCTAACCGGAAGGCAAGCTTTCCAGAATCCCAGAGGGGATTCTTCATAAAACCCTTTGAAAGCTTGCACATGTGTGCTGTGATTTTTAGAAAGCAGAGTACTCTGTTCAGGGAATAGGAAGGCCTTCTGGAAAACTGTAGATGGTAAAAATGAAGAGTAGACAAACACATCTCTGAAAAAATCTCTATATACTCTAAAGGTGTTTACATTCTGCTATAGCTAAGAATATATGTTGATTATAAACCCCACAACCCTACCATGCCATTCACTACATATAATAACCTTATTTTAGCAGTTTTCCAATAGTTCAAATGCATGCAGCTATGACTAGGGCAAAATCAATGCTTATGGATTTAGCTGTGTAACCTGATCATTGCTTTTACTAGATATGATTTGAAATGTAAAGTTCATTAAGGTTTAAATGAACTTCAAGGCTTTTTGCCTGGAGAAGAGTTTCCCAGTCTGTAGTTAATCATTGAATAATTGGCTTCTTTATCTTCCTTCCACTCATTATTTCTGTAGTTTTCTTTGCCATTTTCTCACTCTACCTCCCTGAGTTATGTTTCTTACTATATCATCACTCCAGTTCAAAACAAGCATGTGTTCATGTTCCTAGAAAAAAGAAAACAATCATGGTCAATCAGTCAATGCAGAAGATAATTTCAATGTTTTTGATCCTGACAGGTAGGGAGAAAAAAGTGTTGCATGTGTGTATGTATAAATATATATATATATATATGTATGTTTAAATATACATCAATAATGTAAATAAATAAGTGTGTGTGTGTATGTATTTGTATGTATGTATATTTTGTTGTTGCTGAGTTGGCTCTGACCCCTGGAGATCCCATTTGGGATTTTGTTGGCAAAGATACTGAAATGATTTGCCATTTCCTTCTCCAGCTCATTCTAAAGATGAGGAAACTGAGGCAAACAGGGTAAAGTGAATTGTACAGGATCATACAACTCATAAGTATATAAGGTAGGATTTGAACTCTGATCCTCCTGACTCCAGAGCTGGCGTTTTATGCACTGAGCCACCTAGCTGCCTTGTAAAGGAGAATCAAAAAGTCCATCATTTGTTTTATATCATTAATGAAAATTACAGGTGCTTTTCAAATGTAAGTTTTAGCTATTCTAAACTATTTTCATTCATAAATGAAGATATTAATATAAAGGATGTGACTGCTTCATCTTGGGGAAGTGATGTCGGAATCAGCTCTATGCATGAACCAATTCCTTAGATATAGCAAATGTCAAAAAAATCAAGTTATAAAAAGGGCTAAAAATTAAAAAAAAGAAAAAGGGTTAAAGAGGGGGGTGGAATCCCATGACCTGTTAAAATTGCATCAATCTCACCTCTTCAAATGATCGAATCATAGCCAAAAACACAAAAAGGAAAAAGCTATTGGAAATGAAAAAAGAACTATTGATTACTTCCTCTAAAATTGAAGCAATGTAAATTAGTTACCACAACAACAAAGAATGGAATGGAAATACAATGGAAAAGCATTAATTGAGTCAAAATGTCCTAGATCCTACCTTCACCAGGAAGTATTTTGTCTCCTTGGTAAGCTAAGAAGCATGGAAGCCAAGGTCAATACCAGATTAAAACACAAACTCATTTGTAAAAATGCTACAAAGAAAGAAAATAGAAGATTGTAGGCAATCTCACCTCATAAAATTCTGAAATATTGAGAGCAGAAAACAACTCTACAAAAACTTGGCTTGAGACCTACCTGAACTGGTTCATCACAACAATATTCATAAGTGAATCTGAAGGAGGATAAAAAAACAAGATGTATTTTTCAAAGTTCCATAATACTGTAATCTATTTTCATCTTTAGCAATAAAGGAGCTGCCACATTTTACTTCAATGTCTAAGTCCTCCCCTTGTCCTCAGTAATTATGAAAGGAAGTTGAAATGACACTCAAGAAAATGTAATGATGGAAACAACTGAACCAGGCTAAGTACGTGCTAAGGAAATGTATGGTGTAAGCAACGCAATCTTGAAATTATGTGAATCTTTCACTACCAATTTCTGAATAATAAAAACTGTAAGTGACCCAATGAGCAATGGAGAGCCACAAAAACTCAGCTTAAACATCACTTTCTAGACAAGGCCTTTCTGATTCCCATAGCTACCATGATGTATTTGTTTTTTTGAGATTTTGTAGATACTTATATGTGTAAATGGCAGCTAGGTGGCAGAGTAGATAATGTGCCAGACCTGGAGTCAGAAACACTCATCTTCATGAGTTCAAATCTGGCCTCAGACACAATTGTGTGACCCTGGGAAAGTCACTTAACCATGTTTTCCTCAGTTTCCTCATTTGTCAAATGAGCTGGAGAAGGAAATAGCAAACTACTCCAGGATCTATGCCATGAAAATCCCAAATGGGGTCATGGAAAGTTGGACATGACTGAAAAATGACTGAACAACAACAAAATAAGCGCACACATACATTGTTTTCCCTAATAGAGTGTAAGTTCACTGAGGGTAGATGATTTTCATTTTTGTCTTTGTATCTCTGGCACCTAGTGTAGTTCTTGGCACATAGTAGATGTTTAATAAATGCTTGTTTGCACAAGCACACTATATCATTTTTTTTGCATTGTTGATCTCTCAATAATATATTTAACCAGGGAAATAGGGGATTGGAAAAAGAGGTAAGCCAGTCATGTGGAAAGAGCTGGTGATGACACAAATGAGTATTTGAAGGTCTATATTTGAAACACTCAAATATAAAAAGACCTAGCAAAAGGCTCAAGCACATTGGGTGAGTACTTTTAGGAGCATCCAAATGAGAACGCAGACAAGAATCACACAAGAAAAGTTGGATTGGTTACAATATGCAGTAAAACAGGAAAGGCAAGCCCACATCAGTGAACCCACAGATCCACCAGAGCATTAACAAAGGTTTCTTGAAAGGAAATTGTTTTGCTTAACAAATGTTCTGTCCTTTAAGGAAGTAAACCCACACACAAATATTTTAATTCAAATTCTTGTTGGAGAATTTTATTTCACTTTGCATTTGGGCTTCTTCTTTTATTTCACTTTGCATTTGGGCTTCTTTTTTAGAAAGGTGTAAACCTAAATACCTACAAGTCCTTTTCTTCTTACTTCAAGGCTTACATTAGGAACATTATATCATGGAGAGAGATCAACAGATGGATGAGACAGACAGAAAAGGTGGTAGATAGACAAATAGATAGATTAGATAGATAGATGATAGAAAGATAGACGGATGGACAGACGGAAGGACGGACGGATGGATGGACGGACGGATGGATGGATGGATGGATGGATGGATGGATGGATGGATGGATGGACAGATGGATATAGACTTCATAAATATCCCACATTAGGTATAGCCATATTATATTGTGTTACAGCGATTTATTACTGCAAAATTCCCAATTAAATTATTTTGTTTCTCATGAACATTCACAAGTCTGTAATTAATTTTCACAACTGGGAAGTCTATGACACTACAACACCTCTTTGCATACTTCCAAAGGTTTTTTTTGTGAACCCTTGGCTGCACAGCTTTTTCATTGATCTGTGCCTGAGTAACAATAGAAAGGAAAGTGTTTTGGATGTACAATCTTACACTCAACCACTGTAATGGCTGCAATGGCAGTTGTGAATGTAGTACCAGCAGAAGTGGTTTACTTAATGCAGGCTTCCTTAGGAAGCTCCCCTCTGAAGATTATCATTATGATGGGCTGATATTTGCTCACAGAGGCATGCACCATGAAGGCTGTGCTTTTCTGAAAGTCATTTTACCTTAGAAGGAGCAAATCCTCAGAATGACCTTCAGCTACTATTAGCCCATCTAAATGCAGTGCCTAGATACAGAATGCATCTGCCATCTGTCAGCTGAGATTTCCCTTGGCACCAGTATTCCCTACTGCCCCTTTTTTCTACACCCCCCGCCACAAACCCCCTCCTGAAAAAGTCATCTGGAGGCTAAGAGAACCCAGGGAGAAGGTCTTCCTTGGCTAGCAGGGAAGAAATGCATTTAGACCAATCATTAAAAACCATTACCTAACAAAGTGCATGTTCATCAGGAACACAGTGGTACTTGCCAATGAATTAATCAGCAAAATAGATTATGAGGTGAGATTAGCTGTCTCTTGGATATGATCAGAATTCATGAGACCCGAAAGCAGTGTGAGTAGCTGCTCACCAAACCACAGCCCCTTATGGGACCAGATCAGTTAATATCTTCTGTCCTCAGTCTAGATTTTATCCTGCTCCTTGTTCTACAAGACGACAGAATTGATATTCCTGGACTTGGGGCCCTGACCAAGGCTTTCATAGAGGATGGCAGTGAGAATCATCTATTTTAATAATTGATCATTCAATTAGCAGAGCAAATGTGAAGTTAGACAGGTCTCTGTCTATCAGTGGCAGTGGGATATAAATGGTTGAAGCTCATTATCAAGCATAAAATAGGAAAGCCTTTTCTAAAGATTTATTTTTTAAAATCTTCCCCCTTCCTACCCACTATTTCTGCCAGAGCTTGCTGTTTTTTCCTCAATGCTATTCTGTTGCAAAGTATAATCAAAGAGCTGATTGCACTCCCTGAATTATACTGAATAGTGATTTAGCTGTTATTATTATACAAATGGCGACTAATATTAGGTACAGAGCCTCTGAATAGAGAATAATATTGGTTTTTTACAAGCTTCAGCTAAAACTCCAGAAAAACTAAATAAATAAAGGCAGATAACCCAGCAGCATTGTGAAGGAACTCCACATGGGTTCCAGGTGTTATTTGCAACTCTCACACACTAGCTTCATTTTCATATTGAAGGAGGTTTCATTTTCATTAAAGAAGGCTGAAATTGTGATGTATACACATTTGGACTTTTGACAAGTATTCATGCATGGCCTGACAAATTGCCCTGATTTATCATTATGATTTTCAGGCGATGCCAGTTTTTCAAAGGTAATGTTATAGTCTATCTGGATTGTATTTTTATTCCCGGCTCCAAAGTCCACAGTAGGTGCTGAATAAATACTTGTTAAAATCAATTGTTTAATGTCAATGTAGCATAAACTCTAGCAGGTTCTTGAAAGCTGGGAGTGCTTCTGTGATGGGCTGTCAGGGGCCTTTGTGAGTGATGTCTAAAGTTGATAGTGACAATCCTGGAGGGCTTTCAACCAGTTGACCACCAGATGAATTTATTCAGCTTCAGTAGTTTTCAATCTTCAACAATCCAACTACAGATGAAGTCACAAATGCCTGGTAGTGTCAAAAGTTTGACTTTTAAAATAATTTTAAGATGTTAAAATTAATATAAAGATCATCAAATAAAATTCTCTGTAATAGATTAATTGGCAATATTCCCAGAAGGTGTTTATTATTTTATTCAAAGCAATATATTTATTATTTATTTTATTTATTAGAGTTTTTGATCAGATCCTTTATTAGAGTTATTGACACTCATGTGTAGAATAGACTGATGACTTCAAGCTACTTTCTTATATCTCGCTCTTTTAATAAGGGTATATAGTTTTATTACAAAAAGATATTTCTTACAATTTAAAAAGAAATAAATTATTCCCCAAAAGGCAAGAAAAAAATGGCCTAAAGCATAAAATATTTCCTCCTCCAGCTGTGTATTTTGTATAGCTACATATGGCCTTGTATCAATAGTAATACATATAAACATATGTTGATATATAAAAACAGCTAAAATTTAACAGCCTCCAACATTGAGGAGTGTGCTTCTTAAATAAGTAAACTGTTCCCCAGTTGATAAATGGTCAAAGGATATGAACCGGCAGTTTTCAGAGGAAGAAAGTAAAGATATCTATAAGCATATGAAAAAATGCTCTAAATCACTATTGATTAGAGGAATGCAAATCCAAACAACTCTGAGGTACCACATCTCACCAATCAGATTGGCTAAGATAAAACAGGAAAATGATAAATGCTGAAGAGGATGTGGAAAAATTGGGACACTAATGTGTTGCTGGTGGAGTTGTGAACTGATCCAACCATTCTGGAGAGCAATCTGGAATTAAGACAAAAGGGTTATAAATAATTTCATACCCTTTGACGCAGCAATACCACTTCTAGGGTTGTATCCCAAAGAGCTCATAGAAGTGGAAGGAAGACCCATACATACAAAATTTTATAGCAGCTCTTTTTGTGGTGGCAAAGAATTGGAAATTAAGGGGATGCCCCTCAATTGGGAATAGCTGAACAAGCTGTGGCATATGAATGTAATGGAATACTATTGTGCTATAAGAAACGAGGAGCAGATGGACTTCATATTTACCTGGAGAGGCTTATACAAACTGATGCTGAGTGAGAAGAGTAGAATCGGGAGAAATTTGTACACAATTACAGACACCATGTATGTGTGATGACTAACTTTGATAGACTGGACTCTTCTCAGTAATGTAGGGTTATAAGTCAATACCAAAAGACTCATGATGGAGAGAAATGTCTACATCCAGAGAAAGAACAAGAAAGAACTGAATTTGAATCCAAATTGAAGCAAACTACCTGCTCTCTCTCTTTTTCTTGTTTGGTTTTGTTTCCTCTTTCCCATTGTTCATTCTATCTGATATAATCCTTCTTTATAACCTGACTAATGTCTAATGTGAAAGCATTTTCAGATCCTACACTTTATTGTATGCTGCTATGGGGGAAAGAAGGTGTGGGGGGAGGAGAGGGAGACAGAGAAAATTTGAAACTCAAGGGATTGTGGAACTGAATCTTGTAAACTAAAAGTAAACCAACAAATTAATGAAGACCAAAAAATTATTTTAAAATAAATAAATAAGTAAACTGTAGGGCAGTTCTACACTTTATAGTTCAATGACACAGACAGGTTGTGGTTTTTTTTTCTTTTAATCAAAAAAAGATAAAAAACAAAATGTAGAACTAGAATTTTTCATTCTATGGACAAAGACGAAATTGAAATTTTTATGATCAACTTGAACATGATCAATGTATCTAATATACTTCAATGCATATGGTAATGCAGAAGATGGCGCATGTAGTAGAAATAGACATTAAAAAGGAAAAAATGAAAGTTTGCATACATATGTGTGTATGTATACATATATACATATGTGCATGTATGTGAAAATACATACATACACACCTTTAGTGAACAAATACATATTAAGCACCTGCAAAGAGACATGAATAAGATGCAAATCTTCTTCAAGAAACATACAAACTAATACAAGAGTTCCAACATTCTTTTTTTGCTCATGAGTAAAATGAAGTCCAGGTAGTGAGATAGTGGCAGATCAGGACTTGTGGGGGAAAAAAAGCAGGCTGGACAGGTAGGTGAGGCTGTGAAGGATCTTGAATACCTTATGAAACTGTAATTGTTGTGGCCATGGTTAGCCAAAGGTGATTTGTGACCCTGGACCATCATACTTAGAGCCTTTAAAAAGATTGATTTGGTAGCAATGTGCAATGTAGATGGAAGGGATGGCAAATTACAGGCAGGGAGAAAGTTAGGAAGACTTTGTAGTAGTTTACCTAAGAAATATTTAATTAAGACCTCATTCAGGAGGGTGAAAATGGAAAGAATAGATAAGAGGGAGTGTGAAGGAGGATTGCCTAAGATGTTGTGAATCATTAAACTGAGAGACAAAGGAGAAGAGAGAATTAAAGGTGTTATCAGAGTGTTTTGGTATGGGGCTAGGAGAATGATGATGTTATTCATAGAAATAGGGAAGCATAAAGAGCAAGTTTTGGAAGAGAGATTATTAATTTGTTTAGGGACATGTAGAGTTTGGACTGCCAGCAGATCAGCTCTCCTACTCTAAACCTCCATGTTCAATCTCCAAACTTCATCACATTTCTCATCTGGGCCCTTCTGTCCTTTGACACTGTAACCACCTTGGTGTGAGTCCTCAATAGCTCACATAGGAACTATTACATTGTTCTAGTGCTTGATCTGTCTGCTTCAAATCTTAATATTATATCTTAATATTCATTAATTTAAATAATAAATAATTATTTATTATTAATAAAAATTTAATTAATAAATTATAATTAATTTAATACTATTATAAATTTAATATTAATACAATTAATTAATAAATATCTTAATAACAAAAAGTCTCCCTCCTTCAATCCATCCTTCACTTACTTGTCAAATTGATCTTTCTAAAGCCAGCTCTGACCTTGGCACCCTCCTATTAAAGAAATTCCAGCAACTACTCATTACCTCCAGGATCAAGTATTAAATCTTCTGTTTGGCTTTCAAAACCCTTCATAATCTGGCTCCTTCCTACCTTTCTGTTCCTCTTACACAATAGTTCCCTGCTCCATTTATTCTAGAATCTAGCAACACTGTCCCCTTTCTTGCCTAAGAAATCCCATATTCTGATTGGTCATTTTTACTCTTTCCTCATTTCTGCCTATGGGCTTCTTGACTTTACTTGGCTTACTTCAAATCCCAGTTAAAATCTGATTTCTGCAAGAAGCCTTTTCCAATACTCCTTGATTGTAGTCTTTCCTCTAAATTTTTTTTTTGCCATTTTTTCCTACATAGAGCTTGTGATAGCTGTTTGCGTCTTGCCTCCTGCAGCAGACTGTGAACTCCGAGGTTAGGGACTGGTTTTTTTTATTTTTACCTTTCTTCGTATCCTCAGTATTTAGCACAGTGCCTGCCATGTAGCAAGTTTTTAATACATACTCAATATGAATTGGTATTAATTTGACTTGATATGAATTTAGGTGAAAAGTCCAGTGGGTAGTTAGAGATGCAGATTGATGGTTCAAGGGAAGGGATAAAGTGTAAGATACAAATTCTGGAATTATTCAAGTAGAGTTGATATTTGAAGTCATGGAAGAGGACAAGATTTTAGGCATCAAAGGAGCAGGCGGGTAGGCAAAGCTGCCATGAGTAAGTCAATTTTAACATATATTTCATGACTATTCCATCCATTCTAATCTTACACCAAAGAGAGTTTAATAATAAATGATTTTTTATTTTTTTTAAGCAATTGGGGTTAAGTAACTTGCTCAGGCTACATGGCTAGGTGTTTCTGGGTGGGTGCTAAGTGTCTGAGCCCAGATTTGATCCCAAGTCATCCCGACTCTGGGGCCGGTGCTCTTACTCGGTGTGCTACATGGCCGCCCCAATAAATCATTTTTTAAGTAATAACAGCACAATTTTTAAAGCTTCACATAATAGTGATGCCCCACTTTTTCCAGAACATTTGACATGAAATCTGCAGTGGTTACATGGCAAAGTACAATAAAGTTTGTTCTGGGATGTGAGAAGTTTTTGTAACAACAACAATAACAAAATAAGATAGTTGTAAAGGAAATTGAGAGAAAATAAAAAGTATAACTGAGAAAGACTCAAGATTTTAGCTAATAGTAATATACATTTTATATTTGAATTGTCACTAAAGCTCTGTTGACCTAATATGATTTGAATGGAATAATCTAGACCACTCTATTCTCCTCAAATAATTTTTATTTGTTTGTTTTTTTTTTGTTTTTGCTTTTTGGAGGGGGGAAGGCAGGGCAATTGGGGTTAAGTGACTTGCCCAAGGTCACATGGCTAATAAATGTTAAGTGTCTGAGGCTGGATTTGAACTCAGGTCCTCTTGACTCTAGGGCCGGTGCTCTTTTCACTGCACCACCTAGCTACCCCTCAAACACATTTTAAATTCTTATAACATATATGGCATAAATCTAAGATAAATTTGCAATCTTAAAAAAAAAAGTCATATTACTTGGATTAGACACATGTCCCAAAAGTCTTAGTGTTGTTTTAAGCTATTACTGAGCTTTAAGAATTTAAAACTTCAGGGGCGGCCAGGTGGCTCAGTGAGTAAGAGTACTGGCCCCAGAGTCGGGATGACCTGGGATCGAATCCGGGCTCTGATACTTAGCCCCACACCCATAAATAACTGGCCGTGTAACCTTGAGCAAGTTACTTAACCCCGATTGCTTAAAAAAAAAATTAATACTTCACTAAGGCTTTTGAGACATGTATTTTGGAAAAGTTTAAACAAGGACATGAATAGAAGATGCTTCCATATTGCAAGTGGTTTGTAGTTCAAAGTTTAAGTTGTCTTTTAAATGTCATTTAGGCAAATTATAATAACATGGAATATTATTGGAAATTTGCTTTGAGCTTTTTTGCCCTGTAGAGTTTAAACTGTGACGAGAAAAAAAAAAGTTCTCCTTGTAGCAATATGACATTTGTCAGAATAATTGATATTCTCAATTTGAAAGTTAGGTTTTCCAGCAGGAATGGCATGGTGAGCTTTGGGGGTGCCTCTGTTCTCCTCCCTACTCTTCTTCCTCTCTCCTCCTCTTTCTGCTTCTCTGAATCAGCATGAGGAGGCCAGTATGTTTGCTGTTCTGTTGATCATTTAGCCTAATTTAGGCCTCATATACAAGGATGCCAAACTCTTAGAAAGCAGCTGTTCCTTTAAATATATTAAGCAATTTGTTTTAGGTAATGTAGCCTACAAAATTTTAATTTTGGATTAAATAAACCATATCTTTCAGCATGCCACTAGCACCTTGACATTCAAAAGATGAAATATGGGTGCATTTAGTGAATTTCTTCTCAGGATGCTCCAGCAGAGAAGGGTCAATAGTTTCCTAATGGAAGCAGTCAATGGCAATTTCTCTTAGTAAGCTCAAAGAAATTAGCACTAAACAACAGAAGCTGGTGGCTGGAGTTCCCTATGACTGTGTGGTGAGATTGTTACATGTTTTAGAAAACAGCTTTAGAAGGCAATAGATTGACTAGTTAATTGATAGACAACAGTTTAATGGTATTGGCACTAATGGTGGGTATACTGTAATCTGCAAACCAGATCATTTAGCAGGGAATCTATATTAAGAAACCGATAACAAAGTACTCAGATGTAAGTAGGTATAGGTTAAGATTATTGCATTTTAATTTTATGATGTGGAGCAGAACAGATGTTTGCCAGGGTTGGGATTTGAATTAACGATACATACCACCTCTTGTTTCACAAGTGGCTGTGAGTTGTGTGCAACTCTGAGTGTGAAATCTCAGCTAACAAACTCTAAAACATTTATGTGAACTTCATTCTTGCTATCTTCTGTGAAAAGTTATTGAACGAGGAAATATGTTGCATTCAACTAGAGACTCAGAAAGAACAATTGGGACCCCAAGATTCCTGCCCTAGCTTTCCCCAAAACCCACCATATCACCTTGTGCTTTTCCCATAACCTTTCAAATTCTCTGGTTCCTCATCTCTAAAATGAAGGCGTTGGATTGGATGACACCAAACGTGCCTTTTGGTTAACCTGTCAACCCTATTAGGCCCCAATTCCAGTGATGGTTAAAAAAAATAGCTTTCTTTCCAAATTTTACCTTCAGGTATTTATCAAGGACTGCAATTGTATCCCAAGAAAAGTTCAAGGTATTTCACTTTTCCTAGCATTTTGCAAAGGGAAGGCTAGGTGATCTTTAATTTATTTAAAAAAAAAAAGAGGCAGGTGGCACAGTGAATAGAGCAACGGCCCTGAGATCAGGAGGACCTGAGTTCAAATGCAACCTCAGACACTTAACACAAAAACTATCCGTGTGACGTTGGGCAAGTCACTTAACCCCAATTGCCCTCCAAAAAGCCAAAAAAAGGGAAAAAAAAGAGAGTGTGGCAATGGATAGAACTTTGGGCCTGAATCAGGAAGACTCAAGTTCAAATCTTGCATTAGATACTTTCTGACCATGTTATTTAACCTCTACCTGACTTGGTTTCCTCTTATGTAAAATGGGCATAATAACAGCACTAGTCTTTCAACTGAGATAATATTTGTAAAGTGCTTTGTAAACCTTTTTGTCATTCGGTCCTTTCACTTGCATTCAATTCTTTCTGACTCCATTCAGGGTTTTCTTGGTGAAGATACTTGAGTGATTTGTCATTTCCTTCTCCAGTTCATTTTACAGATGAGGAAACTGAGGCAAACTGATTTAAGTGACTTACCCAGAGTCATACAACTAGTAAGTGTTTGAACTCAGGAAGATGAGTGTTCCTGCCTCCAGGCCCAGAAATCTATCCACCACACCACTTAGCTGTCCCTTACAAACCTTAAAGGGCTAAATGAATGCTAACTATTATTACTGTGGGCATTAAGGTAAAGATTATATGATAACACAGAGTACCTATAAACAGTCTTACAGAAAGACAGCCTTTTGATTCCTGTTTGCAGGTGCTTGCTCTGTTCCAAGTTAAAGTAGGAAATCAGCAATAAATATTGAGCAAAGAAAGGTTATCTCTTTACCCTATAGCATTTTAATAAATAAAAAGTGAAAAGAAAATCAATGTACAGCCATTTTCTGATGCCAAGTCTTGTTTATTTCAGTGTCTAATTACCATTTGACATGCAGTCTAGTTCCAATAAGCCAGCGCAGGAGCCTGTTTTTTGTGCTGCCGTTCCTTCAGATCTCTCAGCTGAGCGGTGTGTGTTGGAAATGATGTTACAAAAGCAACATACACCATTTAAATACTACAGGAATTTTTCTTCTGTTGATGTCGCTTATCTCTGTAAATATATCCTGAGACAATGTATATGAAAATATCTGAAAATGCTAAAAGACTTGACAATTGTAAGTAGCTATTATGGCAAATATTTTTACTACCATTGCAATTGTTATTATGATGAGTATTCTAAATTGGTGCCCAGCACCTGGAAAGTACTCCTGGCTTCTCATAATGGTATGATATTCATAATCTTCTTATCTTTGAATGAAGGAGTCGATTTAGGTTTGATAGAGAGCCAACCTCAGGGTCAGGAACATTCAGGTTCAAGTCATAAATCTGACATGTATTGGCCTCATTTAACCTCATGTTGCCCTCAAGGGCCTCTCTAAAACTATAAATTGAAGAGATGTATTGGTAGGGAGGTTTTCCTCAATGGGAGATAATTTATGCAAAGCACTATATGAATGTGAGTTGCTATTTACTGTTGTTATTATTTGGAAATTACATCAGTGATTTCATTGGTTTAGGGGATCCTCAATTAGGAAACTTTTACCAATACAGATTGCCACCTGGTTAGCCATTTACCCTCTCAAAGATTAGCCTGGGGCTGCTGAGAGGTTAAGTGATTTGGCCCGGGGCAAGCAGCCAGTATACTTGAGAAGTAGAAGGGAAACCCAAGTGTTTCTAAAGCTCTGTGTGTGTACTACATTATGTTTCCTCCCACTGATTTTTCCTGTTCCTCAGTTATCTGGCCAGTAAAAAATGCGGAGGTTGTACTATCTGTAAGCCCAGCTCCAATCCAGACAAGCTCTCAGTTCATATTTGAAGCTGGGGCAAAATAAGACACTTGTGAGTCATTGAACAAAGGGAGTTTTCTTTGTCCAGACACAGCAAAGATATACAGCAAGAATGGTGGCACACCTGCCCGCCCCCCTTGTTGGCATTATCAGAGGCAACTTATGTGTTCTCAGGAACCTTTATGCCCCTAGGTCAGGGAAGCTGGAGCCAATCAGGTTGCTTAGGAGGAAAGAATATAAACCAGGGCAGTCGGAGCAAACATGGATGCCATCACATGCTAGACACCCCAAACCTCTGCTTCTATTACTGTTGTGCTGATGAAATTACATCTCAACAACAACAAAAAAGGCTTACATCCTATGACCTTTTGTTCTGCTTGTATTTCAATTGTGTTCATTATTACTCCTTATCTTTTTATTCACCACAAAAGGTCAGAGCCTTTATTTGTAACATCTTTGTATGTGAAATATTTGTTTTCCTTTCTCATCCCTTTCTCCTTATTGAATAGACCTACTATGGGTTAGAAAACCCAGACAAGTCACTTTTTGTCTGCCTCAGTTTTAGACTTAACTATAAAGTGCTATATAAATGCTATTATTATTAATAGATGAAAATCAATTACATAACTAGTGATATTCCAGAAATAGAATCCATTCATTGCCCAGACTAGATTGTGTTTTCTTTCCACCATTAAAATGGATTTTTAAAAAATCTACTTCAACGCTTGTTTCCTGAAAAACCATAATAAAGGGATATTATTGAATCTGTGATTTATGGTTAGATCTCAAAATTTCCTTTGGGGCTATATAAACATGAATAACACAACACCAACTGCACTCACCTCATAGTGTATCATTCATTATTATATTTAAGACATGTAGGATCACAAGGTTTATACCAGACACGTGTTACTTCTTGCATGAGTGATTTAAAAATACCCAATTACCTAGTGATTATTAGACTTTCTTTAAAATGTCTAACTCAATGGCAGTTCACAGAAGCACTAAGAATAGATGTGACCAAAAGCTAAATATTATATTCATTTGAAGCCTGCTATGAGTTTTGTTTTTATGGTTCTATTTTGAGACCAATATTAGCACAAATGGAGATTTTAAAATACAAATGCTAAATCTTTTGAAATGTCTTTTGATTTTTTTACTCACCAAAATAATCCCCAGTATGTCTTTCCTGCCCCCATCCCAGAGTGCCATATAAGAAATAAGCAAAATTTATAAATACATCAAAAAAAGTCTGAAGATATGTGCAATGCACCATACTCATGAACCTTCCAATTCTGCAAAAGGTATAGTAGGAAGCAGGCATCTTCTCACGGCTCTTCTTTGTAACTATGCTTGTTGCTTGTAATTTAGCAACATTCACTTTTTCTTTTTGATTTTTCGGAGGGCAGTTGGGGTTAAGTGGCTTGCCCAAGGTCACATGGCTAGTTTTTGTTTTAATGTCTCAGGTCGGATTTGAACTCAGGTCCTCATGACTCTAGGGTCGGTGCTCTATTGACTGTGCCACCTAGCCACACCTAGCAACATTCACTTTTAATTTTTTTTAAGTTGTTCTTTCCATTCTCTCTCTCTCACTCTCACGCTCTCTCTCCCTCCATATATATATATATATATATATGCACACATGTGTATATACACACATACATACAAATATGTATGTGTTCATCAAATTTATCATTTCCTGCAGCATAGTACTATCCTATTACATTCATATACCTAAGTTTATTTAGCCAGTCCACAACTGGTGGGCTCTGTTTCCAATTCTTTGCTATCACAAAAAGTGCTGCTATAAATATTTGTTGAAGATAAAAACTTTTTTTTCTAATAAATGACCTCCTTGGGATATTAGTCTAGTATTGAAACTTCTGTCTCTGCTATTTTAATCAATTTATTTGCATAGTTCCAAATTGCTTCCCAAAATATTTGTACTGATCCATAATTCCTGCAGAAATGAACTAGTGTGCCTATCTTGTCATGGCCTTACCATCGATTATTCCCATCCTCTGTCATCTTCACCAACTTGCAGAGTGTGAGGTGAAATCTAAGAATTATTTTGTTTTGCATTTCTCATTGTGAGTAATTTGCAAAATTATTTCCAAAGCTTGTTAATAGCTTTCATTTCTTCTTTCAAGAACTATTTGTTTATATCTTTTGTCCACTTGGCTTTTGGAGTTCCGATAGAAAAATAGATAGATAAACACACACATGCATATATACACATGTGTGCATATATCCAAATATGTAATATGATGTATAATACAAATATACATGGACATATATATGTATATATAGCTAATTATCATACCCTTACCAGAGAAATTTAATACAATGACTATTTCCTATTCAACCATTTCTCTTTTTATCCTAGGTGCAAATGCTAAATCTTAAACTATCAAAGCAATTATTATGATTTCTCCATATTTCTATAAATAATCCTTTCTCAAAGCATAATTCAGGAGTCATTTTTATATTGCAGTTCAAGAGTCAACCCCAAACAATCCACATGCCACTATAAATTACATTAAGTGCCCCACCCAAGAAAATAATTTTAATGACTGACAATTATGTAGGACAAAATACTCTCCTTGAGTTCATATGAGCCTTACAGCAGCCTGGTGAGGTAGGTACTAAGAGTATCAGCATCCCTATTTTACAGATGAAGAATCTGTGGTTGATGAATTTGTTACTTGTACATGGTCACAGATCTCATGAGTATCAGAGGTGCTGTTTAAACCCAGGTCTTTTTGACTCCAAATCTAACATTATACCTACCCTCAATGCTTTGCTACCTCATGAAAAGTTACAATGAGATCAAAAGTGAAGATCTAATGCAACCACACATTTGTGAATAGTCAAATAAAATATTTAATGGTGATTCAGTAATAGCCAAGCAACCCCACCTAATATATATGAATTATGAGTTTGAATATGAAGAAGTATATGGCATTTAGTTCATTGGTGATAATGACTTTTTTAAAAAAAAACAATTGGGGTTAAGTAATCTGCTCAAGGTTACACAGCCAGGTGTTTCTGGGTGGGTGCTAAGTTTCTGAGCCCGGATTCGATCCCAGGTCATCCTGGCTCTAGGGCCGGTGCTCTTACTGGCTGTGCTACCTGGCCGCCCCAGTGATAATGACTTTAATTAAAGATACATAAAAATGATTTGTGGTCTTATGTTCAATCTATTGGCCTACTTTTGCCTAGTCATTTCATAGAGCAGGTCTGTTAACAATCATAAACAAAAAGTTCAGATGATTTGTTGAGTTTTTGAGTTCATTGATCCTAACTTAAATTAATTAAAGGTTTAAACCTCTAAGGACACCATAAACTCTGAAATCTGACCATTTATTTGATAGGTCTTAGGTAAGAGGACTAAGAAATATACCTGTGACTAGAACGAAAAGACAATGTTGACGCTTTTAAGTTTACTTTGCAAGTAAATGGCCAAGGTGACAAAAGAATATGAAATTAAAATTAGACATTGCAATTAGTTTGCAATGATGTTGTTCCTTCATCTAACTCCTAAAATTCCTAGGTTTCTCGTTTAACCCAAAGAAAGACTTTAAAAGTCACAGGGCTATTACTTGGGTGTAGAAGGATTGTGCTGGGAGGGGAAATTATAGATATTGGCCATGATATCAAACATGAGACAGAGTAACAGAAGCCCTTTGTCCATGGGGCAAATGCTGGGTTTTCCAGGCTTCACCATCTGAAGTCAGCCCTCCTTGGCATGATTCTTCTACAACCTCCTGCAAATGTTTATTGCATACAGTTTCATATTTTGAAAAGTCCATTCCTCACACTAAAGCCAGTCTATTCAGTAACCATATGTTGTATGTTACTGAGGGGGGTTAATGTCCATTTATTCCCCAACTAATGTTTTAAAACTATTTTGTTAGAGAATATAATTCCTTCACAAAGTAGGAAAAGGTTCATTTTGTCAGCAAATAAATGAGATGTGACATGACGGCATGTTTAAGATTCAACATTTGCATCTAGGATAAAAAGATAAATGGTTGAATAGGAAATAGTCATTGTATTAAATTTCTCTGGTAAGAGTTTGATAGACAATTAGATGTATATGTCCATATATATTTGTATTATGCATCATAGTATATATTTGAATATATACACACATATGTATATATGCTTATCCATGTATATGTGTGTATCTATCTGTCTCTATTTCTCTAAGTTTGAGGTGAACTTGAAAAGTTTCTCATAAGTTGCTAAAGTCAATGCTTGAGAAATCTGATAATAATTTTTTTAATCTGCCTGTAATAGGAATTTTGAAAGGTGATTTCTATTAGCTATACTCTTTTTTAGTCATGTGAGTAACAAATAAACCTTTCCAATGAATTGTTATCATTACTCCACTTCATACACTCTTATGCATAATATATTTCTTTGCTTCTTATAGAAAGTATAATTTTTTAGCTAATAAATAGTATATTTTTAATAAGGTTTAACTGGATCACATTGTAAAAGTGATACGTTGCCCTGGTGTCCTATAGCATGGTAACAATCTGTTCCTCATTATCTAGGACAGACAGAAGTGCATTGATATCATGACTCCAGAGCTAGAGAGGGAAAAACCTTTCTGGAGCCCTGGTTAGGGGGCTGGCCCTCAGGAAAGTGAACACTCTTAGTCAATAAAGGTGCCAAGCTACATGGCCAGGGGGAATGCTGCTCAGATGTGGTCTTGGCCTTCCTGCAGAAAGAACAGTGTGCTGCCAAGCTCACCTTTCATCAAGGAGAGGGCAAATCTCTCGTGCCAGGATCCAGTGTTGGGGCTGGATCTGATTTCCTAACTTCTGCCAAAACTCGACCTTTCAAACCTGATATGAGACTTGACTTCATTCTCCACAGTGCGGTTTCCAAACACCACATCAGTCTGTGGAGAAACAATGTAAGCAATTCAGGCCAGTTTGGAGGATACAATATAGTTGCCTGGCACAACTTGAGATACCAGCTGAGCTATAATTATTATGATTTTTTTCTTCAAAGGGCATAGATGAAAAAGAAGCCTTGTTGCCCTGTTCTGGCATACTTAGAAATGGTCCATTGATGATAACTAGATATTTTGTCTAACGGCTAAAGCTTTAAAAAAAAGTGAAACCATAGATCTCTTATTTAAGAGGAAATGTAGCAAACTGGATAGAGAGCTAGATTTGGAATCAGCAAGACCTGCCTCTGACATATGAAAACTTACACACACACACACACACATCATCTATTTTTCAGTAATATCTGACTCTTCATGACCTCATTTAGGGTTTTCTCAGCAAATATACTGGAGTGGTTTGTCATTTCTTTCTCTGGTTCATTCCTCACAGATGAGGAAACTGAGGCAAACAGGGTTAAGCGACTTGCCTAGGGTCACACAGCTAGTAAGTCTCCAAGGCTAGACTTGAACTCAGGAAGATGAATTTTCCTGACTCAAAAGCCAGGAAATCTGGGTACTGTACCACCTCGCTGCCCTATATGTATGATTGGATACATATGTGCGTGTACATATACATAGGTATATATGTATATGTGTCTATATGCATATATATGATAATCAGTGGCCAATAAATATTTATTAAGTGCTTACTTACTATGTGCCAAGCAATGGGGGTATAAATTAGCAAAAGACAGTCCCTGTTCTTAAAGGAGCTTACAATATAATAGGAAAGACAATACACAAAAAGATAGCATTGTGTATGTGTGTGTGTATATACACATATATTTAATATAAATGTATATATAATACACATTATATGTTTTATGTGGACTTGCATTATATTGTGTGTGTTTATGATACACAAATATGGTGTTTTATGGCCTGCAAAGGACTTGGGGGGGGGTATACTGTCTCATTTGGTCCTCGTGATAAACCCTGTGAACGAATCAATTCAAGTTCATACTAAAAAAAAAAATCTTGCTTCTGAGTAGAGCTCTCCACTACTAGTACATTTCATGATCAGGAATTAAACCCCCATCACTCCTTTTAATATGTGTTATGTCATCAGATTTGAAGGTAAGTCCATTAAACATAGAGATTCTTCCATTTTTTATTGATAAGACAATTATATAATGCTTGGTCCATAGGAAATACTTAATAAACATTTGTTATTTGAAGATTGAGACAGGTATTCATACCACTCTATTTTATAGATGTGGAAACATATCTGTGAATTCAGAGATGTTGTAGAGTCATCAGCTAACATGGATCAGGAATGGTACAGGAACTGAGTCCTTATTGCTGCTGAGTCAAGCACCCTTACCTTACCATCCATCTGTCCATCCATCCATTATCATATCACTTAACTTCTCAAGGGTCCTCTGGACAACTCTCTCAGACCATAAGTTATAGATGACTTTATCAGCGATATTAATTTACACTGGTAATTAAAAATAGCTTTCTTATTCATAAAGAGAACAACCATCTTAAACTTCATTTTCTTTTGCACAAGATATTGATTCTAGGGGCGGCCAGGTAGCACAGCGAGTAAGAGCACTGGTCCCAGAGTCAGAATGACCTGGGATCAAATCCAGGCTCAGACACTTTATACCCACCTAGAAACACCTGGCCATGTAACCTTGAGCAAGTTACTTAACCCTGATTGCTTAAAAAAAAGGTATTGATTCTATCATTTAATTTTTGTTATATTACATATGTGCTTTCAAAATACTTTTTGTAAAGTGAATGTAATAATAAAATTTAGTCATCCAGGATGGTTGGTGAATATTACTACTGAAATTAAATACTGTCTGAATGAACCAAGAAGCAACTTTTTTGTGTTAGAATACTAACACAAATAAATCAATCAACAAACATTTATTAAGTGCCTAAGGTAAGGGAGGGTGTTATAAATACCCCAACCTCAATCAATCAACAGACTTGATTAGATTTTTTAAATGTGTAAACTAGATTGTCTACATTCTGTGATCCCTTTATCAGTTGGTAATTCCTCTTTAATTGGGTCAAAAAGGGGGGGGGCAACATCATTGACTAATCAAACAAGCTACACAACACATCTCCTACCCCCATTCATCTTGTTAACTGAGAGATTAAAACAATAGCAGACAGTAGACAAACAAGGTCACAGATGGATAGATAAGGCTACCCAGACACTTTCAAAGAACAAGACCCCTTGCACCAGCCAAATATAGACTCAAGAACAGATCTCCAGTATTTTCTTCCTGTATTCACCACTACCATTACATTTTAAACATTAGCCCACTTTCCCCATAGAATCTGTTTATTTGTAGTAGAATATGCCTTAGACCTTTGGGGATATGTTTTGTACCAACTGTTCTTTCTGTAAACCACCTTAGAAAATTCCCTTTCCAAAGGCTAAGTGAAATCTAGCTGACCATTGTTAACAGGAAACACCCTGGTTGGGTCTTGTAAGTGACAACACAAGAAATACAACTGCTCACATTTACTCCTAGAGTCATTCTTGAAGTAATAGTAGTCAAAGAACCCACTGGAGGGCCACAATTTCTAAATGAAAGATAGGGAAGTGGGCAGAGAGTGGATGCCACACTACAATGTACCAGGCACTGTGCCAGGAAATTGTGACATGAGTACCAAAGTTAGAAAACTCTTGCCCCCTTCGAAGTTACACCACTTAACTTAGGCTTTAAAAATTTACAAAGTCAGGGATTACTATACAAACATTGATTCCATAGAAGGAACACAGGGGTCTGGAGTCTTAGGATCTGGGCTCAGATACCATCTCTAATACTTACTAATTATGTGACCTTGGGGATTTCTGGGTTCGCTGTGGCTTCATTTTTAAAATGAAGAGATTTGGGTGCGTCTAGTGCTATAAAGGATGGCCAGGGTCTAGGTCTGGGTCAGTGGCCAGATGGGAAAGACCTGATGTCTATGCACTGAGTGGCTTAGAGGCTGAGATTTTCCGAATGAGATGAACGTAAAGGACTTTGGAGACTTTAGAGCACTACATAAATATCAGTAGTTAGGATTTATTGTTGTTGATAAATTTACTCTTCCCCACCCTGCACACACCCTATCAGCTTTACCCCAGGCACTGCCTCTGAAACTGAAGTCAGAGAGTACCCAGCTGCCCTTGTTCATACAAGGCACACATATACATACATGCATATGTATGTAGGTGTATGTATACACACATATATGTGTATTGTATATGTATATGTATATTTCAGTTCACTGAAATAGCTGGCCAGTGTGATTGCTGAGCCCACATCAGAGATTTTTTAAGATGACATAACATAATGTAAGCAGTATTCTCCATTACTAGTAGTCCTCCAGAACTATGGTTGATCACTGCATTCTTTCAGAACTGTCTGTTGCCAAGTAGTGGACATTTGAGGCAAAATTCAAAGTTTCCTTCTTCACTCCAGCAGTGTACAGGAATAGGGAGCTCACTGTATTCTTTTCTGCTCAGAACAACATCCAGAGGATTGTATTCAACTTGGAAAATCACATTTTAGGAAGAGCATTCATAAACTAGAGTTTCTAGATTTCTAGAATCTAGAAAAGGGAAACCAGGATATTGAAGAACCTGGAATATGACACAAATGAAAACCAGCTGAAAGGTATGGTTAGATTGGGAAAGAGAAGATTCGTGGATAGTGGTGTAGGGTTAAGATAGTTGTCTTCCCATATATGAAAAGTTGTAATTTGAAAGAGACACTGAGCTTACTTGGCTTCATAGGGCATAATCAGAAGCAATGGGTGGGTCCTTTGAACTCTGAGATTCTGTGCAACATAGAATAATCACCTATCTCCCTAAAGCTGACAAGTTCAATGGGTGAACATCACATATTATAGCTGCAAAATTATCTTGGTTACAGAAAAAGGAGGGATCATTCCTGGAAAAGGATTTCAAATAAAAATTATGCCTATGAAAGTTCTATTTGGCTGCAGTATTTTTATTAGTTCAGGTCCTTCTAGAAATTCTAATGTTCTTATATTATTTCATGTCATTAACACAATTATGTATTAATGACATGAAACAATAATTGCAGTACTTCAATACTTAGTTGAATGTGTTTTTAGTTTGCAACATATTTGATTTAGCCTGACTCTGAAAAAATGTAAGCAGGTATGTTTAATTCTTTTTTTTTTTAAGCAATCGGGGTTAAGTAACTTGCTCAAGGTTACACGGCCAGTTATTTCTGGGTGTGGTGCTGAGTATCTGAGCCCGGATTTGATCCAGGTCATCCCAACACTGGAGCCAGTGCTCTTACTTGCTGAGCCACCTGGCTGCCCCTAGGTATGTTTAATTCTATGGCTGTTATAGATGGGTATTGCAGTTTATGGTTTGGAGAGAAATAGTCTTTCAGAAACCATAGCTTGATTACATGTATTCCCATTAATTTTTTTCAAGAAATGTGTCATTAAAAAAAAGCAGACACAACATGACATGTAGTCCCAATATGCATTTTGCGTATGAAATTATACAAAACATTTCTACATTAGCCATGTTGGGGGAGGGAAGCAAGAAAGATAATGAAAGTGAAAAAAAATCTTCAATCTATAGTCAGAGTCTATCAATTAGCACTATGGAGGTGGATAGAATTTTTCTTCATGAGTCCTTTGGAATTGTCATGGATAATTTTATTGATCAGAGAAGCCAGATCTTTCACAGTTGATTATCATTATAATATTGCTGTTACTATGTACAATGTTTCCCTAATTCTGTTCACTTCATTTTGCATCAGTTCATAGAAGTCTTTCTGAGTTTTTCTGAAACTATCATCTTTATTTTCTTATAGCCCAATTATATTCTATCATAATCATATACCACAACTTGTTGAGTCATTCCTTAATTTCCAATTGTTTGCTATAAAAAGAGCTAACATAAATGCTGAATTCATGGATAGTGGGGTAAGGTTAAGATAGTTGTATTCCAATATATGAAAAGTTGTCACTTGGAACAGACATTGAATCTATTTCTCTTTCAATGCAATCTCCAATTCTTTACTATGAAAAAGAGCTGACATAAATATTTTGTACCATATGGGGTTTTTCTCCTTTTTCTTTTATCTCTTTTGGATTCAGACTAAGTAGTGGTATTGCTGGGGCGAAGATTATGTGCAGTTTTATGTTCATTTGAAAATAGTTCCAAATTGTTCTCCAGAATGGTTGGACCAGTTTCACAGTTCCACCAATAGTGTATTAGTGTAAAAGTTCAATTTTTAAGGTGGTTCTGGGTTATTTTCACTTGATGGTATGTATGGTGATAGCTCTTACTCACTTCCCTTCTCCAACTCTTTTCTTTAAAAATCCATTAATCAACTTTTATTGATGATCCTGGGTAGATTATATAAGAATTCACCAAGCACACCATTACAATCTGTTCTTTAATGTTATAACTATCATTAGGTCTATATAGACTGGAGTTTCCATAGATATAAACAAATCAGTTGAGAGGAATGAATATGTATTAAGTAGCTCTTTGTTTAAGTAACAAAAAGAAGGTAAGTCCCTCACCCTTGAGGTATTTGCAGTCATGTAAAGGAGACAGATTAGTTCAAAGTAAACCTTTAAATAATAATAACATATTAACAATTTAAGAGTGCCAAAATGACCCATATAGACAGTAAATTCTGAGGGAATTCAGAAGAGAATAATGAGAGTGGCAGTTAGAGAGCAGAGAGCACTGGACACGAAGTCAGGAAGACCTGAGGTCAGGGGTGGCTTTGAACACTCCCAGTAAGCTCTTGGACCCTTGGTAAGTCATTTAACCTTGGTCTATTCAGTTTCTTCATCTGTAAAATGGACATAATGATAGCACCTATACCTCAGGGTTGTTATGTGGATAAAATGAGATATTTATAAAATGAGATATTAAAAAGATCATTTATTAAGCACTTATTATGTGTCAAGAACCATTCATTCAGATGTGAGAGATAAAAAGACAAAACTGAAAGAGCCCCTGCCCTCATGGAGCTTATATTTTTTTGTGGGAAAAAAAGCAACTGTGTAAACCAGAGGTGGGGAACCAGCAGCCTCCAGGCCACATCCAAACTTCACAGAACAAATGTAGTCAAAGGAATGTACTTGAGGACCTAGAAGGCCACAGGTTCTCCACCCCTTGTGTAAACCTTGAAAGTGTGTGTGTGTGTGTGTGTGTGTGTATGAATACTGGCTGTTATTATTAATCATCTGAAACATGAGGCCTAAAAATGGATATTTATGTGGGAGGAAAGAATACAGAGGATACAATGCTAGAAAGAACAAGGACTCAGAAAAAAAAAATGGACATGGCTCATTCCAGGGACCATGGCTAACTCAACCCAGAAAGTATTAAAAATTCCTTTTAGAAGCATAAGAGATGAATAGAAAGTATAGGACCAGAAGCTATATTATACTCTGGGGCAGGCCTAAATAGTGCTTAGTTGGGGAAACAAGGGGCAAAATGGGATATAATTAGACCAAAAGTATTTCATAACTGTGAGTATAACTGAGGAAAAATTGAAAAGTCAGTCTGGTCAGTTGTAATAGTAGGCATATAATACATATACCCTAATACATATAGTCTTTCATTTGATTGTAGGATCTCATGGATAAACTTTATTGACCTAGTGCAGAAATAGTAGGAACCTTAAAACATATACATACTTTAAAAATCAATTATGGTCAATTAAGCATTCCTATTCACTACATTGATGAATGAACATATCATAATTTATAGCCAAATCCACATTTCTTTTTTTTTTTTTTTGGATGGGGGAATGCAGGGCAATTGGAGTTAAATGACTTTCCCTAGGTCACAGAGCTAGTTTTTGTGTTAAGTGTCTGAGGCCGCATTTGAACTCAGGTCTTCCTGACTCCAGGGTCGGTGCTCTACTCACGGTGCCACCTAGCCACCCCTAAATCCACATTTCTAAAGACAAACTACAAACTGAAATGGCAATGTGAATTTTCAATTTATTAGCTTAGTAAAAAAAAACATTTTTTTTCACTATTTGTATATATTTACACTTTACTAACTTCCTTAAGACCTTGACATACTTTGAACACAGTTTAACAACTTTACAGCTATATCCTGATTCTTCTCCTCTCTCTAATGACTTACTTGTTTCATCATTTTGTTTTGGAAATTCATTTTACTAACATTTGGCTTATTCTGCGTTAGTGCAAAGTAAACTTCCTCCTTTGTTAAATGATCAGTGACCTCTGTGCATCTCATTTCATCTCATCTCAATCCTAAAATTGTTGGCATTAGAACCATGCCTATAATACATGCTATCATCAGTCAGTAAGCATTTATTAAGAAATTACCATGTTCTAAGATATGAGGGATAAAAAGACAAAGCTACCTGCCCTCATGGAGTTTATATTCTTTTAGGGGAAATAACAGATACATACATACATACATATATGTAAATATAAAGTATATGCAGAATAAGTATTGGGGAAATCAAAAAAGATCTATCTTGAAGAAGGCAACATTTGAGTTGAACTTTGAAGGAAGCCAGGAATGCTCAGATGTGAAAGTGAGCAGAGTTCATCTTATGCATGGGAGGACAATCTACAAAGGGGTAAAGATGAGATGAAATGATGGATACAAAGAACAGCAAGCAGGCTGATGTCAGCAAATGTGTTTCAAAGAAACACGCAATAGGTACTCATCCATTGAAAGAGGCTATTTTCAGATTCTGAATATGGAAGGTAGGGAGATGCAACTCAAGTCCCAGAGATGGCCTTAGAAACCCAGGAAGAATATTTCTCCAGGGCAGTCATTGTTCATCTCCCATTGGCTATTAAATGGGGCGTTTCGACATTGAGGTGAAGAAAGCATTGACTCCCAAGAGAGCTTAGACTACCCATTTTTAGATAAACAGGCATCTTACCAAATGACTACTTTTTTTCCTATGGGTATAACAGACTAAAAAGCAAAGCTTCCTATATAGTGTGGATATTAATCACTATCAAAGCACACAGCTGTTGGTTTAATTTGGACACGAATTTACTCTTAGTATGATTTTGCCACTTAAAGTATTATTGCCTGGGCAGCAGTGCAAAAGTAGACTGTCATAAGTGATCTTTGAAGTGTAAATGCTTGCTTTCTTTGCCAATTAGGTTGACATTCTGTGTCCTCCAATGCCCAAAGTCTACTGTAATCATGAAACAGAACCTTTTATGTTTGCTGATGTTTGATTTACTGATGCTACTGTGATCTGGTAGCTTGAAATTCTGATGTCAAGCAAGTCCAGCTAGACTTAAATGGAGTTTCTGAAGTACAAACCTGTTTGTTTGGCACGCAGTCGATTTAACCAGAGCGCACATGTAGTGGGGCAATGATTGAGTTCAGTTCATAAATGTAACAGCCAAGGAGAACATTTGGAGCAAGGAAGAACACTTGCTGGCTTTAAGGGTGGTCAGCTTCCCTCATTATGCCCTGGCACAATTCCTTGACTGGCAGAGATGCAACTCCATGCCTTCACCCCCCAATGCTGGTCTCAGTGAGGTGGAACCATTTGCACATGCAGCCTCAGGCTCTGGGAACTTAACAGAATTTATTGGAGAGCTTCATTCACTTCTTTCCAGACTTTACATATCCACCTTATTTGGAAAGATCAGCTGTTTCCCCCTCAGACACAATCTTCTCCCTAACTATCGAAGCATCTTGAAGTTAGCCAATAGTTAAGTGCTTTAAGTAACTGCCAACATAGTCCTTTCACACAACCACATTCTGTAGCAAGTTTGAAAGAGAAAAAGGCACTTTAATAAACTTCAAAAGGAATTCAAGGAGCAAAAGAGGACTTTTCAAAAATGAGGTGCTTTTTTCCCCAAAGTTACACTGGCTTCTTATTAAGAGAGCCTCAGTGGGTATCATTGTGACACTCTACAAAAAGCCTGACCCTACTATCAGAGGAACTTGTTTAAATCCTATCTTTTTCACTGCCTCTATCACTCTGGGCTCCTCCTTTAATCTCCCTGGTTCTCAGTTTCCCTATCTGTAAAATGAGAGATCTGGGCTAGCTGGACTCTGAGATTCCTTCCAGCTTAAGATATGTTATGATCCTACAATTCTATGTTCAGAGAGAAAAAAAATGGAAGACATTGACAACTTTGAGTATACATGTGACCAAGGTATTTAGGCCAGACATAGACTTGTAATATAAAGGGAGAATAATACAAAGTGGAATAGGAGGAGATGGGGGAAAAAGAGGAGGAAGAGGAAGAAGAAGATGATGGCGATGATACTGGAATGGCATGCCATTTCCTTTTCCACCTCATTTGACAGATGAGGAACTGACGCAAATAGGGTTAAGTAATTTGCCCAGGGGAGGAAGGGGAAGGACTAGAAGGGGGAAGAGGAAGAGGAAGAGGAAGAGGAAGAGAAGTAGAAGGAAAAGGAGAAGGAGAAGAAGGAGGAGGAGGAAAAGTTGTTGTTGTTAAAGCACAAGCAAAGGTAAAAAAAATTCCAGGTAATATAAAGTAGAAAAGGGAAGGGACAGCTTAAAAAAATTGTTAAATATGAAAACTAACAAAATTCATTCTCAGAAAAGGGAAGCAATCAAAAAAAAATAGAGAAAACAAAAAGAACAAAGAAAATTATTGCTGACTAGTGCAGCCTGTTTGTGTGAAACCCAGGAGAGCCAAAAAGCATTGCCTAGAAAAAGTACAAACCTATCAACATATTATTCAGATTGATATGACTCAGTACATACTAAGGACAGTCAATAGAAGCACTAAGAATATTGGAAGAGGACTGCTTTTAAAATTGTTCACCAGTTATTCTGGCATAATTGGAAAATTCAGAGAGGGGGTCACTATGATCAGTTGTCTGGACAATCAGACTACCAACTTGTCAGAGCAAAGACCAGTATTAACAGATAGACAGAAAAAAAAAGAATAATAATATGAAAAATACATGGCATACAATTGAAAAAACTTACTCCTGAACTATTTGTGCAAGTAATTGGTAATGAAACATGGGTAACTGACAGCAGAATTGACATTGACACTAATAGCAAAAATTTTATATAGACCTTTGCAAAACACTTTTCATAATGAGAGAACAAAAGAGCCTAAATAATGCCTTAAATAGTAACAATAGTGGTAAAAAGTCACTAGTACCTTTTAATTTAAAAAAAATCTGATTTACTAATTCCTAAAAAGAAGCAAGGTGAATTTTCTGCTAGAAATAATGCACATCTAAGAAACTTTCTGGAAATTCTATGATGAGACAGGGTTAATCAGGTTTAAATTATTTAAGAAAAAATTCTCTCAGATGACCATTAAGGAGATTTTTTTTCTTTGATCTGTAGATTGTACTGATTTTGGTGTGAGGAGAGTGGTAGGTTGAGTGAAGGAACAAAGGACAGTGTGTCTTTCAGAGAGCCAAAGACCGTCAGACCTGCCCATACCAGCACAAAATGAATATGAGCTTGTCAAGAATTCACAGTTCTGGGAATCCTCATCTTCCCAGGACCGCATCATTTCTTTTCCATCAACATTTTTTGTTGTCTGATTCAGTTTGTGTGAAAGTCTTGAAGGAATGGAAAATATAATGCATTCACAAGAACTTTCATTGAACCTAGTCAGAGGAAGAGGTGAGAGTTAAGGGCTACTTTGAAATTGCCCTGCTTGTTTAAGGAAATTGGGAGAAAAATGGGGCATGAGAAAATCACAAATCAGTTTGACTTAGCAAGGGGGAGTGAATGAAACTAGTCACCACAGGAGGAAAAGGGTAACTAAATCCAGCAATTTATCAAATCCTCATGAAGTCTTGAAAAACTCTACAAATTTATTCTTTTTCCAAAGGACATAGAAGATCTGCTACATTGCCCAGTCCTGTGGTGAACCCTGAAATCAATCCACTGCTGTTTCCAACTTTTGAAAAATAATATACTGCCATTGTCCACACACTACATCTTCTGACAAAATAGTTTTTAAAAAAGAAAAGTACATTGTTTAATCACACCACAAATTAGGCTTCCAAATCTCTGTCTCTCTCACTCTGTCTCTCTCTCTCTCTGTCTCTGTCTCTCTCTCTGTCTCTCTCTCTCTCTCTTTCTCTATCTCTGTCCCTCCCTCCCTCTCTCTGTGTGTCTCTCTCTGTCTCTGTCTCTCTCCCTCCCTCCCTCCCTCTCTCCCACCACCACCCCCCCCCTCTCTCTCTCTCTC
>NW_027185655.1:25087171-25100951 GCF_028583685.1 Petaurus breviceps papuanus
CCCTCTCTCTCTCTCTCACACACACACACACACACACAATTTCCCTCAAGATTAAATACAAATTCCTCTGTTTGACATTTGGAGACCTTCATAGTCTGGCTTCAAGCCTATCTTTCTAGGATGAGTAACCTTTCTTCTCCCACATGCTCTCTATGCTCTCAACAATGCTGAGCATTTCTTTTGCTATTTTCCCAAACAATACATCCTGTCTCTTATTTCTCTGGCTTCACGCGAGCTATCCCTGGTGTATGGAATGCTCTCCCTCATTAGCTCTTCCTCTCTGTACCCTTAGCTTCCTTCTATGGTCAGATCAAACTTCACTGTTTTTCTTGATCCCCTCCCTCACTGTTGTGAGGTAATGCTGTCCCTCACTCCCATCACTGGGTATTTATTTGTATGTAACCTACTACAGGTCAAGTTCTCTTGCTGTATCGGGGGGCATCTCCAATCATCCTGATCTATATCTGGTCACTGGACCCAGATGGCTCCTGAGGAGAAAGTGAGGCTGGTGACTTTGCACAGCCCTCCCTCACTTAAATCCAATTCACTTGCAAGTCATGACATCACCCTCCTGATGTCATGGTCCCCTTCAGAGAAAGAAGGACAAACTACAAATAGCTAGGTGGAAACTGTGGAGTAGAAACCAAGTACTTGGGTGTGGGAGGGACAATTTCAGGGCAGCTAGGTGGCTCAGTGGATAGAGTGCTGATCCTGGAGCAGGAATATCTGAGGTCAAATATAACCCCAGACACGTACTAGATCTGTGACCCTGTTTGCCTTAATCCACTGGAGAAGGAAAAGGCAAACCATTCCATTGTCTTCACCAAGAAAACCCCATGGACCATATGGGGTCACAAAGAATCGTACACAAATGAACAGTAACAAAAGCCTACTTGTCTATGAACATATTATATACATTTTGTGTGAAAATTCCTTGAGAGCAGAAAATGTATTACTTTCATACTTCTGTCCTTAGCACTTGGCACAATGACTGGCCCAAAATAGGCCCTTAATAAATGTATGGTGAGTGAGAATTTAATCATAAAATAAAATTCAAGGTTACCTTATATGTATTATTTCTCTTCTAAAAAGGTTAATTGTCTTTGAATTATACCAGAGTTTTAGAACAACGTGGATGCTTATTTTTAGGCTTCTGTAAAATACAATTTCATGTGTGCCAGAGCCTTTGAGATGTTACAAAATGCAGTCTTTATCTGGAGTGTCAAGGTAGATTTAGGTCTTGAAAAGAAGTTTTTTTTCATCTTATACATATAACTCTCCCCTTTCAACTCCATGTAAATAGGGCAAGCTGTGTTCTAAAAGACAAAGAATGCCCAAAGGGGGCTTTGGAATGAATAGGTTTAACCAAAACTATTTTATCCTAAGCCTTGTCCAGCTTTAATTAGTTATCAGGGTTAAAGAGGGTAGGGAAGGGGTCAAGAGCCTGAAGCAAATTCAGAACTGATGTGTCAAAGAATAGCGAAGTCTTGCACTGGGTAGCAAATACTGCTGTTTGGAGGTTAAATAATGGTCTGACCTGGCGTCAGCCATTATGGCTACTAATGGCAGCTGGTGGAGAAATGGTACACACTTACCAATCCAGGCTTCTATTTCAGGTAATTCAGACCTTTACCATCTAATCTTTTATCTTTAAAAGTTAATTATGGGGGCCACTATGTGGCACAGTGAATAGAACACCCGCCCTGGAGTCAGGAGGACCTGAATTCAAATGTGGCCTCAGATACTTAACAGAAAAACTAGCTGTGTGACCTTGGACAAGTCACTTAAACCACAATTGCCCTGCTTTCCCCCCTCCAAAAAGCAAATAAATAAATAAAATAAAAAGGAATTTTATGATAAAAAAAAAGTTAATTACGGAAGAATAGCAGCTGCATTCTCTAAAAGAACACTGGGACATAAGAGCACTGTCTGTGGAGCCAAAGGTTCAAATCACACTCTGACAGATAGGTGGATGAGTCACTTAAGCTCCATTAGCCTTAGTGATCCCATCTGCCAAGTGGGAAGGTAGGACTAGATGACCTCAGAGACTGCTTTCAGTTCTAATTTAGGTCCTTTTATTCCTCTGATCATAAATTTTCCCTATACACCATACCTGAGTAAGTCTGGTAAAGGTATCTTAAAATTCCATCAGATATTGTATACAGCAATAAAACAGCTGGAAGTACTTTCTTCTTTCTCAAAGTTTCCCAGAGCACTTTTTCTAGAGCTTTCTTCCTCTTTAGCACACTACCTTACATTCTACCTCTCTGTGTGCTAAATACACATTGCTCCAAACTTGTGTAATTTTATTTTAAAAATATGTGTCTAATAAGAAAAATTTTAGAGTTTTGACAAGAAGGTTTTATGGGAAACTCAATATTTAGTCAAATTAAAAAGAAGCATAAGTCATCTCTCACCCTTGATGGGAAGTTGGGATGACCTTTATGCCATGGAAGGGGCCAGGACATAATTTACATATCCATTGGCAGAAATAGCCAGACTTTTAAGTCAATTCACTTTCACAAAAAATGTGTTTATTATACATCTACTGTGTGTGATGGAAAAAAAATGTTTAATATTTTAAAAGAAGTTAAATGGGAAAATGGGAGTGATCAGTTTCTTCTCTGTTATTTTGATAGCCTTCTAAGACAGATGTCTCTAAGTTCTCTCTCTGTACTCAAAAGGATGCTTATGCTTATGATCCAAATTCACACTGTGTCACAACTCCAATATTTTATCCTTTAAAGCCTAAATGCCCTTGGCATTCTGTAGAGACAGGTCAATCAGCAGTATCAATGTAAACCAAATTATGAAGTTAGGTAATTTTATTATTACATTAGCCCAAGAAATAGATTTTCCCCTTCTAAAATGCCCCACATAAACAAATTCTTTTCCACAAATGAATTCTCACACCTATTTTAGTTTTCTAGACATGTTCTTAATTACTAATTCTATATATGATAAGGAATATTTCTTATCCCAAAATAATTTAGGCAAATTCCATTAAGTAGTTTCCACAATGTATGAGAAACTGACTAAAATGTCACTGAATTCATGTCTACTCCAAAATATGTTAAAATTTTTTTCTGGATACTTGATCTGGAAATTTGTTTTTAATTTCAAACCATTTGAGAAATGATAAAGTTTGAAAATAACTATATCTGCCTTCTTTAGCATTTTCCTATTGATACCCCCCTCAAGTTTTCACAATTAGAGGCATAAAGTTTCACAGTAATCACTACAGGGCCTGTTGTCATCCTGAGTTCTTCTTAGTTTAATGCTGTTCACCCTAGTGTCTCTGTCTCTATCTCTCTGTTTCTCTGTGTCTCTCTGTCTCTGTCTCTCTTTCATATAGGCATATGCCTATAGATCAGTTAATTGTTGCTCATCATGTCTCTGTCTCTGTTTCTGTCTCTCTCTGTCTCTGTCTCTCTCTCTCTCTCTCTCTCTCTCTCTCACACACACACACACACACACACAATTCTTATCCCTATCAGTTGACTGATGTATTGTCACTATATTGAGGTGACAGTTCTATAGTGTTTGATCACTACAGTCAGTGATGCTGGTACTGGCTTTTAAATTTTCAGTGTGAGAATTTATACCTTAGAAATTGTCCAATGCTACAAATCAGGGTTTGGTTTATCATTTTGTTGATTTCTAGACTTAAGAAAGTGATGGAGAAAATGTTAATAATATAGATTAAACTTAAAAGTGTTTTGTAAATCCCCCCCAAAAAAAGCTGGTTGTTAAATGTAGCACACCTTTGATTGTGGTAGACCTGGGTTTGAATCTTTATTTCTCTACTTTTTATCTATGCAAAATCAGACAAATCATGTGAATTCTCCTAGTCTCAGTTTTGTCATCTATATAAGGATGAAAATCCCTCCTTCGCTATCTCACAGGGTTATTGGGAGGATTACAAGGAGATAATAAATATGAAAGCCTTTTAGAAATTATAAAGTGCTATGCAAATGTGACTTTTTATTCTTTATCCTTTTCTGAAAAAGTCTACAGATAGCTGAGATGTTTTTGAATATTGTTTCTGTCGCAAAACATTTCCCGTTCTGCTTTAGATTTTTCTGGTGAGAATGGTTATATGAAGTAAAATGAAACTTCCCACTCCCTACATACTGGAGTCACTCTTGCATAGGAAAAAAGTATTAATTCCTTGACCTTGAGAATAGCTCTGACCCACAAAACACTTAATCAAGGTCACTGTTTCAAAACATTTGTCTTCTTATAATCAGGGGCATTTTCCAAACAAAATAAAATCACACCTGCCCTTAAACTTTATAATCTAATGTGACCCTGCTAATAGGTACTAGACCAATGATTCAAAAAGTGGAAACTGGGAACCAAAAAAAAAAAATGAAGTTTGGAAACATTGTTTCATGCAGATATCACCTGAAAGAATGTCTGGCAATTGCATTCATTCCTTTTTAGTTATTAAATACTTGCCATGCATAAATTAGCACTCAGATTGTTTTGTTTAAGATTATCAGTATTCATGTCAGCAAAACTTTCTGATATTCTTTTTTTATCTTTTATTTATTTATTTATTGTTTTCAACATTTCATTTCCACAAAATTTTTAGTTACAATTTTTTCCCTGTCTTTCCCCTACCCCCACCCCAAAATAGCAAGCCTACTGAATACCCCTTCCCCCAATCTGCTCTCTTTTATATCTTCTCCCATCACCCCCCTAACTTTCTAGTAGGGAAAGATGGATTTCTATACCCCAGTGCCTATATATCTTATTTCCCAGTTGCATGTAAAAAACAATTTTTTTTAACATTTGTTTTTACAACGTTGATTTCCAGATTCTTTCTCTTCTTCCTTCCTCACCCACCCCCACAGGGAAGACAAGCAATTCAATATAGGTTATACATGTGTACTTATGCAAAACGTTTCCATGGTACTTATATTGTGAAAGATTAACTATATTTCCCTCCATCCTATCCCACCCCCCACTTATTCTGTTTTCTACTTTGACCCTGTCCCTTTTCAAACGTGTTTGCTTCCAACTCACCTCTCCCCCAGTCTTTCCTCCCTTCTATCATTCCCCCTCTCATCCCCTTGCCCCTTACTTTCCTGGAGGGTAAGATGCCCAATTGAGTGCATATGTTATTCCCTCCTTACGCTAAATTCAGTGAGAGTAAGGTTGACCAATTCCCTATGCTTTTGGGGGGGGTAGCGAAATTGGGGTTAAGTGACTTGCTCAAGGTCACATGGCTAGTTTTTGACCCATTCTCTTTATAACAGTTTTGTCTTGCCTCTTTTATATGAGACAATTTACCCTATTCTATCTCTCCCTTTTTCCTTCTCCCAATATATTCTTCTCTCAACTCTTACTTTTATTTTTTAGATATCATCCCTTCATGTTCAACTAATCCTGTGCCCTCTGTCTATATATACATTTACACACATATACACATACTCATATATGTATTTATACATACATACACCCTTTTATACATGCATATATGTATGTATACAAATATATTCATATATGTTCCCTTCAACTATCCTCATGCTGAGAAAAGTCTCATGAGTTACAATTATTGTTTTTCCATGTAGGCATGTAAATAGTTCAACTTTAATAAGTTCCTTATGATTTCTTTTTCCTGTTTACCTTCTCATGCTTCTCTTATTGTATTTGAAAGTCAAATTTTCTGTTCAGCTCTGGATTTTTCATCAAGAATGCTTGAAAGGCCTCTATTTCATTGAATGACCATATTTTCCCCTGAAGCATTATACTCAGTTTTGCTGGGTAGGTGATTCATGGTTTTAATCCTAGCTCCTTTGACCTCTGAAATATCATGTTCCAAGCCCTGTGATCCCTTAATCTAGAAGCTGCTAGATCTTGTGTTATCCTGATTGGATTTCCACAATATTCAAATTGTTTCTTCTTGGCGGCTGGTAATATTTTCTCCTTGATCTAGGAACTCTGGAATTTGGCTATGATATTCTTAGGGGTTTTCTTTGTGGGATCTTTTTCAAGAGTTGATCAGTGAATTCTTTCAATTTCTATTTTGCCCTCTGGTTCTAGAATATTAGGGCAATTTTGCTTGATAATTTCTTGAAAGATGGTATCTAGGCTCTTTTTTTGGTCATGGTTTTCAGGTAGTCCAATAATTTTTAAATTATCTCTCCTGGATCTATTTTCCAGGTCAGTGGTTTTTCCAATGAGATATTTCACATTGCCTTCTATTTTTTCATTTGTTTGGATCTGTTTTATACTATCTTGCCTTCCCATAAAGTCATTAGCTTCCATTTGCTCCAATCTAATTTTGAAGGAATTATTCTATTCAGTGAGCTTTTGAAATTCCTTTTGCATCTGACCAATTAGACTTTTTAAGGCATTTTTCTCCTCATTGGCTTTTTTGGGCCTCTTTTGCCATATGAGTTAGTCTATTTTTCAAGGTGTTGGTTTCTTCAGTCAGACTGTTGACTCACATTTCACGATTTTCTTGTATCATTCTCATTTCTCTTTCCAATTTTTCCTCCACTTCTCTTATTTGATTTTCAAAATCCTTCTTGAGCTCCTCCATGGCCTCTAACCAATTCATATTTTTCTTGGCAGCTTTTGATGCAGGAATTTTGACTTTGTTGTCTTCTTCTGGTTCCATGTTTTGATCCTTTTTTTCCCAAAAAAATGGATTCTATGGTCTGATTGAGCTTCCTTTTTTTGCTCATCTTGCCAATCAATTACTTGACTTTTGAGCTCTTTGCCACTGTAAAACTTTGCTTCCAGAGTGGAGAGAGCTGTATCCCAAATTGTTGGGGGTTTTCACAGTATTGTCAGAACTATTGTTAGAGCTATGAGGAGGGCTCCCACTCTACAGCCACCACAAGCTCTGGCACACTGGTGTTCCTCATCCCAGGAACACCACCCAAAACTGCGACCCAGATTCAAGCTGATCAAAGCAAGAGTGACTACCCTCTGAAAGGTCACTTGGTACCCATATGATCTGCAGGTCAGGAGCTCTGGAGGCTGCCACATGGCAGCAACTGCAGCTGCTGTGCCTCCGAGACCTCTCACCCTGGGGGCAAGGGCCAGACCACACTCTTCTCTTACCCTGGATCAACAGGGTTCCCCACTGACCTTTGACTTTCTCTGTGGCAGTTATGGGTTGAGAAGTCTAGAAACTGCCACAGCTGCTTGTGATTCAGTCTCCTGAAGTCTGCTCCAGCCATTCTGTGCTGCTGGTCATTGATGCCCCAGGTACAGGTCCATGCAGCTCACAGGGGACTGTGCTAGACTCCTAGCCTAGTGTGAAAGACCCTTCCTGTCAGGCTGCCTTCAACAGGAGATTTGTTCCTCTTTGTCACTTTCTGGGTTCTGTAGCTCTAAAATTTGTTTACAATCATATTTTATAGGTATTGGAGGTGGTTGGTGTGGGAGCTTAAGCAGGTTCCTGCTTTTACTCTGCCATCTTGACTCTAAACCTTCTGATATTCTAAAAGGTTAAATTAAGCCCTTTAAAGAGAAAATGACATCTTCTGCCTTTCTTTGTATGCCCAGTGCTTGGAATAGTTCCTGGCATACAGCTGGTGCTTAATAAATGCCTATGCATTTACTGACTGATTAGTACTGAGGACCTTTAGCACCTTCTGATTTGGAAAGCTCTTTCTTTTTCACCGCTCCAGGAAACTGGTAGTGAAAGTAGTCTTGGCTGCATTTTACAGAGGACAAAATTCAGACTTAAAACAATTGACTAGTTAGTAATTATCAGAGAGGGACCCAAAAGTGATTCCTTACTCCAAGTCCCTGGACGCTGTTCACTATACCATATTGTTTCCCTGTATGGAACTCTAGGTTAAGAAGGAAGTCATTGTTGCATAATTGGTCAATGGAAGGTGGGGGAGGAGAAAGGAGAGTAGAGGAGGGAAGAAGGAGGTGGGAGAGGGGAGGTAACCTCCTCCCCAAAAGTCAAAAGGTTTTAATCTTAACTCTATCATTAATGTGACCTCAAAGACCCTGGACCTCAGGAGCCTTTAGCTGGGAAAATGAATGGGCTGACCTAGTATAATTGTGGCGTCCCTTCCAGTTCTAAAATTCTATCATTATATAGAACTGTGTTCTATAGTTGTTACAAGTGTGTGGTCTAAATGATGCCAGAAAAATAAGTTAAATGTTTTCTCAAAAAATAAAAACAATAATTTACTATATCTGGTAATGTGGTATTGGTTTGTAAAAATGAATTAGGGGAGCTGTGTGAACTTGGGCAAGTCACTTAACCCCAATTGCCTTGCCTTCCCCCCTCCAAAAAGGTAAAAAAAAATGAATTAAGGAAATATTATGTTCTTTAGTTACCATGTTGCTTAGTAACACCCTAAAAGAATCACTTAGAGCTATGGTTTTATGTACAGGGTTGTTTGTTTTTGTATACGTTGTATTTTTCGTCTGTGAAAATTTTGCATCCTTTTATTAGAATGGAAGCAGCTAAAAGGCAGGAAATGTTTCCTGTTTACCTTTCTATCTCAATGCCTAGCACAAGGTTTTACACATAATTAATGCTTTATTAATGTATTTATTCATTATGTATCATCCTACTGGAATGTAGTCTGGCAGAGAATAGGGAATGTCCTGTTTATGTCTTTATATCCTCAGTGCTTGGCACATAGTAATAGGTATGCTAATAAATGCTGGTTGACAGATTAATTAGAAGTAGCAAATCAAAGAGATTGTTGTTTGGTTATTACAGTTCTATCCAAATCTATGACCCCATTTGGGATTTTCTTGGTAAAGATACAAGAGTGGTTTTCCATTCTTTCTCCAGCTCATTTTACAGATGAGGAAACTGAGGCAAACAGGGATAAGCATCTTACCCAGGGTCACACAGGTAGTACATGATGAAGGCCAGATTTGAAGTCGGGAAGATGCGTCTTCACCAGACTGGGAGACTTCAAAAAGAAAGCACATGCTCAAAAAGGCAAGGAGGGAGATAGAAAAATGCCGCCCCCCTAAAAAAAAAAGTCAGGCAGAAAAGAAAAACTTCAAAGAATAGCAACTTAGGGCTACTAAGTGAAGAGCTAAATGTCTTCATCCTCTTGAATCACAAAAAAAATTAATTTTTATTCAGAATACTGTTTTGTTAAGAAAGGATACATGTAATTCATTTTAGACAGATTTTGATCAAAATGGGCAAAACTAAAAAATGTTCACCTTCCAAAGGTATAAATATGATATTGGAGGATTGGGGCGGGGAGAGGGGGGCAAGAATCTCCTAGGAGAGAGATGATTCTCCTGACTTGGATAAAATGGCAACGTCTTAGTTTGGGATTTAAGACTTTCTCCTAAAAAAATAAAAAATAAATAAATTAAAATTTTAAAAATGCATCCTGCTATTTCTATCCAAACTACTTTTCCAGTTTTAGTTTTGCTTTTTTAAAAAAATATTACCTAGTCAGACATGACAACTAAATTTTAACCAAGTGGCCATGCTATATGCTCCACCTCTTTGAAATTGTATAGACCTCCTGGGTGGAATGACTCTGCCTTTCAGAATAATCCTATCACTTTAAGCCTTGGTTCATGATCCCTGCAGATGAGAGTAGCTTGCTTTCCTCAAATTTGACCATAGCATTTAGCCTAGGGCCCTCCTTTTTCTCCCTGATAACCTGCCTTTTATTGTAATTTAGCTGCCTATGTTTTGTCCCCCAAATATAATGGAAAGTCTTGGAAGGAAGGGCCTAAGTCAAGCTTTATTTTGGTAACCCCAGTACCTTGCACACAGTAGGGAAAGGAGGGAGGGAAATAGTATTTATATGGCACATGCTGTATGCCAAGCACTGCAGTAGACATTTTACAAATAACTTATTTGATAAATAAATACCTGGTGAATATACAATGCCTCATTTCTTACTATGGCCAATTTTTTTGTTTTATTACACTTAGCATGGGGGTTTAGAGTAGATTTGCTTCTACCAAAGCAGATTAACATCTACTCTCTAATGTTTAGTATTAAAGAATTGTCCAGGTCATGTAATTTGCAAAGGATCATAGCCAGTATATGTTAGTGGCAGAACTTGAACTCAGATCTTGCTGCATTCCAAGCTGGCTGTCTACCCCATAATGCTGCCTATCTGTAGCATATACTTAGTAAACATATTTAAAATAAAATACACGCCACGACATTCAATTCTGTTATGTAATTAGACAGGTATTCCTTTAAATTAAAAAAAAGGAAAAATTCTTACAGATTTGGTGTATGTTTTGGGATAAGTCTGGTCATTGCAAGCTACTATATACCAACATTTAGCTTTTTTATATACCATTACTGAAGAATGCACTAATATGTGTTCCACACAACAAGGGCCAATAGTCATCCTTTCAGAATTCGTTTTAATCAAAACATTAAAAATAAGCCAAGGCCTCATACAAATAGTTAATTTTGACTGCTTTGGTTGAGTTATGTCTCTGATGGATGGGTAGAGAGCCAAAAGCAGATAAAATTAGCTTTTCAGTCATCCTTAAACTGCTCTGATATCATCTGGAAGCAAGTTCCATTTTTGAAGTGTGGTTCAGGTCTCAGACAAAGAGATAAAAGTCCTATATTTTATGATATAAGCTATCATAGCGTAAGTGTTGTGATTCAGAAATATTGAGTCATGTATTAAGTTGATGAAAATTAAAGCCTTCTATAAGATAATAAAACTAGCAGCCTCAAGCTTCACAGATTGATGTTCAGAGCATAGTATTTTTCTGTAGAGATTTGGAATGGGAATTTAAGAAACAGATACTCTATACAGGTCTCTCTTCTCACATAGAATTGAATAGGGTGTGTAAGGTTTCCCCTAAGATACATAGATACAGATATATATATATATATATATATATATATATATATATATATATATATATATATATATATGTATATAAAACTCTTAAGAAAATGCTGCCTGGAACCAAGGTTTTGGCTTAATCTCCTATCAAAATGAAAATCATAACACTGTAAATGTCACCTTTTGCTTTTGTAGTAAGGTGAGAAAAGCAGAGAGGGAAGTCAGAAGGTGCAAGAATCTTCAATATTACATCCAATATAAGTAAATCTTGATTAAACGTACAGTGCAAAGATTACTTGGGCAAATCTGCTTCCCTAATTTGAATAAATTATATGTGCAAAGCCAGTTTCAGAGTTTCATTAATCAGGTCCTTTGTCCAGATAGTATAAAGCCATCAATGACAGCAGCTGGGTTCTACATTAATACACAATGTAATAATTTAGCATGACTTTGTCATGTTACCAGAAATAAGCTCACAGTTTGAGGCTGTTGTTCACAAACTGAGTTTCTATTATGAAACCCACAAAGGAATGTTTCCAATAGTTTTATTGAATGAGAGAGTGCAAAGTGGATGTGACAGACTGATATAGCTAGTGAAAAATGGGATAGTGCTTTACTTGTTTAATATTTTGCAGTCTAACCTCAGTGGGAGCTTAGTGCTGACCCCTTTGTCATTCATTAACTTGGATCTCATTATAGGTGCTGTTAGTTTCAGCCCACGGCCAAGTTGTAAATGTGCCCACCATTGGTAAGTCAGTTAGTAGTTTTTTAGGGATATACTCTTTTGGGTTTTTTTTTCTGTGTTTCTGAGGATTTAATAATCCCCCCAATAACCTGAAAGAGTTAATTTGTCCATGATATGCATTTTTACTAATCTGGGATCAGAACAATGGAATATTAATGAGGAAACATCCAAGAGGAAAACAGTGATGCTTGTCCTAATATAAGTCTTGAGAATAATTCTCATATAATTTTGCTTAGACATAATTATATATTCACATATTTATTCTTAAATGAATACTTGAAATCTGATTTTTTTCAAGTGAAAAGATAATAAAGTAGTGATCTTTTGCAAAATAGATTATCACATATTAGTACTTATATAATAATAATAAATGTATATAGTACCTTAAGGTTTAAGAATCAATTTCCTCACAAGTCAAAAGAAACTACTATGAAGATTCCTTCCAGTCTCAAATAAGCTACAATCAAAATGTCATGAAGTATTATCCCATTTTACAGATGAGAAAATTGAGTTTCAAAAAATTGTATCATTTTCCACAGGTCACCAAGTAAAAACACAAAATGAATTGCAACACTGATTTCCTCAGGCCAATAAAGCTAATGAAATCAACTCTATTTTCTCTCATTATATCAACCTGTGTTCCATATTTGTTGCTACTGGCCTATATCAAAATGATAATGAAAATAAAAGTAATGAAAAACATTGCAGTGAGACACTACAAGATTCTAAAATGCCTCCCAAATCATCAAAGAAAGTTCTCCCTTTTCTATAATACAGTTTTAATGTTAAGTAATGCTATTGTATCATGCCTCTTTGAAAATTGGTCATCTTTCTGTGACATAACATCAACCAGCAACTAGATTATTTGATTTATCAGAGTATGCTATTGACCTACTGTGTTGGACACACACAGTTTGTGTGTAAGATAAAGGAAAGCTCTAGCCATCCACTGAGATAAATATCTCAAAAGAAATTCTTGTCATGACTAAGGTAATTACCTAATAACAATACCAGCCATCATGCTGCTGTTACAGTGTCATTCTTCCATTTTCCAGTGAAGGGAAATATCAGAGAGTAGAGGTATGGTAACAGATGTAGGTTAGAGAAGCTAAATATTAAACATGATGAATTTGGCAGGCTATTATTTTCAATATAATAAAATACCCAAGGAGTTATAATGGTTCTTGAGATAAGCTCTTTATTTCCTTAGGTGAAGATAGTGAACATAAAATTGTATAAGGGTGAATACCATAGTGTAGTTTTACATTTCTGTATCTAAATATTAAGGCCAATCAATAATGCCATATTCTTTAAAGCAGGAGCCAAATTTTTTTAGTAGAATGCACAGCTGATCTTCTAGCATGAACTTGTATAGGGAAGCAGCTGTAATAGCACCAACTTTGCTGCAGAGTTGTAGGGTGCAGAGTGCCCACTTACCCTTTAATGAATCATGAGTGACAGGTCGTAACTTTCTTATAAGAGATGAGGACAGGGTGTTATGACAGTGATCGATCTATGTGCTGCTGTGGCTTCAAACTGCAGGCTACCAATCTTTGATCTAGAGAATGGTCTCTAGGGAGCTAAGTGACAGTGGATGGAATGCTGGACCTGGGGTCAGGGAGACCCCAGGTCCAATGCTGCCTCAGACACTTACAAGCTGTGTGACCCTAGGCAAATCATTCAGCTTTTATGGGTCCCAGTTTCTTCATCTATAAAATGGTGACAATAACTGCACCTACCTCCCAGGGTTGTGATGAGGATAAAATAAGTTAATGTTTAAATTACTGTGCAAATTTTAGGGCACTATGCTAATATTTGCCATTATGACATTAGCTCCTTCCTAGTTTTCTTTCTGAGTTAAAAATTAGAAAGATAAATCCATATTTACAAATTTGACTTGACAAAGACAAAAGGTAATATATTAATTAATTTTGTATTAATTAATTAGTTAACTGGATCTATGATCTGATATACAATGAACACTCTTTCCAGTAGTACAGATTATTATCCATCCAGAATGACTCTTTTCCCCCACTGTGATTTCTTTCCCTATCTTCCTAGAAATCCTCAATAAGTGAACTTTTCATCTTATTGGAGGTCTTCCAATTGGTCTTTCTGCATTCCATGGACACCAGGGGGCTGCCCATCTGTTAGCATTCCCTCTGGTGTGCCTCCTTTTCTGAGTATATGTTCCCTTTACACACACACACACACACACACACACACACACACACACACACACACA
>NW_027185655.1:25100961-25103408 GCF_028583685.1 Petaurus breviceps papuanus
ATATATATAAACATAGACTGATAATATCCTATAGTTATATAGATAACAGTGAGATAGTATGATACATTAATGTAAAGAAATTAACCAAGAGAAAACATATACATTCATTTATCCAATAAATATATATTAAGAGCATTTAAGAAGTAACAATGCAGTTTTCATTTTTTTAAGAACTAGAGAGATGTGTTTTTTAAAAGGTAGTCTTTTTAAAACAGAATTAATTTCATGAAAATGATATGAAAGTGATATTTTGAAATTAAAATTTAAAATACTAAAATGGTCATCTTCATTAAACAGAATAAAAATGAAAAACACTAACAACTTCAAATAAAGAAAAATTATTTTTTAGTTATTCTTTTTAAATTATTTTCAGAATTATAGTAAAATATGGTTAATTCTTAAGGAGATATAAAAGTTGGAAGCAAGAATAATTTTTAGTTATTTCAGAAACTCTGTACTTTGGCAGAACTATGCACGTTTTCTGTGTTTTGGGTCACCAAAAATGAAACAGTGTTAGCTCATCTGAATTTAATATTTGTTGTGGCCTTGCTAGATTCTATCTAACTGCTGGTCAAGCTGTGCTTGTATCTACTTACCTGTCTCTTTTATCCACTAGTGTCTTTTCTCATCCATTTTTTTTTACTCAAAGAAAGTCTTCTTTTACTCCATGAATGTTTAAAAAATTCAGGTACACACACACATATACACAGAGAAAACATGTGGAGTATGTTTAATCCTCTAAAAAACAAGAAAAAGAAGACTACTGCTCTGCAATATATTAAGTCTGATATTTTTAGTGTTTTATCAATCATTCCCACTGTCCATCATTGCATATAAAAAGCCAAATACAGAAGACCAGATAAGAATTTCAAGATGCTGGATTCTTGGTGATAGATCTGTCGATAGTTACTGTCCCTCATCTTTTTCCCATTGTGAGCAGAATGTAATAATTTAGGATGACTTTGTCTTGCTACCAGAAATAAGCCTGGGTTATTTTTTAGCAAACTGACAGTTCTTGGCCTTAGCACTCACCACTAAAGAGGCAGAAATGATGCCCTGACAGAAGTATAGCAAATCAAAGAAGAAAAATGACCATAATTCATTGCTGAAATGACATTTAAATTTGTGTGTTAAGAATTCACTCTAGGATGTTTTGTGTTCTTTGTGTCTGCTTTTAGCAGATGATTTGTTTGTGGTATAGTAGAAACCACTTTTCCCCGCTCCAGGACAGACTGGCAAAAACCAGAAGTCATTACCGTCAGATAACATACATGAAAGGAGTCACTCAGGACAGGTCACTGTGTGGACAGAAGTCCAATGCACCTGTGTCCATCTCCAAAGACAGCAACAACCAGACAAGTGACCAGAATTGACCAGAATGAGCTCCAAGATCCAATGACATTGGAATGAAACACTCCATATTCCATTATTTGTACTTAAGTCTTTTACCCTCTAGTAAATCGATATCCTGTTTATGAAACCTAAATTATAACTATGTCCCATGACTTTGTTTTACAAGTTAAGCTACTTAATACCAATTAGCCTGTTATATTGATCTAGATATGGAATATGAGTCTCCCCTACATCTAATAGAGAGAGAGTAGACACAACTAAATCACTTATGGCATGGCCAAAGGATATTCCTCATAAATGATGAGAATAATTTTCTTAGATAATGTTATTTTTTTAATTATAAGTTTAGTCTAGTTTTTATTTAATAGTGAGATTTGCAGTAGCTGAATAATAGCAATGTACTATTAATTATCTTTTTGGGAAGGGGGAGCTGGGTCTGTGATTTCACAGGTGCACAGAATTCCCAATGAGGAAACTCCCTCCACCTAAACACCTGTTCAGCAGTTTATGGTGTTAGAAAGTTGACTTGAGTTTTGATAGCCTAAAGCACTTGCCAGTGCCAGAATATCATTATATGTCAGAGGCAAGACTTCAGCCCTGGTCTTCCTGACTCCAATGTTGTTCTGGGAATCCATGCTGCTAGAGATGTCAGACTCAAGGGCCCCAGGGTAGACCACAAAACTTGAAGAGAACCAAACTCAAATTTAATTGTGAAATGTTTAACAAAAAAAAATACAATAAATGTAGATAATGCTAATTCGTCATTGTCCAACTCAATATGTCACCCACAGGAATCCTTTTCTATTAGAGTTTGACACCCACCACTATTCAAAACCATGCTGCCTCTCTGTGATGAGGAATTATAAGCTTCTAGGAGTAACATTAGAAGAAGACTTACTTCTTAGGTAGCAATACTTTCTAGAAAGTAGATCTCAATATGAATCTGAAAAATAAATTTAAGAGCTTATTTAATAATTCCCTATCCTGAATGAGAGATGATAGATAGATAGATGATAGATAGATAGATACATAGATAGATACATAGACAGATAGATAGATAGATAGATAGATAGATAGATAGATAGATAGATAGA
>NW_027185655.1:25103418-25129188 GCF_028583685.1 Petaurus breviceps papuanus
AGATAGATAGATAGATAGATAGATAGATAGATAGATAGATAGATAGATAGAGATATTGATATATGCTTTGGGCATTAGCCTTGGTCTTTTCTAATGCAAACCAAATCTTTATTTTTACTCAAAATAAATTTTACGTGCATTTATAATTTGCTCTCCCACAAAGCTCCCTCACTTGAACAGTTTCAACAATAATAACAAAAAGAAGGGAAAAAATAATAATACAAATACCCTCACCATAAACATATATAGTCAAGTAAAGCACATTCCCACATTGGTTATGCCTAAATATGTACATCTCGGGGCAGCTAGGTGGTGCAGTGAATAGAGCACCGGCCCTGGAGTCAAGAGGACCTGAGTTCAAATGCGGCCTCAGACACTTAACACAAAAACTAGCCATGTGATCTTGGGCAATTCACTTAACCCCAATTGCCCTCCAAAAATAAAACAAAGCTAAATATGCACATCTCCCTCTGCATTATAAGTTCATAGCTTCTGTTAAGAGATAAGTGGAGTATTTCATCGTCATTCATTTGGACTCATGGTTTATCACTGCAGTGATCAACATTCTAAATAAAGCCTTTCAAATTTATCTTCCTCAATAATGTTGTCATCATTGTATAAATAGTTCTCCTGGTACCGTTCTTGTTGCTTTGCATCAGTTCTTTGTAGTTTCTGCGGAAACTCTCCATTTTGTCATTTCTTATGACACAATAATAAGCCATTATATGGATATACCATAATTTGTTTAATCATTTCCCAAATTGAGGATGCCCTCTTGGTTTCCAAGTTGGGGCTACCATAAAATAACTACCACAAGTGTTTTGTACATATAAGTCCCTTTCCTCTTTCTTTGATCTCTTTGAGGAATCAGCCTAGCGGAGGTATAATTAGGTCAGAGTGTACACACAGTTCAGTCACTCTGGGGATACAGTTCCAAATTGCTTTCCAGAATTATTGGACCAATTCAAAACTGTACCTGTCTAGGTTCACTAATCAATCTGTTTTCCCATTGTCCCTCTGATATTTGCAATTTCCCTCCTTTGTTATCTTTGCCAGTCTGATGTGAGCGAGGTGGTTGTTAATAGTATGGCTTTCTTCCTTTGAAATCTACCTGGTCATATCATTTGACCATTTCTCTAAATCGTCCTTTTTACTCTAATGGCATTCTATTTCTTTTAAGCTTCTAATATGACATTTTTTCAATGTTAGCAACAACTGAAAGACAGCCACTCTGTTCTGACCCACCTATTTTTTTCCTTTTCTATTCTTGTAGATGATGATTTTTTCCATGAGCTACCAGAAACTTTTCCATCTGACCCTCCTGAGCCTCTGCCACATTTCCTTATTGAGCCTGAAGAAGCTTACATTGTGAAAAACAAGCCCGTGAACCTGTACTGCAAAGCCAGCCCTGCCACCCAGATTTACTTCAAGTGCAATAGTGAATGGGTTCATCAAAAGGACCATATTGTCGATGAGAGAGTAGATGAAACGTCTGGTAAGTAAGTAGGAGATGCCAAAATCTAAGGACTTAAAAGATAGTTCATCCATGTTCATCACTTACTTTCTAGTTTTCACACTGGTCTCTAAACTCTTCAACTATAATATAGACATGCTGATAAAAATCTGGTCGTGTGTGGTGATTATCTCTGCTCACATACAACAGAATCAAAATAGAATAATGGGTCATCACCTGATTTCTGGTCTGAAGAACTAAAGAAAATTAAAACATGGCTTTTATTTTTGGTCCTAACTTGAGATTTCAAAATTAGGGAGAATTCCTTGATGTGGAAATCCCCCCTACTGATGTAAATCTATACAAGATAATAGGAATGATAGCTGCGATCTGTTCAAAGTGCCCAAATTATAGATGTTATTGAATCCCACTTAGAAGCAGCTGGTACCAAATAAGAAGGAGAGGCAGTTTCGTGCATGGGAAAAACAGGGTGTCTTTGAAATCTAAAGACTCGAGTGCAAATCACAACTCTGCTACAAATTGAGTGCAGTTTACTCATCTGTAAATTAGGGAGAAGAGTTCTAATAGCTGCTTTAAAGGACTGTGGGGAGGTGTGTTTTATAATATTATCATCCACTGATTTCCAAGAGTACATTAAACCAAATGCAAAAGATGCTGATACACATACAGTTCCAAAAGACTGATTTAGAAGGGTTTTTTTATCCTAAAAGATGATAGAGATTTAAGTCTATAATTCCTTAGCATGTGACCTTCAGCATTCCTCTGGCCCCAGTTAAGAGTCTCATAAAAACCTCAGTGCCCTATCCATTACCTGAAGGTAATAATAGCTAATATATAATATAATAATAATAATAATATAGCACTTACTAAGACCCAGGCACTGTGCTAAGTGCTTTACAATTATTATCTCATTTGATCCTCACAACAACGCTAGGAAATAGATGTATTTTTTTCCTCTTTTTACAGTTAAGGAAAATGAGGCAAGTAGGGATTAAGTGACTTGCCCAGGTTTACACAGCTGAGGCAGGATTTAAGCTCATATCTTCCTGACTCTAGGTCCAGTACTCTGTCACTATACTACCTAACTACCCAAAGAGGTATGAAGAAAACTAAGTAAAGAGGCTCCAGGAACTATGGTAATTGGATTAACAAGGGGAATGGAGTCATTGTTGAGTACAGATAGCAGCAACATCCTTCAAGTTACTTTGAACACTTTGGTTTTAACAGTAAATGGAAAAAGGAAGAAACCACAGCTGTTCAAAGACCAGGGAAGGAATTAGTTGTATTGTGTGGTTGCTCACAGTAATAAGAAACAGTAAACAGGAAGCTTAGAAGTAATAACCAAAACCATACACACTTCTGTGGTTGGTGGTACCCAAGCCATGTTTTTTGTTCATGAGCTGATTGAGTTCTCGTGAACGTATGCTTCTCTTCACATGATCACCAAAAGACCAATTCTTCAGGTTTAGGATTAGATGAAGGGAACTTGGCTGACAACCCTGAGGATTTAGTAGACAAATTGTAGTTAAGGACAACTTCCCTGATGGTGATTTAAATTTCATAATATTTCATAATGGGTGATCAAGGGAAGTTGTAGAATAGCTTTCTGGAGTTCATTTAAATTAGAGAGATGCTTACTTTCCTGGGATAGTTAAAATGTGATCCTGCCTAAAGGCAAGGGGATTGACTAAATGAACTCACAAGAATTCCTCCCAGGCCTATGGTTTTATCATGCTGAATTTCAAAACATAGTTGCTAAACTCTTCCCCAGATGACTTATGATAAAGATCAGAGGAGTGCTTCCGGACATACTTTGCTCACAGCCTTTCCCAATTGGCTCATTTTTTCCCCTAAATTTAAAAATAAATTAATTCAGATTGGTTCAAAACTTTGGATTAGCCAGAGAAAAATAGTGGCATGTACCTAAGGGTGACTCTGATCTCAGAAGTTGGATTATGCTAACTGTATAAAGATAAAGTCAAGAGGTTCCACCTTAGAAAAAGAGAATACAGGGGAACAAAGAAAAGCTTTCCTGAAAATGTCTGGTACATATAAACACACAGCAAACAAACTTGCAAAACTAGATTGCAGTAGATATTTGTCATGGTTATAAAACTTGTGATTCTGTGCCTTTTGGGTTGCGTGTTAGAGAAATACATGAGTTTATTGCAAGCTGATGATTGCAGAAATAGCTGGGTATCAGACAGGAGGGTAGTCCACTTTGGGGAATTGTGGAACCACTTGGTCTAATTACTCAAAAAAATAACTCTACCAGATGTCTTGGAAGTCTCAAGTGGACTGAGTTTTATTTGTTTCAGCTCATTTATTTGTGCAAAGTTCAAAAGCACACACTTTTAACAGTGGGTGGGGGGAGGAAGAAACCAGAACTGCTAAGTAAGATTGGGAAAGGAATTTTGGATTTGAGTGGCTGCTAGTAGTAATAAGAACTCCTGGACAGGAAGATTGGAATTTTAAAAAATAACATACTTCTGTTATTTAATGCCTACACCATTATCTTCATGTTACATTGATAATCCACAGGGAAAGACATTTCCTGGTCTGGAAAACATTCTATTTCCCATGTGCCCTTTCCATTCATTAATATTGTGTGCACATCATGAATGTACCAATATTTAAAAGTACCTTTCAAAACAATTACAGTCTAGCAATTATAATGTTAGCCATTCAGGATAGACTAGCCCAAGACCAAGATCAAGAAATGGGTACATTCCTTGCAGCTCGAAAGGGGAAGAGATTTTCTTTTTGGCTTCCAATATCCTTTATACTGTTATACAAATGACTTCCATGTCTATGTGGTAAGCCTGATCTCTCCCTTCAACCTTAGTCCTGCAGCTACAGCTACCTGCTGGAAATCTCCATCTAGATGACTCCTTGGCATATCATACTCAAATATATGAGGCAGACTTCATCTTCTCCCCCTTGCCATTGGGTGGAAGAGTAGAGAGAGTGGGTCTGGAGTCAGAAAGGGTCACAAAGCTATTAAGTGTCCGAAGCAGAATTTCTATCCACTACAACACCAAGCTGACAAATGCTGATAAGTTAATTGATTAAGAGATAGACATGTGAAAACAGCAATAATGCCCATTACAATCAAACTATAGTGAATCATATAAAATATACTAAAAGACAATTCCCTTGCCCAGAATGATTTTCATTCTGAATGGGTATTGTGGAAAAAGCACTTGACTTGAGGCAAGGAGGAATCAAAATTCAAATCCTGTCTCTGATCATTTATTCTTGATATGAAAATAGAAGACAAGCTCTGAGCCTCTTTGCTCACCTATAAAGTGGGGGGTGATAAATCTTATTTCACAGAGTGATTATGGAGTTCAAATGAGAAAGTATGCTAAGTATTTTATGTATTTTCAAGCACTAATGAAATTGCAGCTGTTATTGTCTCCAATGATTCTCTTTATTAGGTTTGTAAAGAATATAAGAATCAGAAAATTACAAAACTTATTGATGCTAGGCCAGTAACTTTCATTTAGATTTTCACCCAGTGACTATAGGTCTGGTATTACAAGTAGTTATGTTACTGTGTTGTGCTAAATTGTTGAAACATTCCTGCCTTAGAAGTTACAGAAAACTCAAACCTTCTACTATGCTGAGCACTTAGGGGCTATTACATTTCTAGTAAAAGCTTAAGTTGACTTCACTGAATTTCTATCTATACTTGGACCCCAAGGCTGCTCAAAATTGGAAATTTTCCAAGACAAACCTTTGGAGTTTTCTACCTAAAATGATTGGTTTCTCCTTTAATTTTTTTTTTATTCTGAATTCCAATAGGATCAGAGTTTAGAGACTTGAGGTTTCTTTGTGATTTTAAATACTATGTCACATTTTATGGTATTTTAAGATTTCCAAAGTCTTCTCCTCTCAATAACCTTATGAACTAGGTAATCAAAGCATTTCCTGTTCTATAGATGAGGAAACTCAGGATCTGAGATATAGTGATTTCTATAAGATTATGCAGCTATAAATGTGGATTTGAAATTTGATCTCACTTAGCTCCATAACCAGCATTCTTTCCCCTACTCGTACTTGGTCATGCCAAGGACAATTTTTTTTCTTTCCTTCTTATTTTATTATCATCACATTTTCAGTCATTAACAAAATGCTATCTGTATGCAAGTATGATACAAACAACACAGAGTAACTAACTTCAAAGACAGCATGCAGTGAAAATAGAACTACTATCTGGCATTTATCAGAAAAAAATCTAACAGCCTATGTCAGCTAATCATGACTCCTCCATACTCTCATCTTTTTCTCTTTGTAGTTTTGCCACATATCGGGTTTTCCAGAAACAGACTTCTCTGTCTGTCAAAGCTCATGTCTCTGAGAACAGCCAGAGTCACAAGGATCTCAGCCCAAGTACAACATTTTCACATTTGGGTTGATTAAAGGTCCTTATTTTAAACAAGTATCAATTATAGAAAGGTAAGCCCAATGAAAACACAGCTCAGGCATGGACCTCCTCCACAAGGACTCACATTCTTCGTACACTCACACATAGTCAGGTTGGGGGGGGAGGTGGGAGGTGCTAGAAGGGGAGGCCACCCTGCAATAACCTATTGACTCAAGGATCTGGGGAGGCCTGGTGTGGGAAATGTCCCCACCCTTGTGTGCTCCCAGTCCATTAACTCAATCAGAAATATCAGCTGAACAGAGAGAGGAGAGGCAAGAGAGTACCACACTATAACCCAGGGCACACTCACACCAGGGCCTTGAGATAGAACACTGCAGGCTCTGAGGGCTCACCTTACACCCAACTTCATCCCTCTTGAGATCAGCTCTCAGTGTAGAGCTTCTCTGTATGCCCCAAATTCAGGTAAGCTCTTCTGACCAAAAGTATTGTCTCTTTAGTGAGATGCCTTACCTCTCTCATGGCCATAAAACCTACATTTTTGCTGACTGTACCATAACCAGGCAATACATATTGGTGCCATAGTCACCAAAAAGTTCTGAGATTTCTGTTTTCCTATCACCTGCTGTATCTTCATGTCTACCACATACAAATTATATACTGGGAAAGGGGCTGCTGACCATCTTTACCCTGAGTAAGTCCTCCTTTGTGATTCTTCACAAGTCTCCCTATTTCTGTTTCTTTCAATGAACCAAAGGGGCACTGGAATACTTACTTCATTTGTGAGAAACCGGGAAAGTAGGTCATTCCATTTCCTGCCTCTGTGCCTTTGTTTCCCCATGCTTTGAAAGCTCCCCCACACCTTTTGGAACTGTGGAAGAAACATTCAATATCCTACATTTTGGGAACAAATCTGGAAACAATTTTAATTAAAGAATTATAATTCTAGGCATCTTATATTAGAGAGAAAGAATCCAAAAATGATACTTTTGAAAATTTCTTTCCTAAGTCTTTTTCCAGTAACAAGTTATAGGGTCCAAGAATAAAGATTAACTAAATAATCAAGTTCAAATAGGGGGGACAAAGTCTAAGCATTCATTTGGATTCATCCAACAGAACTATAGTCACCTAATTTTAGAGTTCCCTGAGGAATCATTTTCCTAAATCCATTCAGTTCCTCTTTTGACTGCTGCCTCTAATGATTCTCTTTCTCTCTCTTTTTATTTTAACCAAGTCAAAGTTCCACAAATGCTTTTCTTGGTTAAATTGATCAAAGACATTCTTCCTCTTACACTAGTCAGATTCCTGGAAGAATCTTTCCTGGCCTGATCAGGCTTTTCCCTTTAGAAAGTGATTAGTCTTCTGATAAAAATGATCTGTAATAAGATTTCTAGGTAGGACTTTCTTTTGAAATTGACAGTTAAAGAAAGACTCATAAGGTTTCTTATTTAGATTTTACCAAGAACTTTACATTAAAATACTGACCTAATATTATTTTGTAAAAGGTGCCGGTAGGGCAGCATAGGGGGCACAGTGAATAGAGCACTGACCCTGGAATCAGCAGGACCTGAGTTCAAATCCAGCCTCAGACACTTAACACACACACACACACACACACACACAAAAACCTAGCCCTGTGATCTTGGGCAAGTCACTTAACTCCAATTGCCCTACCTTCTACCCTCCAAAAAAAAAGTAAAATTAAAAAAAGGTGACCTAACCTAAAAAAGAGATAGGGATGGCTTTGTGTACTTCCATAGAGTTTAGCTGCTATCAAGGCTCAATTCTGTTGAGACCTTCTAGGGTCCTCTCTTGATTTTTCCCAGTTATCAGTATGTCCTTTATCCCCATCACTCTTATTATTTTTTAATATCCTGTATTTACTCATCTGTGAACATAGATGCCCCATGACAAATGGGACCTCCTTGAGGGCAGGGATTCTCATTTTCATCTTTATATCCCCACTGGGTACTTAGTAAATATATTTTGATTGATCAGTTGATGTGTGCCCACTAAGGTAAAAGAAAAAAAACAATCAAAATTTATACTGACCCATCTTCTAATTTAAGGTAAAGAGAGACTTAGAATAGTGAATGGCAGATTAATTTGGAATATTTTTTAAATCAGTTTTAGTAATACAAAAAGATATTGTAATAATATTATATGAACATGTTCATTGTAGACTCACTTCGAAATATTATTGTTTATCCCATATTATAATGCTGCTGCTGCTGATACTACTACCAATAATTTATTTAAAATGCCTTAAATACATTTTTTCGTTTAATCCTCCACTCAACCCTATAGGTTTATTATTACCATTTTAGAGATGAGAATACTGAAACTGAACAGTTAAGTGATTTGAGCTGGGTCAAAGAAGTGCCTAAGACTGTCTTTATCTATTACGCCCCCTAGTAAGTTTTCTCATTGCTTCTTGCAAGGATTCTTCCTAAGGTTTAACCAAATGAACTCAATTTACTTTCAGATGACAGGAAAATATATATGTATCATCCATAAAAGAAAAGTTTGTGAGTCCTACTTATATTTTACCAAATAATGAACAAAATATTAAAAATTATTTGAATTTCATATTTTCAATTCAAAAATATCAGTGGCAATTTCACCTCTCTAGAAGGATCGAAGTTAAATAGTAGTATGCTTTTATACCAGCAAAGATAAATATGTATAGAATATGCCCATTATTTTCTTTTAACCACAGAAACATTTATTTTGGAATCAGGAAATCAGTGGATTATATATAAATAGAAAAGTGGTAGGCACATCCAGGTAGTCACAAGACCAGAATTTCATTGAGTGTTTCTGGTAACATCATAAACCAAGATAAGAGTGGTTAGCAGTTTTTCATAACAGGATATCAAGATAAAATCCCCTTTTATTATTGCTTACTTTTTAAAAACCTATTCTTCCTTGCATCCATGAATCATCATCCTTGTCTAAGGAGTTGACTTTTTGACTTTAACACTATATAAGCCTCTCTTTCTGTCCAGGCCAAACAGAAGCAGAATCTGAAGAGATGGCAGTTCAATTCCTTGATCATTTTCTATAGAAAATTACATATTTAAATCATTTTTGCTTAGAGTTTTTTCATGACTCATCTGCATTAGCTCACATAACGTTACATAAACACACAAGTACATAAACAAATACATATTAAATAACATCATATATATCATACTACGTAATTATATTTGAATAGGATGTTGATTTGAACATTTTAATAGCCTAGATTTATTGAACGAGTGGCCAAAATACTACTGCCAACGAGTTGAGAAAATAATTGGTGAACTAGACGTCATTATAGGAAAGAGGAACTCTTCAAAAATTTCATAGCTATGGATATTTTTAATGTAAGAAATTGGATTTTTCCTCTAAAAATAACATTTAGAGCAAAAACATCAATACTTAAGTTTTTATTTTGTCATAGAAAATAAGGCATAAATTAATAGGAGTACAGTGTTTTAATCAGTAAATGCTCATTAAGGTCCTACTATGTGCTAGCTCCCTGGAGACTAATGAAAATTTGTCCTCAAAAAGCTTAGATTCTAGGGGGTAAGGAGAGGTGCACCTGTAGAGTTATCAGTATATTTTAAAATGTGTCCAAAATAAATAGGTATATACTAGCAGCTGGGGGAAGTGGGGCTTGAAAAGCTTTGAAAAAACTAGGAGTTCTAAGGGGAGGTCAGAAGATAGTGCATTTCAGGCATGGGCCCATTTGGCTGTATTAATGGTCGCCTGTGGTTGTTTTATTTGTATTCCTTAACGTTATACCTACACACAGATTATTTTCCGTTCCCCACTTAGGACCACTTCATGAGTTCAAGGAGAGGACTTTATGCTGGTGGAAGAAAATCAGCTTCTTATTAACATAAGGCTCTGATACTCTTAGGATCATACGTGTGAAAGCAAATATGGGAAAGCCAGCATTCATGCTACTTTGTAAGCATATTGCTCTATGAATAGCAACTATAGACAGGTTCTTCATTGTTGCATTGATTATAAGTAAGAATAAAGGGTTATCAGGAGCAAAGATAAGGGTAAACTTAACTCCAGCAAATATATACGAAGGGGCTGGAGTGAATTTCTTTTACATCCTTTTTCTAGGGAAAAATATATGTATTAATTTCTCTAAAATAATTAAAGTGGTGGAATAAGTGTTTCATTTAAGAAAGTTTAGGGCTGGCAAGTTGGCACAGGGAATAGAGTACCAGCCCTGGAGTCAGGAGGACCTGACTTCAAATCTAGCCTCAGACACTTAACACTTACTAGCTGTGTGACCTTGGGCAAGTCACTTAACCCCAATTGCCCTGCTCTCCCCTCTCCAAAAAGAAAAAAAAAAAGAAAGTTTTAGATGGTTTCAGTCAAAGAAAATAGATCCCACAGTAGAAATGGAAATTGTGATCCAAATTTGAGTATCACCTTTTGGTCTTCCTGTATGGTTTTTGTCCAGCCATTGTGGCTGATTGAATGCAAATTAATGAAAGTAATTATGCATTTCCAACTTCTTTTGCCTTTGGGGGCAGAAGAGTGGAATGAGATCAGATTGCACCCACATTAGACCAGTATGATGTATGTGTGTGTATAATATATTTGTATATACATACATATACAACTGTCTCATTCAAAATGACTTTCCCAACTAGTGATACACTACCTTCTTTTTCTTTCTGAAATATTGTTCTCTTACTATCTGCTCATTATTATGTGATCAATCCTCAAAGGTAATTCCTTCGTTAATAAATCTCATATTCAATGAACCTGAATACAAATGTATGTTGTATGTATTTCTTAGCAGTGTGCCTTACTACACATAAGACTATTCGAGTCAGAAACCACAAGGTCCTCAAGGAAAAGTCTACTCCTATCATATACTCTGAAAGAGTACTACCTGAGGTGGGGTGGGGCAGGAGGGGGGCACAAAAGAAATGTATATGAGACTATCATTCCATACTAAGCCAAGGGCTGACAAAGAAAAAAGCCCATCAGGCAAAGAATAATATAACCAAAGATTCAGAATAATTCAGGGGAAAGACGTGTCCTTAACTGTCTTCAGAATGTTAGTATATTATAAGATAGGATTCTTTGAAGCCCCAGTCTCATAGGGGAAAAGACAGCTAGCATTCAGTATAAATCATGGACAGAAAAACAAGTGGACTGACAAGTAGAAATACAGCTTCATGGCTTTCCCAGTCATTGGTGACAGGATCAGTATGTATTTATCAGACCCCTGGGTAGTTAGATAACCTTTACTTTCTGATTACTTCTTTTTTCTGATTATTTCTTGAATGTCCCTTCCTGTTCCCCTATCTATTAAATTTATAAGAGCATGGAAAAATAGTCTCCTGGAATAGTAGTGAAATTCTACTGTTAGAGTAAATTAAAAGTTAACAGGAAAACAAAACTCAGGAGAATGTGCCTTGTGATGAAAGTCCTGAGGAAGAAATAATGTATCTCTGATATACTTGGCATGGAATAGATGATATATGACTTTTATGACAGCAGCTTCATGATATTGTACAGTTATATTTAATCATCTTAGTGATAAAAAAGACTACAAGCAAACATACCCATTTGTTGAACACACACAAATACCTCATTACAGACTTGGGTGGGGACAGAATATAAAGCCCCTTAACCATTGTATCTGTGTGGTAACATGCCATTTGATCATTCAGTATGGGAGGTGAGAACGATGTCTGGGTAAAGGTTAACATGAGAAGTGAAGAGGCAAGAGTCAAAGTTGATTGAAGTTTTGGACTTGGGTAGCTGGAAGGATAATATTGTATTAACAGATACAGGAAAATTAGGAGCAGGGAAAGATTTCAAGGAAAAAGAGAGAGTTCTGTTTTCATGTTGAATTTGAGATGCAAATGGGACATTCAGTTAGAAATTCCCAATAGGGAATTGGTGATCTGAAATTGAAGTTCAGTCAATTATGAAAGAAAGGCGTTTCCCTATTGCCTTTATCAGACCTGGCAAGCCTTCCCCACACTAGGTGCATGATTGTACAGAAGCATGAATCGAAGAAAATAATGCTCATCTAAGCCCCTCGTGACCCAACAGTCACTTTTTTATTTATGGACATCATCTTTGTCAGCCCCTGATCCATGATGGTTTTTACATCATGGAAACATGACAATTCTTCTGGACACATTTACTCTGAACTGTCTATTCCCATTTCACTGGGAAAATAAAGACAAAATATTTTAAAGAATTGAAGGAGACAAGCTCACTATATAATTTTCCCCTTTTAGGAATGAATATTGCATTTATATTTTTTTCTTAGTCCTGCTACACAATAGGAATATAAACATGGTGTTCAGAATTCAGCAGCTTTCTGTTTGCTTCCCATATGGCTTCAGTTCAATAGACTTTCCCCCGGATTTCTTCAGCTTCTCCTAGCAAAGTACTAAACAGCTATTATTCCTTTTGCTTGCACATTGAGATTCATCAGCTGCTCCTAAACTGCCTCAAAAGTGCTTCAATTTTGCATGAGCACTAAGCTGGGGACTGGGAGACATTACCCAGTGCTGAAGGCCCAGATCATTAGAGAGAGCATGTAAATCCTCTGAACCAGAAATAAAAAGTGCAGAGATTTCCATTGTGAAGTCTCAACTGCAGCGTTATGTAAAACATGAACCTCTGGCAGGTTAGTATGTGGCTTCTTTTTCCTCCTAAATTTTACTCCTGCTTTCTCACTTCAATGCACATGTCATATCCTTTTATTTTGTTTTAAATAGTGGACTAAAGTTGAATTAGGGGTATATAAAAGTAATAGCCATTCTCTGTCACCATTTCTCTCATTGCTTTTCATTTTTAATGGGGTTAGTAATCCAAAGTATTGGTAGGAGACTATCACACGTCTAAGAAAAATAAAAGAAAGACTGCTAAATAGTAAGAAATCATCAGTGGTTGACACTCATACATAAACATTCAGGGGACAAAAATCTATTCTTTCAGAAAGTATAAGAATCACAAATACATAGGCATTGTGTAAATGGGCAAAACTCAGGGTCGAGTCTAGAGAAGTCTGTGATAGTGAAGAGCCAGAAAGAAGCAGGAATACTCCTCCTCACTTTATTGATTTAGTTAGGAAGGACCATTACTTTTTAAAAGGAGTCTTTCTTGCGTTTGTCTAAGTCATTGGTTCTCAAACTTTTTGGTCTCAGGACCATTTTATACTCTTAAAAGTTAATGAAGATCCTTCCCCAAAGAACTTTTGTTTATGTGAGTTGTATCTATTAATACTTAACCATATTAGAGATTAAAACAGCATAGTATTATTAGGAAAAGTTTTGACTTTGCAGACCACCTGAAAGGGTCTCAAGGACTCCAAAAGGTTCCTTGACCACACATTGAAAACCACTGATCTAAGCAACAGGTTTCATTGTCACTGGATCTAATCCTCCAAGCATTCATGTTCTGTCTCCCTGTCAGTCCTTCCTATAGCAAGTTAAAAGCATACATATGTCCAGTCCTTCCAGAATATTGGGGAAAGGCATCTATTTTCTGTCAGAACAAAGACTGCCATGCCATGATGCTTCAGTCCTGGGTGCTATTGGGTACCTCCTAGTGTGCATGGAGGAAGCATATATGGCATGAAAAAAGAAAAAAAAACAAGTAAATGAGCATTCCAGGAGCCACCATTAAATGAACTTTTAACATATCTCCATTTTCTATCTTAATTTAATGTCTCATTTTCTGTGAATGTTTTGACCATCAAAACAGGCAATGTTTAGGATGATTCTTGTTTGTTTACAGGGTAATTAATTTAAGAGCAAAACTTTTAACTAGATCATTTAGAGATAAATGTACCTATGATTTCCATCCATATTTTGTGGATAATCAATAAATGTTTGGATCTATCAATAAATCAAATAGCTAGCAATCATGAAGCACCTGGTATATATCAGACACTAAGAAGACACACAAAAATAAAAGTATATGCTTTCAAGGCGCTCATTTTCTTTTTCTTCTTTTTTTTTTTTTACTTTTTGGAGGGCAATTGGGGTTAAGTGATTTGCCCAAGGTCACAGGGCTAGTTTTTGTGTTAAGTGTCTGAGGCTGGATTTGAACTCAGGTTCTCCTGACTCCAGGGCCAGTGCTCTATTCAATGAGCCACCTAGCAGCCCCCAAGAGCTCATTTTCTATGAGTATAAACAATGCATCTGCTATACATTGATGATCACACATGTTATTATTTATCTAGGAACATACTTGAAAGGAAGTTAACATTGATTTAGTCAACACTGCATATAGAAATGATGTGTGGGAAAATACTACATAAATCACATTTGAATGTGAAAGAAATCTATTATGAAACTGTAAGAACTGAGGAAATGCTAAATGTACAATCTGTAAAGTCATACATCTACAGAAGTTTTCTGTTGCTAACTTGATTTCTAGTCAAATAAAATTTAACCTATCAGCACATCATTTATACTTGTGCCATTATAATTTTTCCTATGCACTGTTTTCCATATGTAACAAGGCTAATCAGTAAAATGTCATTTCATTACCAAGTTGTCCAGTCTTAGCTACTACTCCCCATGTGTATAGTTTCCATCATTAGAATAAAAGCCCCTTGCAGACAGTTATCACTGTCTTTTCTTTTGTATTTCTATCCTTAGCTTGTTTTTGGTTTTTTTGGCGTGGTGTTTAGTATACTCTAAGGCCTTAATAAATGTTTTTTCATTCATTCATTCATCCACAAAAAAATAGAAAACATTTCTAAAGCTCATTAATATTTGTAAAGCTTACATATATATACATATATATTTTATATATATATATATATATATATATATAGTCTCTTTTGACCCTTAAGACAACCCTTTGAAGCAAGTATATTGGTATTATCCTTACAAAACACTATTTAAGCGCTCTAGGTGGAAACAAATGACCTCTCCCAATTTTATCTATCACTTGACACCTACTTCCAATGGTTATACACTGAAAAAAAAAATCCAGTTGTCATTTTGCCTGCCTTCATCACCAAAATTGTTCTATAGCCAGAATGCATATTTTTTAAATCATGCATAAAGGAAAGGAAGAGGAAACAAAACTTGGCCTGGAGATATGAACAGACGTATGACTGAAGCTGTTTGTTCTGTTGGCAGTGTGAACATGGTTATATAAATATCGTAGGGAATTGGGGGTATGTGGGCAATAGTAATTTGGAAAAAATGCAGAGAACTCCAGCGTTTGGATAGCAAGCAACAGATATTGCAAGTGATCAAATAAACCAATGATCAAGTATCACCTCACAGTTGTATCAAGTTGTACCTAATATTTACATTTCCTTCACCATTATACAAACCAAGAAATAATACTAAATGAAGAGAGAATGATGGCAGTGATTAACTCTGATATTTTCCTTTCCTCCTCTTCCCTCAAAGAATCACAATCTGGAAATAGTATATCTTCTCTGCCATATATTAAATGACTTTTCAAACTCTTTTGAATCTTTAGTGAAAGTATCTAATGGCAGCTAGTCAGCATGTAAGCTAAAAATCCCGTATTGTCGAAATTATGTTTGAAAATCCCTGAAATCACCCACACGGTGTAAGTTAAGGTTTTGAAATGTTGGTTGCTGGAAAGGGAGTAGGGATTCTTTAAAAGAAGGCAGTCTTTATCAGAGAGCAGATGGAGTTGAAATGGTTCCCATGGAAACAATTGCCATGTGAATTTTGTTTTTCACAGGAACCTAGAGCTAGGTTTTTGATCAAGAGAGAAGCAACAATGAGAACTTCTGTTCAAATTGAAGAAAACAAAATCAGGTACAGCCCTAACTGACAGGAACACCGATGATTAGGGTACAAATGTTGGTGAAAGGAATTCACACATCATTTCAATTCTTTTTATCTGGTCAACATATAACTGAATAACTGTTTCGTCATCATGAAGCCAGAGAGGATACAAAGGAAGTCAGAAGGGACACAGGTTAAGTGTCCTACATGACCAGTAATGCCAGGAAGGCCAACTGAGATTGTCTTCATTAACTCAACCAGCCTAAGCACTATATAGAGCATATGAATATAACGAAAAGAAGAGTCAAGAATCACACGCAGAAAAACACTAGTGTTCATACTACAAAAAGCATGACTGAATTGAGATCAAAAGAAGGAAAATCAGATTCATGTCTTCCTCTCTCACTCAGGCTGGGGCCTACACTCAATGAATGGAAAGATCAGTGGGACTGCTCATATTATTTGTTTTTTTTTTTTTTTACTTTCTTCATTTCTTTGTAGAAAGAGCACTGACTTTGGAACCAGGGAAGCACATATTACCTGTGCGAACTTGTGCTAGTTATTTCACCTTTTTAGCAATCAGTTTCCTCATCTATATTTATAAAATTAAAAGGTTGGACTAGATGACCTAGAATGCCGCCTTCTGACTCTGAATCTATGATTCTATTATCTTTGCATGTATGTGTGGGGAATAGTAGTAGAGTCTAGTATGTGTACTTGCAAAGTTAAATCTTCATTTGATCCTATTTCATTCTATAGAACGTTGGTACTATAAACTTGTGCATTTCTGGAGATAAGTAGAAATCTGGTTGTTAACTCTTCCATATAGACTTGAAGAAGGTTCTAGATAAGAGGAGGATTATTGGTCACATCCAACAAAAAGTGGTGTACAAAAAGAATCAGAAGTATTTAGCCTGCCTATGCTATATGAGCTATCATTAATGACGTTTCTGGCAAAACCAATAAACTATAACTTGTGATTCAGTTCCGTCGTGATTCCAGAAAGATGAAGTTATCTTTTGTTGATAAAAATGCTTATCAACTCATGCAATGAGAAATAAGCTGCCAACATTGCTAAAGGAATGTAAAAAACAGGGTGTTAGGGGCATATTTTGATAATATTGTCTTCTCTAATGCTGACTAAAATGAATTCTTCTCTTTGCCAGTAAATGAAGTAGCTCTAAGTTCAAAGACACAGAGAGAGTAGGCAAACAGTCAAAGAGAAGCACTGTGGTATATTTCAAAATGAACTAGTAGATCCCATGATGTCGTCTATATTTTCATTAAATCCTCTATCTTTCCCTGTGGGGTAGTAAAAGAACACTGGAGTGGCAAGAATTTGTATGTGTGTAGAAATACTTGGAAGTGAAGGGAAATACAAAATCTCCTTCTGAGAAGAGTTCAAAATACTTTCTGCTGGTGCCTAAATTTTGAAGAGCTATGTATATACGTTAGCAATAAGGATTGCTATTTCACTAGCTGAATTCTTCCCGAAGAGTGTGCTTGTAATTTTTGTTTTAGGGTTTCCCAAATTTATATCTCAGGGAAGACTGAACTTTTCAAAGGACCCTTGCTTTCCATTTACTGTAATCATCACTTTTTATTTCTTTTATGTGTGAATACCAAAAATATGCAAATCTAAAGTTAAGCTGATAGTTTTCTGGTAATTTTCTAGTTATATAATATGTATATTTCTTTACTAAATCAAACCTAACATTTTCTGTTCCCTAAAAATATAGACAGACAATTATAAAGAAATCATAGGATATATCCATAAGATATAGGAGCTAGAATGACCCCAAGAGGCCATCTAGTTCAACTCTCTTATTTTGCAAATGAGGAAACTGAAGCCCAAGTGACTTGCCCAGTCATTCTTCAAATATCAGTCTCAGCCAGAATTATCCTATCACAAAATCTATGGAGAGAAATGTTTCTCCCATAAAACCTTGGCAACCAGCTTTCAAGTTACTGGTTGAAAAGATATAGAGTTGTAATGATGGAAATTTCCTATTTGGCATTTCTCTGTAACAGAACTTACTTGTGGAAATTCCTGTCACTAAAACAGATCAACATTTCCTCATGGATCAGCAGCAACTCTGAAGAGAGTTAGCTGAGGGAATGAGAGGTTAAGAGCCTTGCCCACGTGACACAGCTAGCATGTGTCAGAAGCCAATCTTGAATCCAGGTCTTTCTGAATCCAAGCCTGTCTCTGTATCCACTGTACCACACTACCTCTCATGTTTGCATATGGGGTAAAAGAGATATTTACCACTAGGGTATTGTTCATTTTCTTCCTCTCTCCCTCCTGTAACTTTACAAGCTACAAACACATGCTACTCTTTATACTCTCCAGGTAAATAGGATAAGAGTAGAGACCTTTGCTTTGAACACCTCAGGCATAGATCTCATATGTCCTACATGTATCCTCTGCCATTTGGGGACAGTAGAATCTATTTTATAAAAACTCTAGACCTTTTTTCTTGGCATAAAACCCCCACATCATCATGTAGTGATTTCATAGCCATGGAAGACCAGACCTTTGGGAGTGCCTCCTATTTTCTTATACCTTTTGTTAAACAGATATGACCTGTCACAGTGCTGTATATTTCCAATTGAATATTTTCAAATTTTGCCCCATTCTCTTAATAGTAGGGTATGTTCTGAGAAATGAACATTGAGTCTACATGGGTCACACCTTTTGCTCTTGTCTCATATCATTTCTCCAAGACCTTCATCACCAAGGTATTCCTACCACTACTCTGAGAATAGGCAGGAGAGGAAAGATTGTTCAGGAAGCCCAGGTATAAGGATCAGACACAAGGTCACACTTTGTACTTTGATGTGTTAGTGGCCCATATGTCACAGCCTTCATGTTTTCAATGGCTTCATACACACAGGGCTTAACTGATACGGCATGCTAATCCTCATTGGCTAGTCATGAATTCTAGAATCTTTGTCTAGTACCATGATCCAGCTCTACAGAGTCACATCAAATCTAACAATGGCCAATGTTTTTGCACAAGAGTTATACACATCACAGTTTAACAATGACTTCAAAGTATAAAGAGTAGGGTATGAATGATGACTCAGCCAAGAAGACTGAGGAGGCTGAAATGCCATTGGGCAACTAGGTGGAACCAGTGAATAAAGTGCAGAACTTGGAAGCAGGAAGCCTTGTATTCAAATCCTACCTCAGAACCATGATGGCTGTGTGGCCTTCAAGTCATTTAATCTCTATTTGCCTCTGTTTCCTCTTAAGTAAAATGGGGACAATAACATCACCTATTTCACACAGTTGTGAGGGGAAAAATATCATTTTAAAGAACTCTGTAAACATTAAATCACTATAGAAAAGTGATGATTATCATGATGCAAGGAAACTGAAGCAATCAACGAAATAAGCAGCCACGGTATTCAAGGGGACATCAATGTATATCTTGAAGAACCCAAATATGAAAGCAGGAATTTGGGGTTCAGGTAGTAGCTAATTGATCTGTCTCAGTCCTTCTAAAAAAGAACAGTTTTTCTCATTCATGCAGATTAAAATTTTAAAAAGCACTTTTCACTTAAAAGTCAAATTTCATTCATTTCCTATATGATCATTTCTATCATAAAAATCATTATTCAAATATTAAATAGATACTGATTAAATATTATATAGCTTGAAAGAAATGGGTTTCACTTTGCATTAAATATGTAATTTTTAAGATAAGAAATACACTTGAAATTCTTGTAATTAGGAAGCAAAATGCATGTGTATATTTCAATAAACTCTGTGCCCTGTAAAATTAATCCAATCTGTATCACACTTTCAGAAAATTTCCCCTTTTCATTCTAAGAAATATTGACATGCAAGTAAAGTATAATAATAGCAACCATTTGACTTCTCATTTAGACTCAATAGATCAGAAATACTTTTTGGCACAAGTAGGTTATGGTTTGACAGCTTTTTCCAATATATAAATTAAGAATAGGGATTAAACAATAGGGACCAAACTGATGAAGCTAATATTTTTTGATTATGCAGTGATAAATGAAACGGTGAGAACTGACTTTCCAACTCATTACCTGCCTATATATCTGAAGTAAGAAGTTTTGTTAAATTGTGAGCTCTCTCTCTTAGGATTTCGGTGCTTCACTCAGTATCATACCTTTTTGGAGATCTGAACACTAAAGGCGGAATAGGAACATCTTTTCTATAACATTTGGAATCTGAAATTCAATGTTAAAAATTGGTAAAGAATCTTAGGATTTTGTATGAAGGTAACTTGGTAAATATTGCAACATGAGGATAGAAAAATGAAAGGTTTCTCAAAAGACAATAAGGTCCTTTTTTTAAAGTATGTTAGAACTCAGTAGAAAAAACTAAGTCTGCAAGGCCTATATAGTTCATGGAAAGCATGAAATCTCAGTTGTAATGAATGTAAGAGGTCACTTAGTTTAGCCATAAATAGAAAAATCCTTTATAATATCCTTGGTTTAGGGAGGGTATTTAGACCATCCGTGTCTCTTTCCTCTCTGGGCTGGACTCCAGACTTTCTCTTTCTGTAATTTAATTGGCAGAAGAAACTTCCAAATGAATTTCCCTTTCTCTCTTCTAAGAGGATTGCTTAGAGGATTACAAGGTTAAATGATTTGCCCAAGATCACACAGCTACTCTGTGTCAAAGACAAAATTTGAACCCAACTCTTCCTGGCTTTTTATCCATTATGCCAGGCTGGATCTTCGTACACATATGTGTACATATAGATATACATAAAGTGCAATTTTGTCTTTTTTATTCATTTGCTCAAAAACATTTATGGATCACAATCACCTAACAAAAAAGTTCGAACTACTGATTGTGGCATTGAAGGCCATTCCTAATCTGCTCCCAGTCTATCTTCCTAGCCATATTTCCCATCGTTCCTTTGCTTTATCCTGTGTTCCAGAAAAGTAGACTGCTGGCATTTTGCCATTTCCCATCTATGCCACTGTTCATTCTGATCTCCCTGCCTGATAAGACTCCCTTCACCTTTCCCTTTTTTCCTTTCTTCTTCTCCTTCTTTTTCTCCTCCTCCTCCTCTTCCTTTTCCTCCTTTTTCTCCTTCTCCTTTTCCTCCTCCTCCTTCTCTGCCTCCTTTTTCTTCTTCTCCTCCCTCACCTCCTTCTTTCCCTCTTCTTTCTCCTCCTTTTCCTCCTTTTCTTTCTCCCTCCCTTCTCCTTTTCCTCCATTTCCATATAATATAAGATTCACAGAATTTCAGAGTTAGAAGATACCTCAGTGGCCATCCTGTACAAACCATATTTCAACAAAAATCTCACCTCCAACAAATTGTTGCACAGCTTTTGCATGAAGATCTTAGGAAGATCTACTCATTATTTCCCACAGCAGCCCATCCCTCTTTGGGATAATGCTGATCATCAGGAAGTTTTCCTTAAATCTAAATTTGCCTCTTTCACCATTGCCCCTTGTTCTTCTCTTTGGAATAAGGCAAAACAAATTTTCCTCTCATGTAACAGCCCATCAAATACATGATGATAGTTACTCTAGCCCTTTCTAAGTCTTCACTTATGCCCTTGGATAATCCTCATGTGGTATAAACTCAATGCCTTTCCATAATTTTAGGTATTCTCTTCCAGATTCTTTCTATCTTATCAATGTCCTTCGTAAAATCTGTCACCAGATTAGAACACACTGCTTTACATGGATTCTGAGACGGGTAGAGGATATCAAGACTACTCCCTGCTTATTACTGGACATCATGTCTCTCAATGCAATCTAGGATTGCCCTAAGTTTCCTTGGACATCAAAAAGTAAAGCTAGGACTGACTCAAACATGGTTGACTCATATTATTGAGTTTGCAATCCACGAAAGTCTTTTGTAGATGATTGATGTCATGCTATGAATTGCATATTATAGCATTTGGGTAGTTGATTCTTAGAATCCATGTACTACTTTATGTTTATCCCTATTTAAACTATTATTAGACTTTGTGCTGCATTCTATTTTGTTTCCTAACTTTGTCATCCCTTCCAGAGTTTTGACATCTACAAACTTGGTAAACATGTGATCTATGACTTTATTCAAGTCATTGGTAAAGAGTACAAGGAAAATAACAGATCCTTGGGATAGAATACTAGAAACTTCTTGCTGTCCATCAAAATCCTTATCACTTATAGCTCAAAAATGATATCTTTTCTTATATTCCCTGTGATATAGGAGAAAGAGTGCTGGATTCAGAGTCAGAGGACATGAAAACAAAGCCTACCTCTTTCTGCTACTTTACTGCAAGTCACTTAAAATCTCTAGGACTTGGTTTTCTCAGCTATAAAATGAAGAAGTTGGATTAGATGACCTTGAAGGTCACCTCCAACTCTAAATCTACAATTTTATGATCTTATTTTATGAGCCTCACCAATTCTCCCTACTTCAGTAGGAATTCCTTTGAATTCCTTGAGTTGAATTTCTCTATCTCTTGGTTTGGATCACTTTTATGACACTACTTTGTATTATTGCTGTCTACCTATATCTTTTTTATCTTCCTCCTAAAGTTATAAGAGGAGACACCAACAGGAAACACCAACACTTATTCCTTTTTTATTAATTTTAAAAACTCAAATCTATGACATCTATGTAAAAGGTAGCATATGTGGCATTATGTATAGGCTTTCTTGGCACCAAATTATAAATTCAATATCCATCTTCAATTAGCTATCATAGTAGCAAACACATAGTAGTTTGCTGATTGACTGATTATTTAATTTTATGTTATGTAACTACTATTTGTACTTGGAGGGCTTATTTTCCTTGGAGTAAGTTTATGTGTTAGAGGAACTACAAACATTTTAAATTGCTTCTAACATTCCTTTCGGTCAATGTGGAGCCCACCAAAAATCTTCAAAATACCATGCTTTGCCAGTGATTTTAATCACATTTAAACAAGAAAACCTGCTTTCATGACTTTAAGTTGCTAGTAAGAGCTGCAACTTTATTTTCAAAGGGGGAAAAATATTATCAATGGTGAACAAAGTTATGTCTGTTTATATAATCTTTAACCATAAACTTACACATGATAAAGAAAAGTTAGTATGCAATTGGTAGCTCATGTATCCTAATATCTAATTCTACAGAATTCTCAACACAATCATTCAGTTAGCAGCATTCTTATTCCCATTTTTAAATCTGTACAACTGGGAAAATAACACATGATACTATAATATCAAGAGAATAATAGCTCCTTGAAGGCAGTGACTGTTTTATTTTGTCATTAAAATATCATCATAGGGTATTCAAAGTTAAGTGTTTTTAGGGTGTAGTTCCAAATTTTTTATCAATTTTTAGCTCCACCAACAGTGGGCTGCTTTGGCTATCTTCCTATGGTCCCTCTTTTCCCTTTTTATTTTATTTTTGTGATCTTCACCAATATGATAGCTGACCCATCAGCGTTGTTTTAATTTGCCTCTCTCTTATCAATGACAATTTGGAACTTTTTTTATGTGGATCTTAATACCTTCTCTCTTCTTGTGAGAAATACTTGTTCATAACCTTTGATCATTTCTCTACTGGGGAATGGCTTGTGTCCTTATATATTTGTATCAATTCCCTAACATCTCAGACTTCATTTCTAGTGTTCTTTCCATGCTTGATATGAATACAGGATGTGGGTTATATCCAATATCCTGAGTATTTTAGGTGGCAAAGAGAAAAATTCCTCAAATTCTCCAACAACACCATGTTGTCAGAGGTTGACCCCATAACTCCTATAGTAGCCTTGCTTTCTCCCTGATCCCCACATGCATGCACAGAAGACTGAAGCTCCCATTCCCAACAACTCCTCTTAGTCTTTCCCTCCTTCTTATTCTAGTTAACTTCATCCTCTCTCCCTCTTGTTCCTGTGTGTCATGTACCACTTTGACAGTGTGGTGAAGCCTATAGACCCATTCTCAGAATAATGTTTTTCTGTATAAAATAAATACACACACACACACATATAGGATGACAAAGGAAAATAATTATGTTGAGCTATCGATTTTTTTTAATTCTTCTAAGCCAGGTTTAGTCTATATTGAATTTTCTTCTCCATTTCATAGGCTTACATTTTCCTTCTAATTTTGTTATGTCCCTTCTGAGTTAACAACTTCTCGAGTATCAAATTTTAACTACATCTTCTACCTAATTTCTGTTAATATATTTGTAGATTTGCTCCTAATAATGTTTCTAATTCCTTTTCAATTAGCCATGAAAACTCTTGTAGCTGGCTTTGCACTGTCTACATATTCTGCACATCACCCTCCACCACCCCCAAGTCGCTTTCTCTTTCCTTTGAGTAACTGGGCAGAATCCTGTAATGATTACAAGCTGTAAGGTGATTCAGACTGAGTCACTTCCATAAAGAGACAGCCTAGGGAACCCCTTTTTTCCCCCAGCCAGTTCCTGAAGTGAATTATGTTAGCTATGCCCAGCATGAGGTGTGGCTTGAGATAGGCTGTTAAGTGTAATGGCTGTCCTTTTTTATTTTATAAGGCTTTACCTTTCTTGGTGTTTCTATCTTCTTATCTTGTAGATTGCACTTTAGTTGTTTTGTGATGTATTGTTTTATTCTTTATCTTGTTTGCAAATTTCATTATTTTTATTAAGATTATAATAATATTTAATAAACAATGTTTTCATATCAAGAAGCATTAAATTGCAATTACAAGAAAAAGAGTAGTTTAAACCTGTTATATCTGCCTGCTTATGAGAGAATTCAAAATGGCTTCAAAATTAAGATAATACAAAATAAGCAAAGAAATTATACAAGGAAATCAAATTCTTTTTCTTTTAGTATGTCCTTTCTTTTCCACATTTTGGTTCATTTTTTTGGTTGTGATCTAGAACTGAAATTCCCCAGCAATGGAGGAATGGCTTAATCAATTATATCACATTGTGTTATCTTATTGTGCTGAACAATAATAGCAAAATTAAATATTCAAAGAAACTTTGAAGGAAGTTTATGAACTGGTGCATACTAAAATGAGCAGAATCAAGAAAACAGTTTTTATGCTGAACACAATAAAGGGAAGAAGCTTTGAAAGATTTCAGAATTCTAATCATTAGTTAACAATCCTGACTTCATGTAGCAGCAAGCACCCCAGCATCCCCAGGATGGCTGCCAACACAGGTTCTTGGTTCTGCTTTCCTAAAGGAAAGCAACTCAGAATGGGTTAACAAAATTACTTTAATCAGTCAAACATATATCGTTTACCTAGTTCAGGGGAAAAAGGTCAGCACCCCGAACTTCAGATTATATAGAGGTTACAAGCACAAGTTACAAGAACATTTCAGCAGACAGGCTTCCAAACTGTCCAACCATTACATCCATAACAAATTTCCAGGGAGGGAAGCAGCAACATCTGGGTTTTCCAGAGCTGGAGGACTCTCAACAGCTTCCCAGAGTCTCACCTGATCAAATCACACAACACTTCTCAAAGTGAGCCCCAAAACAAAGCCTCAAAGAAGGGTTTATATAACCTTCTCCTGGGTCAGTGAATGCAACAACCTTCTTGACCCACTGGCCAATCAAAAAGTATCTCCTGAGAAACAAGCCTCCACCACAGGCTCCAGGTGCACTTAAGCCTAGGGGCAGGGAAGATCTTAAAAATTTACATTCTTATAACACTTCAGAAAACTGATGATGGAGTATGCCTCATGTCTCTTAAAAGAGGATCAAATCAAGACATGTGGTTTTAAACAGGACCTCCTACCTCAGATTCATGTAATCACAGAAGGCCCAGAATGTAATCACAAAGTATAAAGGTATTGGCAAAAATTTTTCTTCAATCCCACAAAAAATGTATGAAAAATTACTTTATCAACTTGAAAAGATTATAACTTCTATATTTATGTAAAAGAAATAATTCATTCTGCAGTGAAGCTCAGAGGGTATGTGCCACTTGACTCTGTTATAAAGGAGAGCTGCTAATATTGGGGTGTGGGTGAATTAAAGGGTACTTGATAGGGATGAAGAAACAAAGAAGGAAAGAAAGGAAGGAGAGAGACAGAAAGAGATAAAGTGAGATGGGGAGAGGGACAAAGTAAAGGAAGAAGGGAGAGAGGGGAAAGGGGGAGAGACAGAGAGAAAAAGAGAGAGAGAGAGAGAGAGAGAGAGAGAGAGAGAGA
>NW_027185655.1:25129288-25285126 GCF_028583685.1 Petaurus breviceps papuanus
GAGAGAGAGAGAGAGAGAGAGAGAGAGAGAGAGAGAGAGAATACAATCAATATTAAATACACAGAAAAAAACAAGTCAGAAAGGGTCACAAATAGGGCAATTTTATTACTACTTGCTTAAACTTAATATACCCTTTAAAAAACTGTATCTAACAGAAATTCAATTCCGTATATAGTCCTCTTTGTAATTCTTTGTATTTTTGAGATTTTGTACTTTTTCTTATGATTGTTTAGTTTCTAGTAAAAAAGAAAAAAAAAATCTAGAACTGATAATACCTGTAAGATTGGGCTTTAAAATCTTGCCCTGAGGTTATGTGTTATTTTTGTTCTAGTTAAGTTCACAAATAACTATAGAAATTATTGTGGTTGTTGTGTACCATTATATTAAATTATAATGGAATAAAGCTTGTCTCTGATATCTTTATAAACTAAATTTCCTCAAGATATCCAGGAGTATTATTGTGTCTCATATTTTATATTATATTAGTGAAAACTAATATGATTAAGCTCTTATAGAGAGCATAAGAATATTACCACACTAATTCAATAAACATTTTGTAACATACTCCAGAGCTTTGTATAATGTCACAACTTGTGCTATAACTGAGACTGTGCGGTAATGAGATTTCACAGTATGACCTCGGCAACCCTTCTCCCAATACAAAAAAGTCCTAGCAAAGTCGAGCTTTCAAGTTTGCACAACATGACGGCTTGGCACGCTTCCCCTGCCCTCCTATTCTCGGGAGGTTTAAATAAAAATTTTAAAAATGAAGGATTTAGCCCATACCTGAACTATAAAGGAGTATATTTTAAAGAATGTCTAACATACCATTGCTTTCTCAATTGATTATCACTGCTTTTTAGCAAAACACCTATAAGGTATACAAAAATACAGACTGTATGAGACAGGAGCCCTGACTTTGGTGTTAGAACTAAATTAAAATCCTATTTTAAATACTTATAAGTAATAACCTCTGCACCTCAGTTTCTTCATCTGTAAAATGAAGGGGTTCAAACTGATGACCTCTGAGTTCTCTTCAAGTCTAAATTTCTGGTTTTATGACCATAGGAAACAATAGCAGCACTGCACACTTGAAAAATAGCCTTGCTTTCAAGAAAACTTTCATTATCATCCCTCTGATATGTCCTGCCTCTGAGATGCAAGGCAAATCTTTAACCTCTCAGTGACACCAGGAAACAGGTAGTTTCTGGTACTAAAACAAAATTCTAATGATATTCAAGTATTGAAGTGATATCAAAGGTCTTCAGAAAGTTCACTGGATAATCTTCTCAGTTACACAATATTAACACAGTCTAAATTTCAAGAAAAAAATGGCTTCAGGAATTTGGAAACTGGAAATGATCATTTGTCCATAATGGTGTCTCCTGGAGAAACATTCTTTTTTGCTGCCTTACTGCTTTTAGGAAATTGAAATTTTAATTTAAAAACTAAGTGATAAAAGTTTATTGATGTGATGTCATTGACATGTTTGATGCATGATATTGAAAACAAAGCTAGACAGGGGCATTTACATCTAGAACTATTTAATCTTCTCAGATTCCCTATTAACTAGTTAACTCTGCTTATTATAAGACTTCGTGCTGTACCTCACCAATTACTGTCCTGTACCCTGGCTCCCAAACACAATGAATCCTATTATAAAAGCAAATCATTGCAAACTTCAAACAGCATGGATTCTAGAGGTACCATTAGGAAAGAGTGTAGAGATGGGAAACCTTTGATGTCATTAAACAGGATGGGAAAATACACATTTCTATTTGAGTATACTCAGTACACACAAACATTTTTTTTCCCTGCATTAAATGCCCTGAAACCAATTTGGAGCCACCAAAAGCTTTTCAAAGCAGCCCTTCTTAGAAAAGGTGCTTATGCCATTTCAAAATTCAGGTCGGCATGCTTTCTCCATCCAAGGCCATCACGTAGAGTTGGAACTTTATTTTCAAAGAGGTTATGTATTCAAAGATTATTATTTATTTTATCCAAAGCCATCTCTGGTTTTATGAGCAAAATGTCATAGGTAATGAACTTATCTATGGTAACGAAAAGCTGGTGTGCAGCCAGTACCTCAGTCTAAATAATACCTCTGAATATATGGAGTTCTTGATGGTAAAGTTTTCGATGTTCCCTGCTGACATACCTTTCTTTATTCTTATGTTAACCACAGATTGGAATGTAAACTGTGGGCTATGGGATGGGACAACTACATACAAACAGTAATTAATCCTTTTCCTTCTGAATGGAGCCTCTGTCAAATAGTAGGCAACCTCAAGGTGCATGCCAGGCTCCCAAAGCCCATGGGGTGTAGCAGGCCACACAATTGGGCACATTCATCCAATGAATATCACCTTGTATTCCCCATGGCAAGGCAATGGAACTGTGGCTTCCTGGAAGACTTCAGATCTGTGGTCAACTGAACCACTCACGATGGTAGCCGGTTAGAAAGGAACAGTGGACTGAGTGAAAATCCACTATCTTTTCATTAGTTTTCCTGGAATTGCTTTAAGGAGAAGAAGCAAAAAGAAGCCTGCGTTTATCATCTTGAACACTAAATGTTTGTGTGTGGTTTCACATTCCTGAGCCCATTTGTTGGTCTGAATTTTATAGTCACCGTAGCTTTAAGGTAATATACACATGTCTGATTTATCCACCCTTCAGCCCAGTAAATTAATAAGACGTTTAAGAAGTAGCTGAATAGTAGTTTTTGTTCCTTCCTTCACCTAAGGAACAAGCGGTAAATAGATAACTAAAAAGCAGGCCAGGACACTAAGACTAGATAGACAGTGAGATTTTAAAAAAAAAAAAGGTAGGGTGCCAAATTTGAGGCTGTCTGATCTTATGGGAGGTCACTTGTTTTAGCCAAGCTGGCTTTCTCACCCATGAAATGGGAGTGACAATATCTTACACCACCTACCTCTCAGGCTTGTGGGGAAAGAGCACTTTTTTGTGCTATACAGTAATGTGAATAGTCAGAACAATGTTGTTGCAGTCAGTTTGGAGATATAGGAATAGTCATCAAGTGTGGCTTAAATGGGAAAGTGACCTCCATGCATGTCTTTGTGGTGTAGCACAGAGCGCTGTTTAGCATAACAGGGGAGAATTTTTGCCTGAAACTCTTTGAAAGGGGGCACTAAATTTCTTTTTACTTAGAGTGATGGCAATAAGGCATTCTAATTAACTTTCTAAGACTCTTCAGGATCTGAGTCATCATTATAGAGGTATTTTCCAGGCTTCTTACTCTATTAGGACACTGTAGACATCAGGCTTAAATTCATCATCTCTGTAGCTGGATTAAACATGTACCCAGAGTCTGGACAGATTTCTTGGTGGGAAATCTTTGTTCTTCCCTCCAGTGGAGCAGTTTACATTTTCCCAAGATAAACCTTGAAAATCTTTCATCTCTCCACTCATTCCTTTCCCTTGAGAAGGATAAATCAGTGGTAGAATAGATAGCAACCTGAAGGTTTCTCTCATCCTGTGTGTATATACTCAAAGTGTCTGGGTTTTCCACCTCTTCAAATGTCTCCTGTTCAATGGCTGTTGGTTCTCCTGAGAGGTCAACGCCCCAGGTCTGCTACTGATATCATTAACATCGCTAATTCCTAGAGTCTATCACATCAAACAAATTGCAGGTAAAGCAGTACTTGAAAAACTGAATGTCTCTCTCTTAGAAGCTTAAAGGGTCACCTATAAAGCAATAGTTTAATGGTAGCCATATTGGTAGACACTTCATTGAGGAAATGACTTTCAGTTGTAGAACAGTTACTGATATTATTACAGGGCCTTTACACAACAGGGAACTTTCTACACTTAGGAAATCACAGATCTAACAACACACCCCCCCACTACCGGCAAAAACATTATACGTGCGTGTCTGTGTTTAGCTGGGAAGCCTTGAGTAAATATAATTGTAAGATAACAAATGTAACAGATGCCATCTATATATCAGTGAATGGTCACTTACTTCACTGAACACACATACAGCCAATCCATGCCTTTTCAGCCTTTGTGATTCTTGACCATTTCTTTCTATAAGCCCTCAATGAAGGATTGTCCAGTGCCCTGGAAGGCTTCCTCTGCTTCAGACATGTCAAACTGGATGTCTAGTAGGCATCTTAAACTCCAAATGTCCAAAACAGAATTCCTTATCTTTCCCCCTAAACCCATTCCTCCCCACTTCCCTATTAGTGTAAAGGCCAACATCATACTCCCAGTCCCTCAAATTCACAACTTAAGAATTATTCTGGATTCCTCATTATCTCTCATCCTAGAATCCAAGCTCTTGCCAAGGACTGTGGATTTCATCTTTGCAATATCTCTCAGACATGTTCCCCCTCTCCCCTCTGACACTGCCACCACTCTAATACATGCCCTCATCCCATTACCCCTTGATTATTGTAATAGCCTGCTAGTGGGTCTGATTGCCCCAAGTCTCTCCCCACTCCAATCTACCTTCCTTTCTTTTACTATAGTGATTTTCCTAAAATATATGTCCAATCATGTCACTCCTCAATTCAATAAGCTTCAGTGACTTTCTATTGCCTCTAGGAGCAAATATAAAATGTTCTGTTTGGTATTCAATACAGTTCATAAACTAGCCCACTTCTATCTTTCTAGTCTTCTTATATCTTATACCTTAATATATATACTCTTAAGTCCAGTAACACTGGCCTCCTGGCTATTCCATAAACAAGACACTCTATTTCTTGGCTCCAGACATTTTCTCTAGCTTTCCCCCATGTCTGGAATGCTCATCTTCCTCCACTTCAACTGCTGACCCCCATGGTTTTCCTTTAAGTTCCACCTAAAAGCCCAACTTTTACAGGAAGTCTTCCCCAATCCCTCTTAATTCTAGTACGTTCCCTCTATTAATTATTTCCTATTCATCATATATATGAACATATATGATGAATAGGAAATAATTAATACTCAGTAATCTAATTGTTTATATTATTAATAATGTCATATGATTATAGTGTTATATTGTAACATTGTTAATAATAATTGATAATAATCCTGAATAGGAAATTATACACACACACACACATACACACACACAGGATGAATAGGAAATAATGTGTGTGTATTTGTTTGTTTTTGTTGTTTCCCCCATTAGTCGCTCCTTCTTTAGGGCTGGGACTGTCTTTTGACTCTTTTTGTAGCCACATTCCTTAGTATAGTGCCTGGCAAATGGTAGAGACTTAATAAATGTTTACTGATTGATTGAAATTTTATGGAAATGAGCATAGCACACAGGTTGATGTCTATCAACTCTCTCTCTTCCAACTGGAACAGGAATCTTCTTCTCTGTCCATGGGTCTTGGCTCCTCCAATTACAATAAAATGTCGAATATGTGTTCCTTGTTATGCTCTTGCTTTTTAATTGGTATAGCCAACATTTATGCAGTTTTTTTGTTTGTTCATTCCTTTATTCAGACATTTGCACTTGATATATTTTATTCAATTTTGGGGGCACAAGTAGTTAATAGGCTACGGTCTACTGAAGCAGACCTGGAAGGGGTCTCAGAAATTGTCTAGTCCATCCATCTTATCTTATAGATGAGGAAACTGAGGTCTAACATAGATAATAATTAACAATAATAGCATTTGTATAAAGTCTTAAAGTTTGTAAAGATAATAAGTATCAGAAATAGAATTTGAACCCAGGGTCTATGACCGTAGAGGCAATGTCCTTTCCACTTTACCCCAAACTAGCCTAATGAACAGGACTTCAGACCCAAGACTTGGAGTTACTGTTGAACTAAAAACATTTTGCAATGCCTTTAATTAAAAATATTTGCAATATCTTTCACACCGAGGTATAAAGAAAAGACACTGAAAATCATAACTTTTTTTCCTTATGTAATTGTCTTGCTTGCTTTGCCATTTTAAATATTGTCACAAGTTCTTTTGGAAGAAGACAAGGTGTAATTATCATAAATAAACCAAATCTGTTTTATAGTCAGGATTTACAACTCAGAGATAGATCAGGTTAATAAAGCCCTTCTTTAATATTCTTACATGTCTACTTTAAATTCCATCAGTCATCTTAAGAAATCCACTCAAATGTCTTTAGAGAAGCACCAGGGAAACAAGCCAGCCTAATAAAAGCCACTGTAACCAGTAGGTAGGGCAGCTAGGTAGCACAGTGGATAGGGCACTGGGCCTAGAGTCAGTTCAAATCTGATCTCAGAAACTTGCGAGCTGTGTGACCCTGGACAAGTCACTTCACCCTACATGCCTCAGTTTCCTCATCCATAAAATTATCTGGAGAAGGAAAAGGCAAGCCACTCTAGCATCTTTGCCAAGAAAACACCAAATGGGGTCGGAGAGTCAGGCACAAGGAAAACGACTAAACAACAAACCAGTAGGCATTCCCTCAGGTCTCTTTTGATCTCCAAAGATAACTAATAGTAGCTTTGTATAGTGAAATATACATTAGGTTTGGAGCTGTGAGCACTGGGTTCAAATTCTGGTTTTGATTCTTATTAGTGGCATAAATATGGGTCAGCCAATTAACTTCTGCAAACCTCATCATTGCACTGGGGCTAGTAATTTTGCATTGCCTACTATACAGAATTATGAGAAAGGCCATTTATAAATCTAAAAGTACAATGGAAAATGTGAGCTTCTCTATTGTGAACAAATCTCCAACAATTCTCCCCTGCAGAGCTCATGGTATGATCTCACTGTCTTCAAGAGTACCCTTCCCTTGAAAGGTGTTTCCGTGTAGAACCTAGCAATCTTCTTGGCAATCCCTGAGTTCAAGAATCTCAGGGATTTGGCAAAGTTTAAAGATTAGACTATGAAAAGAGTGCTGGATTTGAAGTCTGAAGATACGAATTCCAATCCTGCCTCTGCAAATGTATGTCTGTGAGACCTTTCTCCAAGCTCGGTCTTGGATTTTCCATCTATAAAATGAGGTATTTGGTCCCTGTCACCCTTTCTAGCTCTGAGTCTCCAAATGCAATTTAAGTCCTGAGAAAAATAGAGAAACTAGTAATTCTGGATTGCACATTCAAAGGATTTAGGACTGGAAGAGACCTCAGAGATCACGTAATCTAACCCTTATATTTCACAACAGAGGAAACTGAGTGGTGAAAGGTTATGTGACTTTCCCAAGGTCACATGAGTAATTAGTAGGGAACATAACACAATTGCTATACCATATTATTATTTAAGAGTGGAAAAATGATTTATTTTCTGGTTGTTTGCATTTTGGATAAATCAAAGAAAGCTTATTTAATATTTTAGTCAGATTTGACATTTAACTTATAACATTTAAAGAATGATTATGAAAGTCTGAAAACTATATTTTGGAACTGGAAGAGAGTCAAGTTGTCAATATGACTACTTGTTCCATTTCTCTTAAACACCTTCTCTTTTTTTTTTGGCTTTTGGAGGGCAATTGGGGTTATGTAACTTGCCCAAAGTTACACGGCTAGTTTTTTTGTGTGGGTGTGAAGCGTCTGAGGCCAGAACCGAACTCCGGTCGTCCTGACTCTGGGGCCAGCGCTTTACTCACTGTGCCACCTAGCCGCCCCTAAACACCTTCTTTTAAAATGGACTTCTGTCAAGTAGATATGGCACAGTGGAGGAAGAGCTGGCTTGAGAGTCAAAGTCCATTTCAGACATATGGTGTGACCCTGGCCATGGTCATAAACCACTTCCTCTCAGGCATCTCTCTAAGCCTAGGAGAGGCTGAGCTGCTGTCTAATCAGCATAGGAGGGTGTTCATTCATGGAAGTTGTCTACATGGATTAAATCACAGATCCAGCTTTTTTAAAATGAATTGATAATAAATAGGCATTTTCTTGTGTTCCCAGTGGGTTCAATAACACTGATGCAATGCTTTGAGACAAAGAGAGAGAGAGAAAGAGAGAGAGAGAGAGAGAGAGAGAGAGAGAGAGAGAGAGAGTGGGATTATAGATTATGATGTAGAGACATATGTCTTTTTATTTTCCTATGTTGTCAGTTTCTTTTTCCTTGGTTCACACAGACAACTTGAGGAGTGGACAATCTGGGAACAAATGTGTTTGGGGGGATGGGACTGGTGTTTTATCAAAATCCTATTAAATGATTGTGGACACTCCTAGGGGATGGAAAATTTAATTTGGTAAGGAAGAAAATGGCTCCATGGATAGGAAATGATTATTCTAGTCACATTGTGAAGGGTGGAGTTTTGTAGAGTGCAAAAGATATGGGGTCAAGAAGTCCCAGAATAAAAAAGTGAGAAAAAGCAAAGGGTTAAGACAGTAAAATGAATGGAGCAGATAGAAGAGGCAAGCCTGATGAGAAAAGTGATAAAAGCAGTATTATATATCTGTGATATGATTTCACAGCTCTGCCAAGCATCATTTTTAAAAAGATACTATTAAAAGATATACATGGCCCGGTTTTTGGCATGTTGCCCTTTTATGAGTCTTATCCTTATAAGAATGTTAATTTCTTCTGGCAGGTCTCATTGTCCGGGAAGTGAGCATTGAGATTTCCCGGCAACAAGTTGAAGAGCTCTTTGGGCCTGAAGATTATTGGTGCCAGTGTGTTGCCTGGAGTTCCGCAGGCACCACAAAGAGCCGGAAAGCCTATGTGCGCATTGCATGTAAGTAAGGTGTCTCTTCTAGCTGAAGTCAGCATAGTTGATGGGAGGGGAAGGAAAAGGGCTGCTCAACATGGGCCTGCTCTGGTTTTCAATCATCCCAATAAAAAGAAAGATGAGGTTTGTGTGGTCTTGTTACACAAGTGACAACTCACTGAAAATCTTCGTGTTTGACTCATACTTTTGTGGTTTTGAAGTATATGAGTTGTTTTGTTTTGTTTTTTACTTAACTCTTAATTAATACAATCTGTTTTCTATCTTTCTCACCTTCCACCAATGGGTAAAAAAGAAAAGAAAAACTCTTACAACAAATATGGTCAAAGCAAAACAGATTCCTAAATTGGTCATATCCAAAATATAAATGTCTCCTTCTATGCCATGATCTCTCTATCAGGAAATGGGTATCATATCTGGGCCACTGAAATCATGACTGGTCATTGTGCTGGTCAGAGTTCTTAAGTCTTTCAAAGCTGTCTTAACAATGTTATTGTTATCATATGACTTCTCATCCTTCTGCTTAGTTCACTTAGCATCAGTTTAGGTAAATCTAACCAGGTTTCTCTGAAACTGTTCCTTTCATCACCTCTTAAAGCACAATATAGATACATATCTCATCAATGGTTCCCGAAGTCCTTCAGGACATTAGTAGTAACAGCGATAATAATGAGGAAGAAAAGGAGGGTAATAACAAAAAGAAGAAGGGTAAGAAGAACAAGAACTTGCATTTTTATAACACTTCATGGTTTACAAAGCACTTTCCATATGTTATCACATTTGATGCCATTAGGGTATGATTTACTCAATGATTGATTGCTTCAGTGAGCTAACTAGATACTGAGTAAATGAAAGGGTTTTTGCTGCTTTTAAAAGTACCTCATTATCAGGGAGAAATATGCATCTTCTCTTGGGGAGTATGATTCCTTTTCCTTAACGCAGTGTAGTTTGCAAAGCTGCCAACGCAATGGCAGCTTGTTATGACAGTACAGTTAAGTTAATATGTTGCCTGGAGCTCAGCACCACAAATATGTTAAGTTAATATGTAGCCTGTGCTGGCACCACAAAGAGCTGGAAGCTTTTTTTTTGGGGGGGGGAGTAAAATGTAATAAGAAGGGGGCTTTTCTGGATTAAATTTCCTTAGGGTCAATGTTAGAGATCTTTCTTTATTGATGAAAGCATGTCATACCAAGGTCTTTGGGGTATTTTAGTCATATGTCTGCTTTCAACTGCGTTCCACACTTATTCTCCAATTCACATGGGAGAATTATCTATTGGAATTTTGCGGGAAAAGCCATGCTGAGCCCACCTTCTTTGAGTAACTGTAAAAAGGATGCCTTCCTACTAAGTGGTACAGTAGATAGAATTTTAGTCTTGGCACAATGAAGACCCAAGTTCAAATACTGCTTTAAACAATTACTAACTATATGACCCTCAACAAGCTACTTAATCTCTCTTATCCCATTTCCCAATCTATAAAGTGAGAATAATAACATAACCCACCTCTCAGAATTGTTGGAAGGACAAAATAAAAAGTACTTTTCCAACTTTAAGGTGCCTTATAAATGCCAGATATTATTGTCATCATTATTATTATCATTATTAATGAAAATGACCAATAACAACATGGTACTATCAAATTAAGTAACTAAAAAGTGGAAGGGGGCGGAGAATTATTCCTTACCAGAATATTTAAAATTATTTTCTATCCATGATCACGAGAAACAGTTTGATGGAAAAAAGGTATCATTAAAGGTATCATTGCATATTTTAGATGTTTTGTGGCTAATGATCACATCTATTTTAAGTTATTATTTCAGTCTCATTGCTAAGGCAACCCTTCTTAAACATCAAATCATAGATGATAAATTCCAATTTATGAGAATTCTCTTTTCATCAATGTTTTTATTTTTTTTTAATAAGGCAGAGTGGTAGAAGGATGCTTAAGAGCTACCTACCACTAGAGGAATTAAAAAAAAGTGACCCTTCTGCCTTGAACAAGAAAAAATATAACTAAAAATTAATGTTTCTTTCCTTTGGAACAAAAACATAAAATTATTAAAATTTGAGTCTTTACATAGAAAAAAAATTTCCTCCCCACACTGTCCTTGACTTTCTCGCCTTCTGGAACCATTCTTTCTCTACTGCTAGCTACTTCTCTACTGCTAGCTCTCTACTTCTAGAACTTTCCTTATTATATGAGGTCTCTTTGCCTGTAAAAGTCTACCACCCTGTGGCCTGTTTACCATATAAAACATATAAGCCCTGCCCCACCTTTTACCTTTGATGATTTCCTTTGGGGGCCTCCATTTTGTAGAAGGGGCCAGAGCAACCTTTATTGTTCCCCAGACCTATTTCAAATTTTCTGGATTTTAAAATCATGTCCCATTTGTATGTTATTTTCTTCCATTAGAATGTAAACTCTTTGAGGGCAGAACTACATTTCTTTTTGCTTATATTCCAACCCTAAATCCTTAGTTTAGCACATTATTTTGCATTTAGTAAATTAAGCACTTTACTATGTTTGTTTCCTTCACACAAAATGTGGCTTCTTGCCAATTGGCTTTGTCTTTAGATACTTAGAAAATACTCAAATATTCAAATGAATCTGTAATCTTAATCATGTGAATATTTATTCCAGCAATGCAGATTATAACCCACCCATGACTGTCCAATCTATGGGACTCTTATCGATGTTTTTCCTGTCCATATTCATTATCCTGCATGCTGGGGGCCTTCCTTGCTTTTTCCTAGCATTTCTTTCTATTATTTCTGACTTTGAACATGAAATACAAAAAAAAATCCATTTCCATACACAGCACAATATGAAAAGAGAATGCTATATGAAAATGTGAATCTGCATTTTATACTGCTTATTTTATTAAGTGTATAAGAAATTCAACAAGTTACTTCCCAAACTATCTGTCTTGCCTGTACTTCCTTCTGAACTTCCTCAACTTTTCCTCTGTGCATTTTTAAATATAATTCAATGAATATCTTTTTTTTTAGTATTACTGTTTACAACCCCCTGATTCCCTCCCCATCCTGTTGAAAAGAGAAAGAAAGGGGAAAAAAAAAACTTTAGTGACTAAGCATAGTCACACAAAAGAATCTACAGTGTCTATGTCCAGAAAAATGTTTTTTCTATGCTTTATCTTCACCACCCCTTTTGGGAGATGGGTAACATGTTTCATCACAAGTCCTCTGCAGACATGACTGGTCTTTGCATTGATTACAGTCCTGAAATCTTTTAAAGTTGTTTTTCTTTATAATGTTGTCCTATAAAATATTTTCCTAGTTCTTTTCACTTGATTTTGCATAAGTTCTTATTTCCCAGGATTCTCTGAACTGTCTCTTTTCTCATTTCTTATGAGTATTATCTTGTTACATTCATATGCTACAATTTGTTCATGCATTTCCCAACTGTCTAATAGGCAATCTAAGGTACCTCCTTAGAGTCTAGTTCTTCAGTTTCCTTTTTTTTACTCCTTTAAATCTCCATAACTCCTTCCAATTGCTCAAATAAATTTGCCTTTCTAAGGTTGTCTGGACTAATATTCATATTTCAAAGTTCCCACAGATCTCTGGCCTTCCCATCAGGAATTCTTGGAAGTTCTTTTCCATTAAAGTTTCTCTTTTTTCCTTATAAGATTATACTCAGACTTGCAGGGTAAATTATTCACAGTCGTAAGCTTATAGCCTTTGAATTTTGCAATATTGTATTTCCATATCTCCTCTCATTTATAGGAGAAGTTGCCAGGTCTTGTATAATTGTGACCAGTTTCTTGGTAACCTGATTTTTTTTTTCCTTTCTGGATGCTTGCATTATTTTGAGGTGGGAGTTTTGAATTTTGACTATGACATTCCTGACACTTTTCCTTTTGTACTTTCCTTTTGAATTAATCATAGTGCCCAGCACATAGCAGCTGCTTGTTATTGACTTAATTTAACATATATTAATACATATTATATATGTGTGTGTATATATATGTATGTATATGTATGTACACATAGTGTTCAACAAACAGTAAGCACAGTGAAATCTTATATTCTCTCCCTCTTAAACTCAGTTGTATGATTTTAAAAATATAGTCATTGTTTAACATCCCTTGTAAAAGTCTTCTTGCTCCCTTGTAATACTCCCATCAAGTATGACCTCCATATATGGCTAGGTTATTACAATAAACATTTTATGTGGATAGAAAATTAGACATTATTTCAGTTGTCATTAATGTATTTTTGTCATATTTTTGGTGATAATAATGTCTAAGAGTTTTTCCCACCACACCTTTGGAATATTACCCTCCTTTAGATACCTTGATCATTGCTCCCCCAATGCACTTACAATTATATCAACTCCAGGACAGACCTCCTCTTCTGTATCCTTGGTTTAATCCAGTATCTCTTCCCATCTTTGGTTTCTTCAGTGCTAGATGAAAAAAAAAGTTACTAAATCTTTGCAGTTTATTTCCATCTTTTCCCCATTTCATGTTCTCCTTTGAGTTTTATACTTATATGCCCTCAAAATGTATTTTTAGTTGAATATCTTGCCAAGCTTTAAGCTGATTTTACCCTTCACTAATTCTTTTTATGAATGAATGGATAAAAGAATAAAGCATTTATTATACACCACATGCAAAGCACTGTTTTAAGAGATAGGGACACAAATAGGAAAGTAAGAAAGTTCCTGTTATGGGAATGCAAATTTAAGATATTCCCTGCCCGTAGGCCCTTTGATAAGCTTAAGTGACTCTGAGAACCTTCCTTGATTTGAAAATATACTCTGCCCCCAAATAGGCTGAATGTGGTCACCTGGAGCCTGTGGAGGGAGGCTTGGTTTTCAGGAATGCCAACACCTTGTTACTTTATGATTGGGCAGTGAGTCAAGAGGGCTGTGACATTCTCTGATCCAGGAGAAGGCTATATACACTCTGATGTGAGATTTCGTTTTGGGGCTCACTTTGAGAAGAGTTGTGTGATTTGAGCAGATGAGACTCTGGGCAGCCATTGAGCCCCCTGGCTTTGAAAATCCAGATGTTGATGCTTCCCTCTCTGGTAACTGACTAGGTATGGATGTAATGGTCAGACAGTTGGAAGCCTGTACGCTGATGTTTCTCTGTATTTTTTTGTCTGCTTGTAACTTGTTTGTTACTCTGAAGTTTGGGGTGCTCACCTTTTTCCCCTGAACTAGGTAAATGACATATGTTTGATTAAAGCAAGATTGTTAACCCATTTTGAGTTGCTTTCCTTTAGAAAAGCAGATCTAAGAACCTGTGTTGGCAGCCACCCTGGGGACGCTGGGGTGCTTGCTGCTAGTTCCTGTTCTCAAGGGGCTCTCATGGAGAATCAACACATATGGAGGTTTTAGCTGCAAGTTAGATGGAAAGGCACCATGACCCTTAGAGTACAGTGGCAAAGCAGATGATGACTAAAACTATTGTAATTGGTAACAATGTTCTTTAATCTAATTATATCATTTTTGGCATCAGTCACTTATTTAAAGAGAACTAGTTGTTTTAATTGTACATAATTTTTTCTCATTTTTATTCTTTTTTTAGCTTTGTCTTATTTTTTAATTTGGCTCTTCATTTCAGTAGTCTGACTGTACACAGATAGCTAACTCAGGAATAATTCCCACGATACTTCAAATTAGTACTTATAAAAGTCAGAAAAAAAAGAAGTTTTTCTCTATCAAAAAAAACAAAACAGTTTACTTATGGAATCTTTTCACCTTCATGGAATGAAACTCAATATCTCTATTTGCCTAGACATGTGATTAAAAGAAGTAGAATTTCAGGAACAAAGATACATTCACCAGGACTGACACTCTGATAGATAATTATGGAGTTTCTGCTTTTGTGCAGGCTGGGCCTGGATGGCACTGATCCTTTGTAACATTTTAGAAAGCTTGTACATAACCATGTCTGCACTGCATCAAGTGGGTTCTGGTGATTTGCCAGGAACACTTGACAGATGGCTATCACATTAACTTCAATTAAAGGTTTGAATTTATCTCAGATGAAGATAACATTATGATGCTAAGGTTATGTAAGTGCAATTACCTTTCGTGTAATTAGATTTATGTATAGCAAGAACACAATGGAATGGCTTTTAGTGCTTCCATAATAAATACTTTTTTTCTGAGGTTTATAACTCATCTATGAAATTGTAATCTAAGCAAAAAGTTGGCATGCAAGGTGACTCAGGAAAATTTTTTTTTTATTTTGGTTTTGGATTTTTGCCAAGAGGAAGAGTCAAGGAAAGAGAAACAGAGAGAGACAAGGACACAAAGAGACAAAAAGAGAGACAGAAAAACAGAAAGTAGTAACAAATAAACAAATGAAGGAATGAAGGGAAGGAGGAAGAAAGGAAGGGAGGGTGGAAGGTAGGTAGATTTTAAGTACCATCTGGCAGATAAATTTTTTAAATAACAGATTTTCATTCTTTTATTATTACAAATAATTTCAGTCTATAATTCATCATTTACACACTAGGCAGTCATGAAATAACCTGAAGTCAAGAGTCTCATCTTCCTTGTCTGGGAATAGAGTAGCTTTCCACATAGAAATCTTGAATTCATGTACAAAACTGAACTTATCTTTCCCTCTGAACCTTTCCTATAAACCTCTGTGTGGGACAAGAAGCACCATTTAGAACTGAACATGGAACAACTTATTGGTTTAAGATTGTAAAAGGAGTAAGACAAGGCGTCATAATGTCACCATATTTATTTAATTTATATGCAGAGTACATCATGTGACATGCTAGGCTGGATGAATCCAAAGCTGGAATTAAGGTTCCCAGCAGAAATATCAACAATCTCAAATATGCAGATTATACCATTCTGATGGCAGAAAGTAAAGAGGAATTGAGAAACCTCTTGAAGAGACTGAAAGAGGAGAATCTAAAAGCTGACTTGAAGCATTTCATCCAAAAAACTAAGATCTTGGCAACTGGTCCCATCACTTCCTGGCAAGAAATGAAAGCAGTGTTAGATTTTATATTCTTGGGCTCCAGGATTACTGCAGATGGCAATTGGAGCCATGAAATTAAAAGACACTTGCTCCTTAGAAGGAAGGCAAATTTGGACAGAATACTAAAAAAGCAGAGACATCACCTTGCCAACAAAGGTCAATATAGACAAAGCTATGGTTTTTCCAATAGCTGTATGGATGTGAGAGTTGGACTATAGGTAAAGTTGAATGCTGCAGAATCAACACTTTCAAATTGTGGTACTGGAGAAGAATTTTGAGAGTCCCTTGGGCAGCAAGGAGATCAAATTGGTCAATATTAAAAGAAATTAATTCAGGCTATTCACTGGAAAGCCAAATACCAAAGGTGAAGCTTAAATACTTTGACCACATAATGAGAAGACAAGACTCATCGGAAAAGATCCTGATTTGGGGAAAGACTGAAGGCAAAAGGAAAAAAGGTATGGCAGAGGATGAGATGGGAAGATAGTGTCATGGACAGAATGAGCATGAACTTGGACAGACTTCAAGAGATATTGGTGGATAGAAGCGCCTGGCATGCTATGGTCCATGGAGTCATTAAGAGCCAGACATGACAACAACAAAACTTCATATTTCTGTAGAGTATGTCACCATCCTCCCAGTCCTTCAGGCTCACAACTTAGGAGTTACCCTGGACTCCTCACTATCTCTCTCTCCATATCTAATCTGTTGCCAATGCCTATCAATTTCATCTTTGCAACATCTCTTTAAAACTCCCTCTTCTCTCCTCTGACACTGCCATCACTCTACTGCAAGCTCTTATCACCTCATACCTTGATTATTGCAATAGTCTGCTGGTGGATCTGCCTGTCTCAAATTTTTCCCCACTGTGCTGAATAAAGTAATTTCAAGAATCAAAGTTTTTGGTTAAATTATAATCAATTTTATCAAACACAATCAGCATATGATTGACAAAAATGGCTACTTATCTTCTTGTTGGCTACTTTTTTAGGTTTATATGCCTTTGGACAAGAAGTGTTCCATCAAACAGCAATCAATTCTAATTGGTTAACAATTTAATTAGAGGTGGACTCTACAAAGACTCTACAATTTATTCCAGTAATGGACTAAAGAGTGATATCATGTCATTCTTGGATAAAGAGATTATCCATATACTAAGGTCATTCCCAACCGTGGGCAATATGGACAAAAGGATCTGTCTCTACCTAAGCTTGATTGAATGGAATTCACCTTAGACTAGAGATTCTTTGTAAGATTGGGCTGGGTCAATTAGATTTTAGCTTGACTTTCAGAAACTAAGATCTTGAAAATAAAAAAATAAAAGGGGGGGGACTTTTAATCTCCCTAAATCATTATTCATTAATAATCATTTATCTTATCACTCCAGTCCATCCTTCATTCATTCACTAAAGTGATTTTCTGAAAGTGCATATGTGACCATGTCACCACCCCCTGCCTCCACTCAAGAAATTCCCGTAGCTCCTTATTGCCTCCATGATCAAATACAAAATGCTCTGTTTGGTGTTCAAAGGTCTTCGTGACTTAGTTCCTTTCTTCCTTTACAGTCGTCCTACACCTTACTCCCCAACCTGTACTCTCTGATCCACTGACCCTGGCCTCTTGACTGTTTCACAAACCAAATACTCCATCTCTCTGCTCTGGGAATTTTCTCTGGTTGTCCCCCCATGCCTTAAATATTCTCTCTCCTTGACTCTACCTACTGACCTCCCTGGTTTCCTTTAAATCCCAACTAATATCCTATCTTCTATAGAAAGCCTTCCCCAACCCCTCTTGATTCTGTACCTTCCCTCTGTTAATTACTTTTTATTCATCCTGTACATAACTTGCTATATAGATAGATATATTTCTACCTCTATCTACCTACCTACCTATCTATCTATCTATCTATCTATCTATCTATCTATCTATCTATCTATCTATCTATCTCCTGCCATATATGTGTGTATATATACACACATATATAAAGTTGTATACAGGATATATGTATGCATATATACACACACATACATATATCTGTTTATATATTTGTGTGTATACATACACAAACATATTGTCTCCCCCACTAGATTATAAGCTCCTTGAGGGCTAAACTGGACTTTTACCTCTTTTTGTATCCCCAGCACTTCGCATAGTGTCTGGCACGTAGCAGCCATTTAATAAATGTTAATTGATCAATAGTCACTTTGCTCCAAAATTCAGTAATTTCAGAAAAAAATCATTTATTCCCTTGTAGTTTTCCTTACTCTCATTCCCAAATCCCCTCACTTTTGGGGGGCCAGAAGTTGCTGTGACTGGGGCAGAGGCAGACTCTCAAACCAACTAACCCCAGGGTTTGCCCTTTGTTGTTAAAGTGGATGCTAGCTTTGAAATGTTTACTGAAGTTACCCTTATGCAGGATCTATGGATGGGTGCAAATGTGTCACCATCAGCAGTAAAGAAGGCAACTGGCTACAAGTTGGCATGGGCTTGGTTCTAAATTAGAGGGCACATAGAGTGGAAGATGAAAAGAAACGTTTCTCACTTCTGTGTTTAAGAAACCTGCATTCTTTTTTTTTCTTCTCTATTACTTTAAAAAAAAAGATATTTTAAACTCAAATACCAGCACACAGATACAGAATAGAGAAAAGAAACAAAAATAAATCATAGATTTAAATATTAGAACTTAAATAAATACAAAGAAAGAAAAAGCATATCATATGCATAGCAGAAAATAAGAGTTTTAAAAATATGTAACAATAAATTTTCATTTCAACAAAGCCTGCATGATAAATACTATGGATACACACACACACATATACATACGAATATAGACATACTTTCCCAAACAAATTCTACTCCTGATCTTTCTTTTTATGATTGTGCCTGTCTTATTTCCTATTCCTCCTGCCTCCTCAACTTCTACTTGCTACTGTGCCCTGCTATTACTTGCCTACCCCCCTTCAAGGTTCCCTCCCATATCCTCCCATTCCCATAAATCTAAACACTCTTCTATACCCCACATTTACCTATTCCTTACCCTTCCCTCTAAAGCTCCCTCCCTTGTCCTCTCCCCACCCCATGACCCTACTGTTTTACTTTTTCTGAATTTATAAAACTCTTTTCTTCTAAATATATATGTTGTGTTGCCTCTTAAAGCCATTCCCCATGAAAGGCTACCAGAACTACCAGCCCCCCTCCCCCTAATTCCTCTGTATCAATTGTTCCTCTTGCACCTCATTGTATAAAATAATTACTCCTTTTAGGTGTTCCTAAATGGTTTTACTTCTTAAATTCATATCATACTCAGGTTTACCCCAATCTTTCTTACGAGCTACTCAGTTAATAGTAAGAAACTTAGACATACATTTTATGTTTCGCATGCATAAAAAGTAAATGGTCTGGCCTAATTGAATCCCTTATAATGAGTCCTTGGTATGTACCTTATGTTTCTCTTTACTCCTGTATGTCAAATCTTCTATTAAGTTCAGGTTTGTTTATTTGTTTGTTTTTAACAAAGTCTTCAAAGTCTGACAGCTGATCAAATGTCATCTTTTTTCATTCACAATTATGCTTAACTTTGCCAGGTATATTTTCATCCACAGCCCAAGTTCTTTTACTCTTGATATATAGTGTTCCAAGACATGTGGTCCTTTAATGCCTCTGCTACTATGTCTTGTATGATTCTAACTGTGGCGCCATCATATTTAAATTGTTTTATTCTTTTGCTTTTTAACATTTTATCCTTGAGCTGGGGGGTCCAGAATTTGACTATGATACTCATATGAATTTTTCTCATAGGATCTCTTTTAAGTGATCAATGATTTTTTTTCCTATTTCTTCTTTCCCCCCAGTTCTAATGCTTCAGGATAATTTTCTTTAATTATTTCTTGTATCGTTGAATCAAGATTCTTTTTTTTATCATAACTTCCAATTAGTCTGATTATTTTTTATGTTTTCTCTTCTTGATTTTTTCTCCAAATTTGTTTTTCTTATGTTTCACTTTCTTTTCCATTTTTTCTTTATATTTTGTTTAATTATTTCTTGATATCTTTTTTTTTAAAGCAATTGGGGTTAAGTAACTTGCTAAAGGTTACACGGCCAGGTGTTTCTGGGTGGTTGCTAAGTGTCTGAGCCCGGATTCAATCCCCAGGTCATCCCAACCCTGGGGCTGGTGCTCTTACTTGCTGTGCTACCTGGCCACCCCTATTTCTTTTTTTTATGCTTTATTAACTTCTGATTTGCATCATTCGTTTCCATCAGATTTTGAGTTACAAATTTTCTCCCCGTTTTTCCCCTACCCACTGCCCCAAAATAGCAGTCCCACAGGATATCCCCTCCTCCAATCTGCTCTCTCCCATATTTTCTCCCATACCCCTTTCTACTTTTCCAGTGGATCTCTATGCCTCAGTGCCTGTATATCTTATTTCCCAATTACATGTAAGATGGCATTAATAATAGTATATGTATATATATATATGTAAAAAATATATATATATACATACACACACATATATACATATATATGCATATATATTTGAATATTTGATTTTAAAACTTTCAATTCCAGATTCATTCCCTTCCTTCCTTGTCACCCACCCTTACTGGGAAGATACGCAGTTCAGTATAGGTTGTACATGTGCGGCTAATGCAAAACAATAACATAGTAGATATATTGTAAAAGACTGACTATATTTCCCTCCCTCCTATCCCACCTCCCACTTGTTCTATTCTCTACTTTGATCCCGTATATTTTCAAAAATGAGTGCTTCCAACTTCCCTCCTCCCCAGCCTACCCTCCCTTCTATCATCCCCCCTCTCATCCCCTTCCCTCTCTATTCTCCTGGAGGGTGATATACCCTATTTAGTGTGTATTTCACTCCCTCCTCAAGCCAAATTCAATGGGAATAAGGTTGACCCATTCCCTTTTGCCTTCCTATTCTTCCCCTCCATTGTAACCATTTTCCCTTTCCTCTTCTGTATGAGATAGTTTACCCCAATCTGTCTCTCCTCATCTCCTCTCATTATATTCCTCTCACCTCTTAATTTCACCTTTTAAGTATCATTCCTTCCTGTTAAATTGGTTCTGTGCCCTCTATCTATGTATACCTGTAAACATATATACACAAATTCACATATGTATTTGTATGCCCATATACCCTCATATATATATTTCTAATCCCTTCAACTACTGAGAAAAGTTTCATAAGTTACAATTATTGTTTTTCCATGTAGGAATGTTAATAGTTCAGCTTTGATAAGTTCCTTATGATTCCTTTTCCCTGTTTACCTTCTCATGCTTCTCTTGCTTCTTGTATCTGAATGTCAAATTTTCTATTCAACTCTGGTTTTTTCAGCAACAATGCTTGAAACTCCTCTATTCCACTGAATGACCATATTTTCCCCTGAAACATGATACTCAGTTTTGCTGGGTAGGTGAAGCTTGGTTTTAATCCCAGCTCCTTTGCCCTCCAGAATATCATATTCCAAGCCCTTCAATCCCTCAGTGTAGAAGCTGCCAGATCCTGGGTTATCCTGGTTGTGTTTCCACAATATTCAAATTGTTTCTTCCTGGCTGCTTGTAATATTCTCTCCTTAATCTGGGAATTCCAGAACGTGGCTATAATATTCCTAGGAGTTTTCTTTTGGGGATCTTTTTCAAGAGGTGATCGGTGGATTCTTTCAACCTCTATTTTGCCCTCTGGTTCTAAAACATCAGGGCAGTTTTCTTTGAGAACTTCCTGGAGGATGATTTCTAGGTTCTTACTTTGAGCATGGCTTTCAGGCAGTCCATTAATTTTTAAATTATCTCTCCTGGATCTATTTTCCAGGTCAGTGGTTTTTCCCATGAGATATTTCACATTGCCTTCTATTCTTTCATTCGTTTGGATCTGTTTAACAGCATCTTGATTTCTCATAAAGTCATTAGCTTCCATTTGCTCCAATCTAATTCTGAAGCAATGATTCTCCTCATTGAGTTTTTGAGATTCTTTTTCCATCAGGCAAATTTGGCTTTTTAAGGAATTCTTCTCCTCATTGCCTTTTTGAGCCTCCTTTGCCATTTGAGTCAGTCTGTTTTTTAAGGTATTATTTTCCTCAGTCAGGCTGTTGACTCTCATTTCATAATTTTTTGCATTGTTCTCATTTCTCTTCCCAATTTTTCTTCCACTTCTCTTATTTGGTTTTCAAAATCTTTCTTAAGGCCCTCTATGGCCTGTAACCAGCTTGTATTTTCCTTTGAAGCTTTTGGTGCAGGAGTTCTGACTTCACTGTTTTCCTCCTGTTCCATGCTTTGCTCCTTTTTGTCCCCAAAATAGGAGTGTATTGCTGGAATCTTCTGTCTGCTTTGTTTCCTTTGCCTGCTCATTTTGCCACTCAATTACTTGACTTTTGGGCTTTCTGCCACAGTAGGACTCTGCCACCAGACAGGGGAGCTTTCATCCCAAAAGCTGGAGTTTTCTCAGCTGCCAGAGGTATTAGATGGGTGCCCTCTCTGAGGTCTCCACACGCTCTGGCAAGCTGGACACACACCCCAGAACCTCCACCCTAGACTGCAATCCAGATCCGAGCAGGTTAAAGCAAGAGCAATTACCCCTCAGACTGGTGCTTGGTCCCCCTATACTCTGCAGGCCAAGAGCTGAAGCCACCATGGTGCTGGTTGGCTGTGCTGGAGTCTTAGCGGCTTTTTGCCCTGGGGGTAAAAGCCATGCACTCCCACTTACTGGTCCCAAAGTCCAGACTGTACTGACCTCTCACTTTGTCCTTTGTGTCTATGTGTTGATAAATCTGGAAACCGCCACAGCTGCTGCTGATCTGGAGTTTCTCTGGCTGGAGGCTGGTCAGGCCTGCCTTGGGGCTGGGCTCGGCTCCCAGAGCACTGTGCTGGATTCCTGCTGTCCTGCCAGGCTGTCCTCAGCGGGAGGTTAGCTTCTCTGTGTCATTTTGTGGGTTCTGCAGCTCCAAAGTTTGTTTAGAGTCCCCTTTTTACATGGATTGGGGAGGGTGGAAGCCGGAGCCAAGGGAAGGTTGTGCTTATACTCCGCCATCTTGACCCCGCCCCTATTTCTTGATACCTTATGACTTCACAGGCTTAACCTTGTCCAATTCTAATTTTCAAGGTGTCATTTTCTTCCTTAAGATTCTGGATCTCCTATTCTAATTGGTTGACTTTCCTTTCATAATCTTCTTGCTTTTCTTGGATTATTCTTTTTTTTTTTAGCCTTTCCTCCATCTCTGTCACTTGATTTTTAATCTTTTTGAAGATCTTCCATTAATTTGGGGGGGCATTTGATATGACTCTTTGGTGGTTTCTTTACATCAATATCCTTCTCTGAAGATGAACCCTGGTCTTCTCTATTGCCATAATAACTTTCTAGGATTAGTCTTCCTCCTTTGCCTGTGCATTTTTTTTGGGGGGGAAAAATAGCTTCATTATTTGTAATCACCTCTAGCCCTGGGGTGTGAGGATGGTGCCTGTTGCCCCAGATCTTTAGTTTTCCCCCTAGCCCGGAGCCAAAGCCAAGCCTTCAACCTCCTGTATCCTGCCCCACCCCACCACTTCTGCACTCACCTGGCCTATTCTGGCTCCTTGTCACCCCTTCTACTCTTTGCAGCACAGCTGCATCTGGCTCTTCTCATCAGCAGAGGTTATCTTCCTGGGCTCTACCTCCCAACTCCCTTCCCTATTCCAGGGTAAAAGTTGCTGTGGCTGGGACAGAGGCATCCTCTCAAACCAACTAACCCCAGGGCTTACGGCTTTTGTTTAAGTAGCTTGCTGCAGGTTTGTAAAGTGGAGCCTGGCCTGGGAGTGTCTACTGAACGTCACAGGGACCAAACTTCCTCCTGGGATTTTCCTTCAGATCTTCTTGAACTGTCCTAGAAGACCTCTGTTGTGCACCTATTTTTACTTATTTTTACCTGCACTTTGTTCACTCTAAGAGATAAGTTTTATCTCTTTTGTGGGGGGAAATCTTGAGAGGTTGGAATTTTCTAACCTACTCTGCCATCTTCCCAGAATCCTCTCCTGAAACATGCATTCTTTAGTGAGGATGGAAGAATTGTGCTTTATTCAATGCTGATTATTTACACATTAAGAGAAAATATTTTAGCCTCTAAGATATTTATGAACATCAAATATCACCTTAAGAAACTACAGATTAAAATTATTATAAACTTCAGTCAGATTAATCCTTAGCATAAAATCACTTGTGAGTTCTTTTTCACGTTTTCATAAAAGGAGGCAAAATTCTATGGGACTTGATGAAAAACATGATTTTTTTTATTTTATTTTTGGTTTGAATACAAGGCAGAGAACAAAACTGTTTATAGTTTTTAAACAAATAATTAAGATCTGTAAACAGACAAAAAGAAACATCCGTAGTCCCAATGTAGATCTTTTGGTCAGTTTGTGTTTTAATATTCCAAAAATGAGTATCAAAGAAAGAGAAGGGAGGAAAGGTCACTTGTGATTTTCACAATTTGAATAAAAAAGAAGTTATTTTAATTTGTATTTTATTTATTAAGGGGGAAAATGAAAACTATCTAATATCTTCATAATCTCCTCCCGCCTAAACTTCAAATACAACTGGAAGAGTTGCTAAATTTTAAAATACTTTTTCCATATTTTTTTTAATTCAGGAAAGACTCTGGAAAGTAGAACTGTAGCAAACTCTTTAGGTTATCTGACATCAAGCCAGATTTATTTTTTCATTTTGAATAAGTACTAAAAGTCTTGAAAACCTACATGGATCATACCCAAATCTCTTGTACGCAAGTTTGTTCACGGTAAGTGATTTATCCTTAATAGTCAGGTATGATGTCATAAAAATATGTAGTACTCTACCACGAACTTACTAGAGTATATTTAGCCCTTTCTATCACTTTCAGAGGAAAGTTATATTATTCACTTTTCTAGGCATCAGTATTATTATTTTGTGTGATCACTAAATCATTGTTTGCTCCAAAAGACACTTTTTAGTCCATTAAAAAAATAAACAAAAAAGACATTCACCACATATAATGTGTTTGATGTAATTTTTTGCATATGTATGCATATGTGGATATATATTCACATATATACTATTAATACTATACTAAGAATTTTGGAACAACCTATATGTATATGGCATGTGTATACATAAACACATGGCTGTGTATATACATGCATATACATGCACACATATGGACATACATACTACATACACACATAATATCCCCAAAATCTTTAAGCTATTAAAGCTTAAACTGTAGTAGCAGTAGTAATGGTGATGGTGGTGGTGGTGGTGGTGGTGATAGTGGTGCTGCTACTAGTAGTAGTAGTAGTGGCAGTGGTAGTAGTGGTAGTGGTGGTGGTAGTAGTAGTAGTACTAGTATTACTAGTAGTAGTAGTGGTGGTGGTGGTAGTAGTAGTAGTAGTAGTAGTAGTAGTGAATAGCTAACATTTATATAGCACTTACTATGTGCTAGGCACTGTGCTAAGTGCTTTACAATTATCTAATTTGATCCCCACAACAACCCTGAGAGTCAGGTGCTATTGATTGTTATCCTCATTGTATGGCTGAGGAGACTGAGGCAGACAGAGTTTAGGTGACTTGCCTAGGGTCATGCAGCTAGTATATATCTGAGACCTGGTTTGAATTGGTCTTCCTGGCTCCAGACCTGGCACTGTACCACGCAGCTGCCAATAAGACTTTGATGTACCCTATGTGTATGTGAATATATATGTATAAATGTGCTTATATATGTATACATGCATGTATGTATGTGTGTTCATGCAAGCTTTAATAGCTTAAAACTGCACTAAGATTTTCAGAACACCCTGTATATATATATATATAGTCCTGCCTCCTCTAACTTATACTTACTTGGAGAATGGAAAAACAAAAACACAATTTTAGAGTATAAATGCCATGCATCTCACTAATGCAGATTTTACATGTTTAATGCAAAGTCAGTCACATATTAGGGGATCCAGAGCATCATTCTGGTTAAAGTGTGGAAGTCTCATTTGGGAGATCCACCATGGTTCATGAATTAGATTGAGTTTTAGGGAGGTCAAATCCCTAATCTGCTGTACTGGCATGGAGTACAATGCCCCACTTCTGAGACACACTAATAGATTTGAAAATGTTTATTAAAATGACTGTGCAAGGGAGGTAAGGGCGAACTTTCAGAGTAATGCCTTCTAAACATATAAATTGCACCTGGGCAGTCATACCATGTAAACAAATAAAATATAATTAAAAGTAGGGTCTGATCAGTGGCAAAGGAAAGATACAGAGAAAATGTTCCAAGAAAATATGTCTCCAGCTATTGGATGAACAAAGAAAGTATAGCAAATCTTAGTCAGCAACAAAATGTCTGCTTTAGAGGAAAGCTGAACCCATCCCCTGACCCTCCAATGTGGTATTGTCTAAAGACCCCTAGACCACAAGTGACCAATTTATCACATCTCTTCCGCTAACAAACTATGCAACCCTGTACAAGGTAATTTAAATCAAAGGTTCTTAATCTGGGTTAGGTAAATAACATTTTGATGGCTATTTCAATATATTTACTTTGCATTCCTATGCATATTATTTTATGTATTTAAAACTTTTTTTTCTGCTTAGGGGTCCATAGATCTTAACGGATTGCCAAAAAGATATATTACACACACAAAAATTAAGTGCCCCTCTTTAAGTTTATTGAGTCTCAGTTAATCATCAATAAAATAAGGTAGAAGTAGATCTTCTTCATCCCAAATATTCCAATTCATGCCCCAGTGAGAATTTTCTCATCCTGAATCATCTATATCGACTGTCTACACAGATAAGGTTATCTGTATAATTGCCAGATTTCCACTTGGCAGAATTCTGTGCAATGACATTTAATGACTATCTCCTGACAAGATTTATTTAAACATCTGTAACTCCACAGCATTTTAAAATCCTAGCACTGAAAAATGATCATTCAACTTTTTCCGAATTTTCAGAATTAAGTTTTGAAAATAGTAATAGTGATAAATTCAACAACTGCTTCTTTTTTAAAATCACTTATTAATCAATTATATTATGCTTTGGGATCAATACAAAGTCTAGGAAAAAGAAGACTGTAAACTAATGAGAGCTGGGATTGTTCCATCACATACATATAAAACCCCAGTTCCTAATATAGGACCCAGCATAAGTAGGATCTTCATCAATACTAATTTATTGTTAAGACAGAGCTCCTGTGTGATGGTATAAGACATATCAAATTCATGCATTATCGCAATGATTGTTGTCCTTCCTTTTTGAAGAGGACCAATGACATCACAGGTGACGTCCTGTCTTGCTTGTGAATTGGATTTAAGTGAGGCAGAGATACACAAAGCTGTCTGCTTCTCTGAGGGTTTTGTTTATGATAAATAAAAGTATGTTTAGAATTATTTTACATATACATACACACACATATGCATACTTATTTGTGTCTAATGGTAGCCATTTCTGGGGAGAGGGAGGGAATAAAAAAAAGGAAAAAAAGTTGCATGATAGCTTTATTATATTTAAAAGAAATAGCAAGTTGTACATAAAAGATTTGTATTTTCATGTGCAATTATCCTTTAAAAAATTCTACTATGTTATGGAAATGCTTGTTTTATTTCATAAATTAAAAATAAATAAAATTAAAACAAAAAGTAAAACAAAGTCATCAGTCTCACTCTCCCTTCCTGAGTCATCCGAGTCCAGTGATAGGACAAAAGTCCAGTTTATGGCCTAGGGTGTAATGGATGACCTTGGCATCTTCAGCCCCTGATAAAGCTCTAAGCTGCTTCAGCCTTCTTCAAGGCAGCTGGGGAATAATTTTCCCCCCATTCCATCCAGGAAGGTCTACTCATGCCTGGGGTAGACATCCCCCTGACTCACCCACAGGTTTGGGCCTGTCAATTTCTTTCAACCTTGTTTAGCCTGTTTGCTGAGATGGTTTCCTGGGGTGTGACTGCACATGCTACTACAGGTTCTTAGAGCCACAAGTGAGAGCTGAGTGAAGCAGGTAGACCCCAAGGTAGATGAGCAACTCTGAAAAGGGCTTGGCCAATCATCACCACAGAGAAGCTTGTCACCTGAAAACCCCATACACCCCATTATTATTGTTATCATATGCAGTATAACAAGAAAAGCATATTCAGGAGGTTAAATTTAAGTAGAAAGGATTTGTTTTTAAAGACACCACATTTCTCCAGGACTTTCTTAACTTTTAGCAATGGTAAATTGGACATTGAGCAAGCTGAATCTTCATGAATTAAAAAGCAATTGAGAGAGAGTAACAGAGACAAATGAGACAGATGAGACAGAGACAGAGAGAAGAGAAAGAAGAGGAAGAGAGAGAGAAAGAGAGAGAGAGTCAATATCACAATATCAAAAAGAAATCTAGAAGTTGAGATACACGACTCCATATTGCTTTTAAAAGAATAGAACAAGCCTGGCCCTGGAAAGTGCAAGTTGGGTCTGCCTTGAGCTCAAACCAGATAAGTTTCCTAGTAACAAACAAGGAAGAAAACAATAAAAGGAGGTGTGTACAGGGGAGGTGAGAAACACAGAAACATACTTGAATTCTGCTTTGCTCTCCAGAGGTGCATTGCCTTCAGTTACTGCTCTATCAACCAGGCATGGGGAAGAAAGAGAGAAAAGAGAGATCAAAAATTCCTTTAAAAGCCTTCTGTGTTCTAAGCTCAACTCATTCCTTCCAGGCTAGTCAGGTCATATGTTGTTATTTTTCTCTCTTTCCAGTTGACCCTTTGGGTCCCTGACAATATCATACCTTCCCCATGCCCATCACCATGTGTGCCAGATCTGAGGGTTAGTCAAGGTGTCATTTATTCCAGCCACTTGACTTACTGGGGGTCCTTTTTCAGAATCCTTTCTCTGGCTAGAGACAAGTGGGAGAAGGTGCTATTGTGTTCCCCTTTCCAAACGGCTGTGAAGTATAACTCAATGTCAGTCAACAATTATATTACTAAAGCCACTGCTAAGACCCAAGCCTTCTGACTCCTAATCCACTCAATCATTAAGTACTTATTAAGCAAGAAATGAGGGATATATGTACAAAGAATGAAATAAGCCCTAGTGGTAAAGAGCTTACCTTCTAATGAAGGGGTTGATAATTATATATAAAAATATATACTGTGTAAATATCAAATTAATAAATAATAATTTGAGGCCAGTCAGTTACCCTTAACATAGTTTAGCCCATTTGCTAAGAGGGGTTTCTGGAGTGTGGCTGCACATGCTACAGCTTCTTAGAGCTACAGGTGAGAGTTGAGTGAAACAGGTAGACACCAAAGGTATATGAGCAAACCTGATAATAAATAAATGAATAAGTAATTAAATTACTTGATAAAATAAATAAAAATATATGGATATGAACACACACATACACATATTCCAAGTAATTAACTACAAGTTACTTTGGGAGAGAGGACACTGGCGCTTGGGGAAATCAGGAAAGACTGCTAAGAAGATGGTTCTTGAGGTATAAGAGGCAAAGATAAGGTGGGAGTATATTCCAGGCAGCTGAAACAGGAGATGGGAATGTCATGAGGGAGGAAACGAAGGCAATTTTGGCTAGCTCACAGAGTGTGGGAAGAGGAATAATATCCAATGAGACTTCAAAGATAGCTTGGTGCCAGGTTATGTAGAGCTTTGAAAGCTAAAAGTAGGAGTTTATATTTTATCTTGGTGGCAATAAAAAGTCAATGGAATTGAATGCACAGGGGAGTCACATGACCATATTTGAATTTAAGAAGATTTCCTTGACACCGGTGTGCAGGATAGACTAGAGTGGCCAAATCAAACCAATAAGCATTTATTAAGTGCTTACTATATTCCAGATGCTGAGTGATGGGGAAATAAGAATGACAGTCACTGCACCTGAGAAGTTTCTAAGAGGGGAAGATAACATTTAAAAGCATAACAGGGAGTTGTAAAGGGAGGAAAAGGGAGAGAGGAGGGGGAAACCATAAAAGTATCAATGCAGAGCATTGTGGGGAAAGTCCTGATTGAGAAGAGTAGAGCCTGGAAGGAAAGACTTGGCAAGGCTGGGCAGCTTCCTTTAAATGACAGTTCTAGAAGGATCCAGCCAATCAGGAGAGACCACTGGGATTGAATGCTGAGAGGTCTGAGGCAGGGAGACCTAATAGGAAATGTCACAATAATCCAGGTAGATGAATACCTGAAATGAGGAGGTAATTGCCTTAGTTGAAAGAAGGGTTCTGATACTAGAGATGTTGAGTAGATGGAAAGATTTTGCAACTTTTGGTTATGTGGGTTCACCAAGAGTAAGAAGTCCAGGACAATAGTCAAATTATGACCTTGGGACACTGGAAAGATGGTGGTACCTCCAACAGAAAGAGGGAATTTGGAATAGGGGAGGATTTAGGGAGAAAGATAATGAGTTCCGGTTTAGATATGTTAAATTTAACATATCTGAGGCATCCAGTTTGAAATGTCCAATAGGTAATTGGTGATGTGAGAATAAAGCTCAGGGGAGAGACTGCAGCTGAATAGAATTCTGAAAGTCATCTGCATAGAGATGACTGATGAAAGTCATCATAGAAAATCATAGAGATTAACTGATGAAAGCTGATGAAAATACCAAGGGAGAGAGGAAAGTATAGAGGAAGAATAAATAAGAAAGGCAGAGCAGAACGTTTTCACTATAGAGTTCCAAAGTTATTTTTGCTATACCTAGTCCAAAGAAGAAATAATATAAAATATAGTATATGTGATATAGAATAAAAAGGGGAATTATGGTCCTCTATTAATTCTTAACTAAGGATTTTTATATAGTAAACTCTGTATACAAATAATCAAGCACCTATGATAAAAATGCTAAATGTGTATATGCATATTTATAATTATGTAGTTATGGTAATATATATATATACTTTAAAAACAAATTCTTACATAGGATAGATAGCAAATAATGGGAATACTAACTGACACATAAGACCATAAAAACATAGTGTATTTTAAAATTTATGAAGCACTCTATATACATTATTTCATCTAATCTTGACAAGAATTCTCTCAATAAGGTCCTTTGGTTCTCTCATATACCTTTTGTATAGTCATGTTTGCAGATCAGGAAATTGAGGGTCAAAGAAGATGAATGACTTCAGTATTGCCCCTGATACCTATCTAATCATCAAGCCTCTTTCTTCTTCCCTCATCTATATTCATCTTTTTCCTGTATCCTTTCTCCGCCATCTCCAACACATCTTTCACCCAGCTGCTAAAATCATCTTCTTTCATGCTAACCCCCACCCAGTTTCATCTCTTCTATGGAAGTTTTACACGTGGAAAAGTTTCTCACCTGGAAAAAAATCCTTCTCTCCCTAAACCTCTCATGCTACTTTAACTGTTCAATGCATTTTTAGTGGGCAGAAATATTGTCATTCTGTAAGATTTGTTTTCCTGCTGATTTCTGCCTGAAAAGTGTCCATCATGTTTAATCATTTGTCTCTCTTGTGTTAGCTCTGCCTAGAGGGAATCTTGTCTTAAAAAATTAAAATTAAAAAAACCATTAAACACCACTGCCCCATTCCTGAAGAAGGAAGGAACCTCATAAAAGATCTCCTCTTTATCTATAGGCATTGTTCTATTATGCTAGATTCCTGAATTATAGCTAGAGAAGGAGTTTCCTGGAAGAAATTGAAAGGGCTTTTCAGGAAGTGTTACCTTATGGGAGTTAAAATTTTTTTTTAAATGAGATCACTGTAGCTATTAAATAGTGGTCCAATAAATAAAACTCAGACATTAAAATATTATATATGATTATGCCTGAATGTCTAAAATATATACATTGTGAGGTACAGTTTCTATTGTAATTTAAAATCCAAATCTTTGATGGTTTTTTTTATAATGGTGGAAAACACACACACACACAGTAACCCTTACAAAGACAGATATGCAGCAATCAGAGTACACTATATACACAATTGGCCAATTTGTCACAGAATTTGTATTCTCTGTCATTTCCCCTATTTTTTTAATATTCAGATTCATTGTTCTTAATAAATATTTTTCTCATTTTGAGGACCTCTAACTCAGTAGTTATAAAGACAACATCCTATCTATCAACAAGTGGAGAGCTCTTATTACCCTGAAGCATTTATCTGACTTCTGACCTCATTTGTTTTATTTTTTGTTTTAAAGCAATTGGGGTTAAGTAACTTGCTCAAGGTTACACAGCCAGGTGTTTCTGGGTGGGTGCTAAGTGACTGAGCCCGGATTCAATCCCAGGTCGTCCCGACTCTGGGGCTGGTGCTCTTACTCACTGTGCTACCTGGCTGCCCCCTCATTTCTGAACTGAAATTATTCTCTCAAAATTACCAATGACCTAATTGCCATATCTTATGGACTTTGCCCAATCTTCATGCTTTTTGACCTCACTGAAGTTTTTGAGACTCTTGATAGCCTTCTTCTCCTTGGTCATCTACTCTCTACATTTTCTCTGCCTATTCCCAATGCCTAAAATGCCTCCTTCTAGGGGCAGCCAGGTAGCACAGCAAGTAAGAACACTGGCTTCAGTGTCAGGACGACCTGGAAATCGAATCCGGGCTCAGACACTTAGCACCTACCCAGAAACACCTGGCCGTGTAACTTTGAGCAAGTTACTTAACCCTGATTGCTTTAAAAAAATAAAATAAAATAAAATAAAATACCTCCTTCTTCCTTTTTACCTCCTGACTTCTTCCAAGATTCAGCTAAAGTCCCACCTTCTGGAAGAAACCTTTCCATGTCCCCTTTACTGTTTGTTATTTTGTCCTGGGATCAGCTCTAATTTACCCTGTTTCTATCTTGTTTTACCTAGTTATTTGCATGGATTTCCTGATTAGAATGTGAGGTTCTTGAGGTCAGTTTTTTGTTAATTTGTGTATTATTTGCTTTTCTTTTTATTACCAGAACTTAGCAAAACTGCCTGGCATATAGTGGGTGATTCTATAACTAATAATTGTTGACCAATTGCATAAGTCCGTATCATCAAAGAGTATTTCCCCCATCACACAGATATCTTCCCAACTACCCTGTGCTTTTGAGTTATGCCTCAAAAAAATAGCAGCTCTCACGTGCAACATATTAAGAAAAAATTAACAAGAATTTCCTAGTTTCTCCAGTGAAATACAGCTATACAGAGGCATCATAGGATCATGGATTTAGAACTGGAAGAGACTTAACATAGCATCTAGTCCAGCCCCCTCATTTTATAGATGAGGCTTCAGGAGGTTGTGACTTGCCCAGGTTACACAAGTCAGTGTCAGAGGCAGGGTTTGGACCCCTGTTTTCCTGACTCCAAGTTCAGCATATGACTATGCCATGTTACCTTTCCAGGTACAATAAAAGAGGCAAAATGTTATTTTATTCTGCAAAATGCAGAATCCTTGTCCTACCTCTGCCATTAACTAGAAGTGTGACCTTGGGCAGTTCATTTCAACTCTCTGGGTTTCAGTTTACTCCTTTGCAAATCAAGTGGAATTGAACTGTGTTATCTTGCAAAGTGCCTTCCAGTTCTGTGAAAAATGAATTCTGTTCCATTACTTTCCATGATTATCAACTAAATAACTGCCCCTTTCCAAGAATTTCCATTCTTGTTTTTGTGTATGAAAAAGTAGGAAGACTTTGGCTACCCTAGCTCTATACAAGTATTCTAAATAGTCTTGAACAGAGAACAATTCCCATAGGATAAATTGTACTGCAAAATGAGAAGCTGAGGTAAAGATTCCTCCAGAGAATCTTTTAAATGAGTCACTACTAGTTACACTGAAAGCATTAGCTTTATACTTAAAACGGAACGTGGTATGTGAATCATTGACTTAATAGGCTGAGAGGATGTCTCCTGTGTATTTTATTTAGAAATTGGGATGAAAGGAAATATAAATAATTCTCAAAATTCCATCTGATGAAACTCTTATAATTTATCATTGTAATGAATTGAACATGTAAAACATTATCTAGGAATAATATCAATACCCATTGTTATGGACAGGTAATATTTTTTAAAATGAAGTTGATTTCTCAAAGTATTTCTATCTATAAAAGTTGTTATGAATTTCTATAGTGATCATAATTCCTGACTTCTTCTGTTTGGGGAGGAAATGAAGATAATATAATTTAGCCATAATACAAGATAAACTCTTTGAGGGTAAGAAATGGTTTGTTCTTTTGTCTTTATATCTCTAGATCCTAGCACAGCATCTGATATGTAGTTCAGGGCTGGAGAATCTGCAGCCTCAAGGCCACAGGTGTCCTAGATCCTCAAGTGTGGCCCTCTAGATTTAAAGGGCTGCACTTGAGGACCTTAAGAACCACCTGTAACTTTGAGGCCACAGGTTTTCTACCCCTGTGCTTAGTAAAATGTCTGCTGACTGATTGAATGGTTAATTACTTGATGGATAAAACTTTTCATAGTATTTATTTACACAGCTACCTGACTTTTAGATGGAGCTATTTTGAAGCTTCATCAAGCTTTGCAGCCACTAAGATTTATAAATATTTAAAAAAATGTAAAACAACAAATCTGTGTCAATTGAGGAAGCTTCTGTACCAGGAATTTCTAGGGATGTAATCACAGGTCTAGACTTCCTTTCTTCTTCCTCTATCCCCCCCCCCAAAAAAAAAGCAGAAAGCAGAACTTACTTGGGTTTTTTATGGATCTGACACACAAGAGTCCAGAAATACTGAAACCTTAATATTTAGTTAATATAAGGAGAGAGAAAAAGTGTTGTGTGCTTAAGAAACGAGATGGGTATAGAAAGAAATGATAATTGAATCTGTTAAATCAAGATGACCTGAGAGATGAGGGAGATGCGAGTGGTCAATATCATTGAGCAAATTGTATTACTGAAGACACTAATTTGCGGTCACTTTCATAATGGCTACAAATGCTCAAAAGACAAAATACTAAGGAATTCAAAGATGAAAATATCATATTATAATAATTTCCTTTAGCGAACATACCTAATAGTTTTTATTTCCTTGAAATAGCTTCCTGGTAAGAAAACTTCTTCCACCAACACAAAACAGCTACTCTTTTGTATCTTAAAGTCTTAGGGAGTCAGGGGGAAGGGAGAGGCACAGAGACAGTACGTGTCAAAGGTGTAATTGGAATCTAGTCTTCCTGACTGAGACTGGCTTTTTATCTACTATATACCCCACTGACTCTCACATATACATGCTCTGATTAAAAGTCTGAGCAGCAAGGCTGTAATAGATAGAGAACTGTTAGGCTTGATTAGAAAAATAGTTTAGAGATTCATAGATTCAGGGCAGGAAAAGATTTTAGCAGACACTAGTAGATACTGATACTGATTCCTGCTATATCATTTTGTCAACATTCACTGAGGCAAAATGTAGGTGTGATCCATACGTGTATTTGTATGTATTACTGTACATAGGATATGCTTATGTACATATCTGTGTATATGTTCATGTGTTTATATATTTACATGTGTGTATGCATGTATGTGCATATTTCTCATAATTCCAAGTACAAATTACAGGAATGTCTCATCTAACAGTAATAATGACAGTAGTCATAAAAAGAGTATTACTAACACTGCAGGTTGCCACAACACTTTCTAACAGAGAACATCTGTTAACCTAATTGAAACACACACTGTTCCACCTCTATTTTCCAGATCTTCGCAAGACTTTTGAACAAGAACCTTTAGGAAAGGAAGTGTCATTGGAACAGGAAGTCCTGCTACAGTGTCGCCCACCCGAAGGCATACCCATGGCTGAGGTGAGTGACCAACAATTTCCTGCATTTAGCAAGTGGCACTTAGTTACCCTAACTGAGGCCTAATCCATGGCTAATGGCGCAGTGAATTAAGGTATGGCATGATAAATGGGTGATAATGGAGTCCTAACTGCCTGCTGCTGGCAGAATAGATTGATTGGGAACTGATTGATGACTTGGGAGTCAATTAGAATGCCCCACTGGACAAGGCTACAGGCAACTTAGTTTAATTTTTTTCATTCCCTTTCAAGAAAATGGAACACTGCAGTATTTTATCTGGCACCTGGTAAGAAAACTACCTGATAAGATATATGAATATGCCCCTGTTTCTTTTTCTTTTTTTGTCATTAAAAGAATAGGATTTGCTGAGCCAGAAGCAAGTTTGACACTTATATTCCTATCAATATTTGAATGATTTTATCCTGACTACACCAAGACTCACAAGAACCATGTCTACATGATAGCAGACACTTGTTTGGGGCAAAGAATTACCTGATGCATGTGTCTATAGGTGTTAGCTTTGCAAAGGGAAAGTTTAGCCCAGCATTTACTACATATATTTATTTTTGCTATAATGAAAGAAGTGTTACATACAAAAACCTTCTGACCACCTGTCAATAAATCATTCCAGGTCAAATCCTTCTCCTGGTTATCTTTAACAACCTAAAGTGCTTTTTCCATATGTAGACATGTTTACATATGTTTTTGCTTAGTATCATACTCTGGAGAGGTCTGACAAATGACTTCCCAAACCTTGAGCAGGACAGTGAGCATTTGTTATGCTAATTGATCATTTAAAATCTTACAACTCATTCCTCTCAGACCATAGAGGGGAAAAAATCCAACTCTTTATTGAAAGTTTAGTCATTTATCTCAGTTAATGACCTCTAGACTAAGACATTCACTAGGTCACCAGAACAAAGGGTTCTGAATTCATATGCTGATTAGTAAATTAGCAGTTAACTTACAAACTGCTAATTACAATGCATTACTTGAAAGTTTATTTTTTCAGTGACTTTTATTTCCTCTCTACTATATAAAGGAGATCTTTTCTATGTAATAATAAGTTGAAACCAACTTGGAATGATTTATCAAAAGGATTGTATTACCTTCATCCTGGACAAGAAGTTAGGGCTTCTGAGAACATCTCAATTCTCAGAGAATCAAGAATTAACAATTAACAAAACAGTAACTCTGTGACTCCATACCCTTTCCCATTTTAGGAGGTGAAGATTGATTTCACTTTAAAAAACTTATCAAAAAATTATCTAAGAACCGGGGCGGCCAGGTAGCACAGCGAGTAAGAGCACAGGCTCCAGTGTTGAGAAGACCTGGAGATCGAATCCCCGGCTCAGACACTTAGCACCCACCCAGAAACACCTAGCCGTGTAACCTTGAGCAAGTTACTTAACCCCAATTGCTTAGGGGCAGCCAGGTGGCTCAGCGCACCAGCTCCACTGTTGGGATGACCTGGATGAAATCCGGGCTCAGATACTCAGCACCACACCCAGAAATAACTGGCCGTGTAACCTTGAGCAAGTTACTTAACCCCGATTGCTTTAAAAAAAAAAAAATTATCTAAGAACCCCACACCAATCTGAAGTTTTGATTCGGAGTTGACATTTGCAATTGAACATGTCCCATGGAAAATGCATAGCAACACTCCCACAGGTATTTTTACTACTTTTTTTCAAGAGAAATACCTTGAAGATGACATTGCGTGGGATTTCTGGTATTCCTCTAAGATCTTAGACTTAGCCATGGTTACAGCTAATTCATCAAATAATGAAAAACCTGATGCCCTGGAAGTGAGATCAACAGTATGATTTAGTCTGATTAGTAGGAAGGCAAAACTTATCTCTGTTGATATTTCTTCTGTAGGTGTATCTGCAGCTACATCTGTCTCCTTAATTGTATTTTTTTTAAGTCTAATGTAAACTTCTTCCATACTACATTAAAAATTGAAATATATCATCCAAGTAGCACTTATATCTATAGATACATGATTATAGCTCAATGTATCTCAAAGTGAACTTATCTCAGCAAAAATCTCCAGTGAGACAAGATCCTAATAATTAGACATCTTTTCTAAGCTCCATAAGAGAGTGGTGTACTTTGTCAAGTAGTAAAGATTCATGACTGCAAGCTAATTGGCTGTGAATTTTATTTGTACCATCATCAGGGAAGAGACCAATTAACACTTGGCAAGCTCAAAAATCATATACCCATTTGACACTAAAAAGAACTATTCTTAATGTGTTTTTCTTTTTCCTTTTTGAAGTCAGAAGAGGGATCAAGCATGCATACTGGCTAGCAGCCTAAGACAGCTTCTGTGTAGACTCTTTTCAACACTATTATAATCACAAAGACCAGAGGCTAATGAATATCTTAATATGACACTTTATTACTGCCATTTGCTCAAGAGGGCGAGATAAATTAAAAAAGGAAAAAGATGAAGGGTAACTTGGTAGGTTGAAGGATTACATGATTACTTTAGCGATGGATGTATTCTTTGTTTAATACTTCATTTGTTTGAAGAATATTCTTAAAGAACAGAAGCATTGTTAAACAGAAGTATAACTCTTGCCTATAGATTTATAGCTAAAAAGGACTTTAGTCCAAACCTTTCATTTTCTAGATAAGAAAACTGAGGCCCAGAGAGGTTAAGGGATTTGACAAGCAGAGAAATTATTAGTATTAAGGTCCTCTGAAGCCAAAACCAAAAAGTTACCATATCTTCTAGAAGAACAACTGTTGGACCTAAAGAGGCAAGAGATTGAGACTTAAAAAAAAAAAATATATTCCAGAGTGAATAAATATTCCAGTGTAAAGCACATAGTAGGTTCTCAAAAGATATTTAATTTTAAATTGCTGAATGATATTTAATACATCAAAATCATACAAATACTTTTATATGCAGAGAGAAAACACACACCTTCCATTCTTTCTGTATATTCAGTGTTATTTTCCCCTCTATCCCATTTCAAGCCAATGAATATCTAATGCATTCAATCTGCATATCTTTCAGCATCACAATGATCTGTTACTTTTTTCTCCACCATCAATGCACTTATCATTGTATTTTCATTGTTTCATTTTTTAAGGTACATGCTTTTATTGGATAAATTTAACACATTCAGTGATTAAGACTACTTAGAATATTAAGTTCTAAAAATATTTAAACCTTAAAAATTCTTTCCTAAATGCTGTTTCTACTAACCCTCAGTAGTTGTGTGTGGTCTTTGATTTTTTTTTTTACTACTTTATTTTAGCTTCTATTAAAGCCCTTTTATATCATATCCTTCAGTATCAATTCTCTTTTCTAATTGACAAAAGGTAAATATGGGTATATAACCATCTTTCTGAAAAGTCAACACTCAGAAGCAGAGTGGTAAAGTCTATCTTGAATTGCATATAGAATATAAACTTTTTGAGGAGCAGTTACTGATTCTTTGGGGGGTGCGGGATTGGGGGGATGGGTGTATCTTTAGTGCTTACCCCTGCAGCAGGTACTTTTTAAATGCTTGTTGAGTTGGATGAACATAAAACTTCTTAGCTTATATGGAAGTGAGAATGAAAGAAGAGGAGAGATAGACTTTTTGGTCAATCAACAAGCATTTTACTATGGGTCAGGCACTGTTATAGAGTGCTATATGGGTACAAAGAAAGGCAAAACCCCATTTCCTGCCCACAAGAAGCTTGCAGTCTAATAAAAAAAAACTTTGAAGAATTTCTTGATAATTTTTATATGACCTTTCCAACATATTCACAAATCCTGAACCTATCTGAAGCTTTGTTTGGGGTTAACATTTGCAATTGAACATGTCAAATGGAAAACATATGGCAACACTCCCATAAGTCTTTTTATTACCTTTGCAAGAAGGGAATTAACTTGAAGGTTTTTTCTGGTATTCCTCACATCTCACATCTCAGCCTACCTTGATAGAACACCTGTCCTCTTCATGTATTTTCATAGTGGTCATTGTCCATTTCTATTTATTGGTTACAAAAGAAATAGCAATGAGGAAAAAAATAGTCTTCAACTTTGTTCCTCCTCGATAGCGAGGCTGGACTAAATCCATTCTTCAAAACCATTGCTATCTCTCCTCCTTCTGAAGCCAAAGTAAAAAGAATGTAGGCATGCAAACAAGAGCCAAGACAAGTCACATTCTTGCTAGCTGACATTATATCCCTAGATAAGGGCAGGAAACACCTCTCCATCAGTTCCCCCAATCAGTTCTTTGACTATTCTTGTGAAAATAATTATGTGAAGAAACCAAGCATTGGTCACATGAGTGTAAAACCCTCAGGTTGAGAATGAGCATGCCAGTGGTATAACATGAACAGGGCTTACTGCCAGCTAGTTATCAGCAACTATGGTCTCTCTTGCCAGGTATATTTTACTACCACAGACCTTGGGTCTGACCACTGCCTTTGACACTTACTAACTTATGATCATAGTAAAAGTCCCATAGCCCCAATACCTTCCACTCTAAAATAGTGAAAATTATATTAGTCCTACGCACTTCAAAGGTGTTGTGAGAAAAGTGTTTTGCAAACATTGAAGGAGTATGTAAATATTAGCTATTATAATCATTACATAAATGTGAGTTATCATTATGAGGAAAGAGAATTCAGTATTTATGAGATAAACTCATTCCCGTGTAAACTTGAGATGAAGAACAAGACATTAAGAGAATAATTTATTCTCTCTCCTTTTAACAAATACTGACCAAAACCAGGCATACAAAAGCTCATTGATACTAGCTATGTTTCACAAGGAGAGATGAAAAATTAAAATATGCAAAAGAATAAATATTGGCTCTTAAATTATTTTATTTCATTTCTTCTATAATTATTTAAATTGTTAAGTGTAGGGTCATATAGCTGCTCTCCCTGTTACCAGGAAGGCTGAGGCTGGTGGATCTCTTGAGCATGGGAGTTCTGAGCTGCAGAAAGTCTAAAGCTGATTGAATGTCCCCAGTAAGTCCCAGTATAGTGATTCCCTGAGAGTAGGGGGAAGGTACCAGCTACCTAAGGAAGGTCAACTAGCCCAGGGCGGAAAAGGAGCAAGTCAAAACTCCTATGCCAATTACCACTTGGCTTATTTCCATGAGTGGCTGCTTCACTTCCAATCTGGGCAAGATAAGGAAACCCAATCTCAAAACAAACAAAAGAATTAAATAGAATTTCTTAAGTAAATCTCTATAATCTAGAGTCAAAGATCCAGATTCTATCCTTCACTCTAGTTGATATAACCACTTTACTTTTCATAGATACACTTCTTTAGTTTCTCTAGGAAATAAATGAATTGATTTAGTTACATACCTTACTTCCAGAATAGTAGAGTAATCTGCTGTGAATCTGCTCTGCTCACTTTTGCTTATGCCATATGCATAAGCATAATTTTAGTTTTATCAAAAATGTTGAAATCATATGGTGAGGGGTGGCTAGGTGGTGCAGTGAGTAGAGCACTGGCCCTGGAGTCAGGAGGACCTGGGTTTGGATCCAGCCTCAGACACTTAACACAAAAACTAGCTGTGTGACCTTGGGCAAGTCACTTAACCCCAATTACCCTCCAAAAAGCAAAAAAAGAGAGGGAGAAATAATATGGTGAGCCAGGAGGAAAAAAAAACTCAGAATGCAGAGTTTCACCTAATTGTCTTTTTTATATAGGTCAGAGAATGAAACATCAATGGATTTAGAATTAGTTAATATGGCATAAGAAACAAAACTAAATTTTAATCGAAAATGTGTGATTTGTCGCACCTTTAACAAGGGGATAATTGCCTCTCTAATTATAATTGAACTGTCTCTCATAGGAGTTTAATTGGAATAACAGGGAAGAGTGTACAACTTAGTGACCCAGTTGTGTTTAGAAACCTTCATCATATTTATCAACATTTGCATCTTTAATTAGCAAGTGGGAAAAATATGGGTGGAGTGCAAAGGAATAAATTATTTTGCTGACTCTAGGTAAACATGGAACAGATTCTTTTCAAATGATGCTGCCAGGGGATAAAAAGCTGGTAGCAGCAGCAGGAGACTTCCAAATATTTGGCATCAAGTGGTCACCTCCATCTAATTGATTATTAATACGACTGCTGTTTGCTTTGTGTCGAGGTGCTCCATGCTTTTTTGCTTTTATCTCTTAATTGGAACTCCAGGTGCCTGAATTTCCATGCAGGTGTATTGTCACAATGACAGCATTTTGTATGCTCTGAAGTCAAAAGTGGTTTTATGGAGAAACATAGAAAAGGTTGACATGAATACTGATTTGATCAGGGGGGTGATATGGGTGGGATACCACTTTTCATTTCCTACTACTCTCAGTTGGAATTTCTTACTGGAATGAGGAATTTTTAATTGTGAAATCATTGGTCCCATGGTTAAGTTTTGAGCATTTTCTTCCCTATTAGTTCTAGACCCATTATTACAAATATATCAAGAACTCCCAACATAGAAACTTCTACCCCTGCAGGTTGGTGTAATGGGAATCTGAATCTTCCCTGCCCCTTGGCCCCTTGACAGGCTCAAGTGAATCTGAGAACCTTCCCTGATTTGAAAATATACTCTGCCCCCTAATACGCTGAATGTGGTCACATGGAGCCTGTGGCAGGAGGCTTGTTTTTCAGGAACTCCCACACCTTGTTACTTTGTTATTGGGCAGTGGGTCAAGAGGGCTGTAACATTCTTTGACCCTGGAGAAGGCTATATGTACTCTGATGTGAGATTTTATTTTGGGGCTCACTTTGGGAAGAGTTGTGTGATTTGACCAGACAAGATTCTGGGCAGCCATTGAGCCCCCCAGCTTTGAAAACACAGATGTTGGTGCTTCCCTCTCTGGTAACTAACTAAGTATGGATGTAATGGTCAGACAGCTGGAAGCCCTGTCTGCTAAATTGTGTTTTTTTCTGTTGTAACTTCTGTTTGTATTCTCTGAAGTTCAGGATGCTGACTTTTTCCCCCGAACTAGGTAAATGATATAAGTTTGATTGATTAAAGGAAGATTTTTGACCCATTTTGAGTTGCTTTCCTTTAGAAAAGGAACCTGTACTAAGAACCTGTACTAGCAGCCATCCTGGGTATGCTAGGGTGCTTGCTGCTACAGTTGGCAACTTTTCTGTAACAGAGTCTCAGGCAGTTAACTAATTGTCAAATATTACCTGCCCAGTGCAATATCTTAAACCTTCTAATCTGTCTTCAGTGACAAGAGTCCCTTCCATCCACTGATACTCTCCTTGGACCTATTCCCTCTTGGTTAGTACTTTTCCGTCTCTTTTAAATCTTCCCATCCCAGGGATATTGAACCCATAACTGCCAATAATATCTCCACTTCCCAATCCCTGATGCCTTATCTCTCCTCATCCACTTCAATCCTACCCTCCCCCATCACACATAATAGCCCACTCTAGATCTACCTGCCTCTATAATTAACAATTATTCAGTTAACTAACTGTTGTCTGCCATGTAATATTCTTAGTGCTGGAAGTTAACACATTTCCTTTCATTTTAAACCTCTTCACCTCTTACTCTTTCCTTCTTCTAGCATTGACTGACTCCTGACTCCCCCTGACTCCTCACACATCTCATATTCACCCCCAACTCATTGGTCCCAGAATACTTCATGTTCCCTGGGACCACTTCCAGACTCTTCTACTGTTAGTACTTGGCACCCATTCCACTGTTGAAATTTACACTATCTAAATTGAACACTCAATCCAGATCCTACTCACTTTTATCTACAGACCCTCAGGACATTCTCCCTCCTTTCTCAATAAATTCAGTGCCAAGCTCAGAGCCTCCTTTATCCCAACACCCAATATCATATTTGGGGAGTCATCAGACATGCTGGTGTTTCCTAACTCCCCAATTTCTCAATCCATTCCACTCATATGAACTACTCCTTTTTCTACCACAAATACAAAAAGAGTGTTCAGTGTCGGGATGACCTGGGGTTCGAATCCAGGCTCCGACACTTAGCACCCACCCAGAAACACCTGGCCTTGTAACCTTGAGCAAGTTACTTAACCCTGATTGCTTTAAAAAAAGAATGTTGATACTTTTCCCTCACAAGTTCAATTACCCTGCAACTTATTTATTCCATCATAATCTATCTTTCTATCTCCTTCTTTGCCTCAGTATTCCTAAATCTGTTCTTCTTCACCACTGTTGTTTCCAATCCCTCCACCTATCAGTATTTTTCCAGGTCATCACTCCTGATTTGGAGATACTTTTCCCAAACCTGACTCTCTCATGAACCAGTGAATTCTAAATGATCTTCTACTTTTAAATGCCTTGTTGACTTAGCAGCTCATACAAATCCTGGATTGTTCCCACAATCTTCCTCCTTTGTTCCTTCTCATATGCTGCTGTACAGAACTGAAGGGGGTCATGAAACTATGCTGACAAGATCCAATACATATTTATGGGATCTAATCTCAATTGTGCCCTCACTATAGCAGGGCAACAATTACTTTGTTGTTTAGTCATTTTTCAGTCATGAAAAACTGACTCTACATTGACCCTATTTGGGGTTTTCTTGGCAAAGATACTGGCAGGGTTAAGTGACTGCCCAGGGTCACATTGCTAGGAAGTGTCTGAGACCAGAATTGAGCTCAAGAAAATGAGTCTTCCTTACTCCAGGCCTGGCACAGCCATTATACATCTCTCTGATTGATTTTTCCCCCCATAGCACAACAGTGACTATTGATATTCTCTTCTATCTTCATACCTTCCATGGCCTTTAACCCCACCTCTCTGCAAGAACCTTGCCTCATGCTTTACTGTGAAAATTGAGTCACCTACTGCAAACTCATCCCACTTCCCATCTTCTCACCTCATATCCCCCAGATATTAACCTTCCTTATCTACTCCTCCTCTCTGATGAAGAAGTGGTCATTCTCACTGAAACCAATTTTCCTATATGTGCCTTGATTCCATCCTCTCCTCTTTTCACCCGCAGACTGCCCCCACTATCTTTCTGATTTTCACTTTCATTCTGATCTTCAATCTCTATTTATCTATGCTTCCTTCCTTGTAGCCTACACATATGCCATGTCTCCTCCATTCTTAAAAATACTCACTTGAACCTTCCATCCACATTAGCTATCTTCTTCTGTTTCTCCTCCTGTTCTCTCAAGTTCTTGGAAAAACTCTTCTCTCCCCTAGTGCACTTACTTTTTCTCCCCTCGGTCTGTTCTAAACTTTCTGCAGTCTAGTTTTCAAATTCATTGCCCAACTGAAAATGCTCTGTCCAACATTTCCAGAGATCTTATTGCTGAATCTAATGGCCTTTCCTCAATACTAATCCTTCTTGACTCCTCTGTAGTATTTGGTACTCTTGACTACTTTTAACTCCTGGATATTTTCTCCAATCTAGATCCTCCTCCTATGAATCTGACTCTTTTATTCTTGTCATGCACTTCACTTGGCCTCTTAGAAGTCCTAGTTTCCTAAGTACCTGAAACCTCCTCCCCAACCACTAATGACCCCTTGATCAATGTATATTAAATTTATATATATACTGCTTCTCAAAAGTTTTAGTACAGTTTTTATCCTCCAACACAGTGAGAGCTCCAAGTGGGAAAAAGCTATTTCTTTTTTTTCCTATATCCTCAGACGCTAGAAAAATTATTGGCATATACAAGGTGCTTAATAAATGCATATTTTGGGGTGGCGAGGTGGGACAGTGAATTGAATACCAGCCCTGGAGTCAAGAGGACCTGAGTTCAAATCTGTCCTCAGACACTTAACACTTACTAGCCGTGTGACCTTGGGCAAGTCACTTAACCCCAATTGCCCTGAGCTCCACCCTCCAAAAAAGAAAAAAAAATTTAAATAAATGCATGTTTTGGCTAGTTTTCTATGTGTTTTATATAAATTTGCTCAGTGTGTGTCCCAAGAAACTATTAACTCCTTGGGGGCAGGAACTGTTCCTTTTTTTTGTCTTTATGTCTCCAGCACCCAACACTGCCTGGTACACAGCAGGCAATTAATAAATGCTTTTTGATTAAGAGGCAGCAGGGTATAGGAGATAGAGGAAATTGGTCTTAAAATCATGAAGAAATTGGTGCACTTTCAGGCCCTGACACATAGCGGCTATGTGACCTTAGACATGACATTGGATCTCTCCAAGGTGCTGATCTGAATTGATAAAGGGAAGTTTCCTCTACCTATGAAATCACAGCTATAAACAACAAGACTATACATATTCCCAGTACTTTACAGATATTAGGCATTTTAAAAAAAGGTTGTTGAGGTTAAATGATATTTTAAAATGAATGTTTATATCCTAATTGAATAACTTAATGCTTTGCAGTTGAAGTTGTGGGGTTTCAGGACAACTTAGTTCCCACAGTGTATAGGGATTTAGTTCTCCAAAGCAATGAACTTGGACATATGTGCAATTAAGGGAGTGTTGCCTCAGCAGGAAAACAAATCCGTTCTTTTGGCAGCTCAGACAAAACTAACAACAATCGAGCAAAATGTCATTGAAGTTTTCACTTGCCGTCTCATTCCCAACTTTTTTTTTTTACAATCTCCTGGAGATATAATTTCAAGCTGTTTAGAGACCATTATTTTTTAAAACTTAAAAATACATTTAATGTCACTTGTCATGAAAGAATCCCAGGATTCAATGGGTAGTGGTTGAAGTGAGAGTGTTTTTATATATGAAAAATCTAATAATGTTATTCACATCAGAATAGTTCTGCCTATTTCTGGAAGAGGTAGGAGAGAACTTAGCACAGCAGGACCCCAGAACATGGTCAGGAAGTCCCTCTTCTCCCTGGGTCATGATCTTTCTCATTGAATGTGACGCATTTTGACAAGTGTATTTTTGCTTTTTATCCTTTAAAAAGTCTGTATTTGCTTTTAAATCATTCTGAATGGGGTGTGCTCATTTTCATTCTCTAAAAAAAGAAATATGTAGGCAATGAAAAACCATTAAACCCCTCAAAATACACGTTGCCAGTTGATCAGAAACAAGATGACAAAAATGGTGCTAGAATGCTGAAGGTTGATTGAGATAGAGTCCAGGCACCATATACTGAGAGGCTGTCGGGTGAGCACATGACTCAATGAAATATATTAGCCATGAGTATCTTTTAGATCTGTCCAGTATGCATTGTTAAAAGACATCAAATGATTCAGGCTAGCTAATCCCTATAAATTCTATGGCTGTAGATCTTCTAGTTAATACTCCTAGTAGCTTGGCTTGGCTGCCTGTGCATTTGATAATTAGCTCACACCAGTTTTCCACATTTGTATACTTATTTGTTTGATTAATAAAGCCTCATCTAATTATTCTACCCTTTTACAGCCATGACCTTTGGGACACTTTTTTGCCCCACCATTGCTGTGCTCCATTCAAAGTATTCTGAATAGATGGAGACCAGTTTTGACTTTTCCTGCAGATTTTTCCTGGATTCACTTTTCATGTTGGGTGGCATGTGGCAGTTTCCCTCTGTTAATTAGAACAAATGTGCCAATTATGTTAATGTATCTCCCGATACCAATCAGTGAATAATTAGATACAACACATCTGTCTTTCGCAAGGGAATAGAATAGGGAAAAAGACAACTGCAAGGTGCCCTGTTCTACATTATTAGCATTTGGATTGTAAGTTGCTTGCCTGAGACAGTGATAGGACTGATACTCTGATGTGATGAGAGTTAGCTTTAGTAACAAAAGAGACCAAAGACAGAAAAATTATATCATGTGTGGTCATCAGCTTTTCTCCATTGCTCCCAACGAGAGAAAAAACAGAAAACTAAATGGCATTAGGAACTAATAACCTACTTTTATTGCCAGAGCAGCCTCAGTCATGGTTCTGCTAAAGAATTTAAATGCACTTATTTTTTCTTTTCTTCACATTGATCTATCAGTAAATTGGATTTACAGCTTGTTTAACATGTGGTGATCTATGGACAAAACAAACTTATCATCTAAAGACTCACTCAAAGCTTCTCAGGACAATTCCAGGAGCAGATGAGGAGGGAGGAGGGAGAGAGAGAATAAGCATTTATTAAACACCCACTATGTGCTAGGCACTGTGTTAAATACTTTACAGGCATTATCTCAGTAGATTCTCACAACAACCCTGTGAAGGGAGTACTGTTATTATCCATATTTTTCAGTTGAGGAAACTGAGGCAAATAGAGGTTTAAGTGGCTTGTCCAGGGTTATACAATTTCTTAAATCAGATATAAATTCAAATCTTGCTGACTCCTGGCCAGGGAACTGCCCCTAATGCTGAAATATCAGGCTAAGCTAAGACAGGACATGGGAATGGTAGATATTTTTCTTCTGTTCATATAGAGTTTTGATTTCTTTCCACCACATCTCTACATTCTGAGAGTTTTCCATTCCATGGATTTTGGAGGATATGGATGTTTGGTATGGTCATATCTCTCAAAAAAGTTATTCTTGAAATTTGTGAGGCAATGTTATATGCAGACAATGGTAGGCCTGTAGTCTGAATACTCTAGTTGCCCCTTCTCATGGCAGGTTAGTACATCTGGTCATCAAATTTCCAAGAGGTAACTATGAAGGGTTAGGTTATCTTTTCTCTAATCCCATCAGATTAAGCCTCCACAGGTAGTTCTCCCTAGTGTTAGGAGAAATGATCAGCATCCAAATACCATTTAACCAATTAGCACCAATTAGCTTTTACAAAGGGATATTTACTTTGAAGATAAAGCAGGAACAGATGTACAGATATTTTCCCCAATTCCTTGGAGTGATATTTTTCCTTATAGCACTTCAGTTTCTGGGAGAAGTTTCTATCTAGATAACACTGATCTCCCCAAGTTCACTTCTAGGTTCTCCCACATTAATTCACCTCTTAGCTGCCTCTAGCTTGGAGCTAGAAGGTCAATCCCAAAGGTTGAGTCTTGCTCATCAGAGCTTCTATGCTGCATTCATAATGATGGAGGCCCCATTCCCTTCACCTAAAACAGAAAAATAAATTCAGACATCAAAGAGTTCCATTTCATTATGCCCACATGGTTTCATAGGGAAGAAATCCTTAAGCAAGGAGATCATAACTTGGCTCTCTTATCAGGAACTGTGAGTGAGGTTCAACTACAAACAGAAAAGTCAAAATGATTGAGGCAAGAGAGAGACATGGAAGAGCCCACCAAGGTCTTCTGAATACCCCTGCAGCCAGACTCACATTCATAATACGGCTAGCAGAACAGAACCAGCTAAATACTTATCTAGACATACACAAGCCTCTCCAAGTCACTTCACATAAATGTCATCAAGATACTCCCAGAAGCAAGATGCCCTTCTTCATCCATGTGGAGACACACCATCAGGTATACTCTATGCATGCACCAGACCTCTACTATATCTCTAATAGTGTTCTGATTCTAGCACAGTTTAATGAATGGAGTCTAAAGGATACCTCAGGGTTCATACTTGTAGTGTGGGGATTTGTTCTCTGTTAGTTTATGAAGAATAATGAGATTCTGGCGTATTATTCTGCTTATTATTATTTCATCCTAGGTATTATACATTAACTCTTTTTTGCCTGTTGACATGTCAAATAATTTCTATGGTTTCCTTGCAAAATCTACAAGACCACCAGCCCTGGAGTCAGAAGGACCTGAATTCAAATCCGGCCTCAGACACTTGACACACTAGCCGTGTGACTTTGAGCAAGTCACTTAAGCCCAATTGCCCTCCAAAAAAAAAAAAGCAAAAAACAAGTTTAACCTGTTGTGTCCAACCCTTAATTACAACGACATTTATATAAATGGCTATTATCTTTTCTCCATCTTTGTTGAGGATTTTTAAACATAGATAAAATCATATATATTGGGCTTAAATTTAAATTTGAGAGTTTTCCCAAAAGGATAGTGATTAAACTCTTGATTGAACTCTTAATGGCTTTCTGGCCATCTCCATCCCTTCTTTTTCTCTGATAACTTCATTTGCAGCTAATAGTTTAGTATTGGGAAAAAAATACACTACAGAGCAAAGCTATAAGATCACACAGCACCAAGACCCCCTGAGTCCTTTCTATTCCATATTTCTACTAAATCATACATCATCTTATATTTTTGGAGGGGAGAAGGCAGGGCAATTGGGGTTGTGACTTGCCCAAGGTCACACAGCTAGTATTAAGTGTCTGAGGCCAGATTTGAACTCAGGTCCTTCTGACTCCAGGGCCAGTACTCTATTCACTGCACCACCTAGCCACCCACATCATATTTTTTTTTAGAAATTTAGTTTATTGGAAACAAAGTAGATGTGTGGTTGTTGTCCTTCATTCTTGAAGATGTGTATTGATTAGAGAATGGATAAACAATCTGTTTACATGGATTTTATGTCATATTACTTTACTGTAAGAAGTGATAGATCTAAAGGACACACAGAAGCACAGAAAGACTTAAATGAACTGATGATAAAGTCAAATAATCAGAACCAGGAAAACAATATACACAAAAACAATATACACAGAACCAGGAAAACAATATACACTATCTACATCCAAAAATGTAAATGGAAAAATCATTATAAAAAATAAAACTGAATTTTTGTGTCTGATTATAATGACCTGTAGAGACCCCCAAAAAGAAAGGGGAAATTGGAACATTACATATACTGTCAGACTTGGTTGATGTGTTAGTTACTTTTGCTGTTTTGCTTTCCCCCTTTCTTCTTTTGTTACAAAGGATGCTTATCTGGCATAATGCATGTGGTCTTACTTGACCTAAATAGACAGAAAAGATCAGGAAATGAGACAGGGAGAACACAGTTAGAGATATTTCTAAGGGAAAGTCATTCATTTTTACCAGTGTTAGCAAATCATCAAAATTCTGTAGGCAGGCAGCACCTCCACATTGTCCCCAGCTGTTATCCATACCCACTCTATGAGATAATGAGAATTGTAGTAAGTATCTAAATGAGCCCAGCTGCAATTTGTGTTTGTCAAATATTTGTAGCCATTTTAGAAAACATACTTCCGATTTGGCAGTACCCAAGCTATACTTTGCCAATACACTTTTCTTGTTACTTTTCACCCTATGTGTGTTCTAAGAGAAATTTAAATTGTATATTCCTGATTCATTTTCATTCATTTCATAGTAGTGTTGCTATTGATATCCAATAAATTCCCCTGGGTTTTTTCATTTACCTTCTTTGCTACAAGCTAGATCTTATGTTCTTCCAGGAACCAAGGCAATCTAAATTTCACAGTTTGAGATCACTTTGAAATTCAGAAGTCAAAATGGACACCACCAGCCAAGTTCCTATTAGATTGCGTTTATATTTATTTTCTAACAAAGTAGCATCTTTGTGTACTTCTCTGTGTAATGTTTTGCATTCCAACTATGCAAACTTTATGTCCCTAACCTATTGATTATAGTCACTTTGACTTTTCCTGTGATGAAAGATTCATTTCTATGGCTAATTGTGGTTGTTAACAAGTTGAAAAACATCAGTTATCTATTTCCAACAAAAAAAAATAAATAAATTCACAGGAAGCCTGCCATAAGCTCCCTATCTAACCCAATATGAAGGGATTTCATCATTCCACCCCATCCATAACTGTAGAAGGTGGCAGTCACCAGGAACCAAAATCCCTAATTTAAGATACCCATTCAGTAATCATTAATCCCTAACTCCTCCAGAAGTGATAGAAGGGAACAGAAAGGACTCAGGTAGTAAAACCATATCCCAGCTTCAATATCTCCCTATAGGACTGAAGGAAGAAGATGGAGCTTGGCTTGGCTTCATGTCTCATTAGACCTCAATTTCTAGATCCTTTGACCCCTTGACTCAGACAATAAGCATCCCAATCTAAGAACAGGGCCAGAGATCTGAAAATGCTTCTCATCTGCCCCTCCCAGGACTTTGGAAGGGGTCAAGAAGAGGATTTACCTACCTTTGAGTTTCTATATAGAGCTAGGGGAGGGAGTAGGACACAGGTTGGACAACTTCATATAAGGCTGCAGAACAGGACAGGGGCCTACACATGGTTTACCATCTTAAATCAGGACTGTGCCAAGGGAGAGCACCCTACTCAACAATGGAGATGAGGGTACTGTGCAGAACCTAGGATTGTAGGTTCAGTTGCTTCATCCAGGGCCATGATCACTGTGGCTACTTGAAACTCTCTACATCCACCCTAGATCCATAAGTGAAGCTTGTGTGGAAAGACTAGAGAAATTAACATGGAAGAAAACTCATAATATGATACCAAAAAGTTATGGGCTGAAATAGCCCTGTAATGAAATCCCAAAGAAGAAAACACTGCAATCATTGCCAGTAGAATCCATTAAAAAAAATGGATTCCCCATAAGAACTACAAGGTCAACTAACTAAATGACAAAAAAGTTTAAAAAAGAGTTAGAAAATGAAATTAATCTAAAAAAAAGAAAATGAAATTAAAGCTTTGTGGAAAAACATTGAAGAGAAAAGAGCTTAGTCTACATGCCAAAAAAACATTACTTAAGAGTAAAAAGTGAAACAGAGAATGCAGCACAGAACTCTCTAACTCAGTGATACAGTAACAAATGATAGAGAAAAGTCAAAGCACACTCATTAAAAAAATTCACAGAGAAAAAAATTTAAGAATAATTGATTCCTTAAAAACTATAATAAAAAACCCTCAAATATCATTTGTGAAGGAATCAGAAAATAAAACATTTTGGACCTACCAGAATGAGAGAGCTAGGTGAAAATAGAATGCATACATCACAACTTAAAAAAAAAATTAACACACTCCGAAATGTTATCATCAAACTTCAGAATTTCATGTGAAAAGAAGAAAAAATCTTTCAGTCAACCTTATAAAAGAGATTCTATAGCAAGGGATCATAATCAGATTAGCACAAGATAATAAGTAGACAGAAGAAAAGAAAGGAAAGCTTGGAATATAACAATCTCCAACCAAGAATAATTTATCCTGCAAAACTGAGCATAATTCTAAAATGTACAACATAATTCCCAAGACATCACCATAAGTCCTTTTACCTACAAAATTTCCTTCTCCCCAGAGATATAATCTGAAATGTTCTATGGAGCTCATTGATTAACCCCAGCTACAACAGCTGTCTAATGACTGCCCCAGGAGAGTTGGTGAAATACCTAATACTTCTAATGGCCCCCAGGGTACCTCCTTTGTTACCAGGGAGCAAGGGGGGAAATGATCTTATTTTAGATGTGAAAGAATTGCACTCAATATATTTAAAGATTAGGAAACTTGATTAACATTATGATGTCATACCTTCTGCCTAACCTTGATGCTAGCCAATGAAAATTTGAAGAGGATTTTTTTTAAGCATAAGAAGTTGTGACATGCTGGAAATGCATTCCAGAAGGGATCCAAAGATATTTGAAAGATTTAATCCATTTTCTTCTTTCTGGAAAAATTCAAATATGTGATTCAAGTCAGATTAGCATCAATCTTCTTCCAGCTATTATAGTTTAATATTCTCATCTTGTTCTGTCTGTGTTTGCAATTGTTCAGCTACCTTTTTGTCATAAATTAAAACTTACTTTCTGCAGATAGCATTACTGATATTGTTTAGTATGACAGGGAGACATTCTTTCTCTTTGCAATAGAATTCTGCTAGTGGAAAAAATATACCACAAGAATATAATTTTGTTATTATCAATCTGTGAGCTCTTGTAAGATTCTAGACCTTGCACACACCTTGGTTTTTTAAGTGTTAATTCTGAGTTTTAAAAAAAATCCTCAATGAAAATTTATAATTCTGTTCAAGAAGAAAGTTCCTTTCTACCAACAATTGTGTTTTTCCCTCCTCTTCCCCCCACCCTAATATCAGCAATCCTATCCCTTGTGCATCTTGGGCTTCCTTCCATTAAATAAAAAGTTTAAATGAATACATTTCTCATGAGATGGCCTGTGGATCATGTGTTATGGTGCCTTGAAACCAGGGCATGCTACAGTATATCATTTTTTTGTCTTTGTTATTAATACACACTGGCTTTGCATACATTTTTATTATTATTTTTAAAGTCATTAAAAATGCATACTTTGCATACATTTTGCATAATACATACCACCTTTGTTAAGAAAGTTAAACAGTGCCAGGTAGGCATAAATAAAAGCCAACTCTCAATTATCTGAGTGGATTTTCAGTTTTGTAGAAAATAAACTTAAACTCACCTTCTCCTCTTTCCAGAGGAAAGGTGACTAGAAAAGATAGGTACTGAAATAGTGATTATCTGGTTATTTTCTACATCTTATGCTTAACTCTGAAATCTGACTGAATGAGTCAGTCTGTGTTTGAAGACTAATTAACAAATGATTTCTAGGATTAGACATTGCTTGAGGTAGTCAGCACTAATATCACCTTTAATTAAAGAACATATTAAGAATTAAGGAATAAGTATGCATTTGAAACGTCAATCAAGGCATAGACCTGCTTCTACCCAAATTTTTGCCTCAAGTGCCTGTTTGTTCCTATTTTACAAGTTATTTATCAAATCTGTGTCTGAGGAATGTCATCATAGAGTCCCTAGTTAAGTTAGATGCTCAAGATGTGCTACATCAAACTTACTGACAGATTTGCTGAAGAATTTTCAGACCTCCTCTGGAGTCTGAACTGCTTCTGACCATCTAGGAAATGGCACCAGTATTGATCTCCTATCACTGAAAGGTTTCCCTACCATCTTTGAACCCTTAAAACAAATCAGAAAATGTTAAGGTGCCTGATTTCCCTGACTAAATAAGAGGGGAAAAGATGCCACTTCAATGACTAGAAAGTGATTCTGCTTGGTAAAGGATAACACAGTAAGAAATTTTTTTAATAAACTGACATAGTTTCCTCTGATACTCTATAGGGTTCAAGATTAAAATGGTTTTCTCTTTAAAAAAAAATCTAACTTTTGAGTATGAATGACAGATGAGCTGAGCAATATGGTGGTAGGGTTAGGTAGGTTGATTTTTCAAAATTTTTTTCTTAAATGATTCCTTAAGCACATTCTTCCAAATAAAATCATTTTCAAGGTAATTTAATCCATATGTTTCAACTTGACAAACTTAAATCATCCACATTTTGTTCTATTAAATCTACATGGAATCTGAGATGATTTTGAGCTCTTTGTTTTCTTTTGTATCCCTATTTTCTTTTCTGAAATAAAGCAAGTAAGTTGCCAGGAGTAAACAAATCAAATGCCAAATGGTTTGAGTTCTTTTAAATGCTTAACCTATTATTTTTGATTGGGTTCTGAAACTGGCAATACGTGTTATCCCATCACTACCTGTGGAGGAAAATGAAAACAATTTGAACACTGTATTTCCCAATTGGTTCATTGACATTTGAGTGCAATATGGTACAGACAGAATCAGCATGTTTGGCAGGTGAATGATACTTGGTATGACCTCACTAAGTTATTTTCCCCCAATTTGCATATTGTGGTAAAGAGACATTTTATTGCTCATCATGAAGTAACAGAAAGAGAAAAAATGTTCAAGGTTTCAAAAGTGAGGACTTATTTAATATTTTTATGTACCACAGGTGGAGTGGTTGAAAAATGAAGAGATAATTGATCCTGTTGAAGATCGGAACTTTTATATTACCATTGACCACAACCTGATTATAAAGCAGGCTCGCCTCTCAGATACTGCAAATTACACATGTGTTGCCAAAAACATTGTCGCCAAGAGGAAAAGCACTACAGCAACTGTTATAGTTTATGGTGAGCTTTTTTGTCTTACCAAAGTTGGGGGAATCCCAGTCCAGTTTGGGTTAAGTCAAAGATTCTTGTCTGCATCATCACTCTAATGAAATACCTCCATACAGCCCCTGATCAACTCCCTAAGAGCCCTCTACCTTCATATTCTCCCCCTGACAAGTTATACTTGGAATGCTTCTCAGGTAATGTAGTTGAATTGGGAAATCCCAATATACTATCAAATAGCATATGCTCAGTTGACTACAATCCAACCATATGCCTGGTCTCAAAGCCTGGCCATTGGACACACCAGATTATATTACAACAGCCCTAAGGATAGAAACCAAGGTGTTTAAAGATACCTCATGGATTTTCTGTGGACCTGAACCATTCTCAAAGGTTCAAAGAAACCTAAAGCATCCTAATGTATGCTAATTTGGCCTCCTCAGAGAATTTACACATTTCTCAGAGGACTGGGACCATATATTATATTTCTTTGTATCCCCAACAATGCTTTGTACATAGCAGATATTCAAATGCTTAGTGATTGGTTGATAGAGTGATTCAGAGGATGCATGAGAAACTGTCAAGGTACTTTGAATTCATTGAGGAACACAGAAATAGCTAGAGTTTAGAATGCCACTAGAAAGGCCTTTACATTACTGTTTTTGACATATGGATTGCAGCCCTTGTTGAAAGAGTTCATACTTCATGTCTTCAGGAATCTGATTTCATGGATGTGGGTTTCCATCAATGCAAATTTCAGCCCTTCTGCATCTTAGTTAATGAGGCACTGAGACTGAAAATTTATTCATCCTTTTAATGATCTTTTTTTCTCTCAACTTGTCTGGGTTGGTCCTCAGAGAAGAGGTTCTGATCCACCACCAGACTGACCCACACCTTTCCAATTTGGTAGGATCTGCTAGACTAGGTGCTCTGCTGGCATAAGATCCCAGGATCTTGCCATGGAGGAAGCATCAAAGACAGACTTCAAAGAAAGAAATGTGTCTCTCTAGATGTCCATCTTCCTTTAGGGGACTGATAGCCATGATCTTGAATCAAGATAATAATGTGATTATAGTTTGATTGCTACCATATTGTAAGTTCATGACTATTCAGTTGATTTAGTCTCTTTGCAACAGAAAGTTCCACAAGGACTGAAGCTAAAAGGATTCGGCATAAAAAGTTTTTTTGTTTTGTTTTTTTCCAAACTATCATTTTAGTGATACGTTGTTGTTGAGTTGTGTTCAATTCTTCAAGACCCCATTTGGGATTTTCTTGGCAAAGATACTGAAGGTGTTCACCATTTCCTCTTCCAGCTCATTTTACAGATGGGGAAACTGAGGCAAACAGGGTTAAGTGACTTGCCCAGTAAGTGTCTGAGGCCGGACTTGAACTCACAATGATGTGTCTTCCTATCCTCAGATTCAGCACTCTATCCACTACACTGCCTAGTTGTCCCTTAGTGATGAGACAGACTATGAAAAGAATTTTAAAATTCTGTGATGACTCTAAACATTAATTTGCTAGTCTACGGGTGATGTCTTATTGTAATTAATTACCCTTCTTGTATCACAATGGGGATATTTCTTGCTCTGTGTCTGCTGTAAACCAATTCAATGAGTTCCTTAGCAGAAAGTAGAAAGCAAAGAAGAAAGAAGTCATGGTCACAATGTCTATAAAGCATAAATAAAATATGATCGTTGGACCTAGATGCATTTCATCAATTTAATGTAGAATCAAGTTTCTCTCTTCAGTAGTATAGTATTTATACAGTACTCAAACATCTAGCATATATTATATACTCTGTTCAAAAATGTTGTGAACACAAGTGACTGAATGGTTTTAAATTGTGAATTACAATTCAGATTTAAAGCAATTTAAATGCCAACTTGCTGAGATTCTTAAACAGGAAATCTGACCTGAGGCTAGTGGGTGAAGGTAACATTTGAATATTCCAGGACTTGGTTAAGTAGCCTTGGGGAAAACAAACTGACAGCTTTCCCTATGAGCTATCAATATGCCCTGCCCTATACTCTCTCTTTACTCAGGTTGTCAGAGATTAAAAAGAACAGGAAGGAACCATGATAAAATATTCTAAGAACAAGCATATAAAAATATTTCTTGCTATAAGTTTGTTAAATGAATTTCTGGTACATTTGAGATTCATGAAATGACAAATATGGGACATCTGCCTTACATTAACTACTAGGGACCGCTCTCATTAATGACTAATAAATCTAGAAGGTACAAGTAAGATTTTGAGAACCCTCTTATATAAGTAGTGAAATATTTCAAAAAAGTTCTAGGAAGAATTCTTTAGAAATGAAGAGTACACTATAAGTATGTGCATTTATCAGAATGCAGATAAATTACTAGTTAATCCACATGCTATACTTAGCTTACATGCCTTCAGTTATAATAGGCTTCCCATTTTGACTTAATTGGCCATTAATTCATTCAACCAGCTAGTCACCATGGTGGAAAAATAAGTCGAACCCGTTATTTTGACTAAATTAACTTGTATAACTGAACTGAATCAAAATCATTAATATATTTGAATGTGTGCACAGTTTGAAAGATAATTAATGGTCTGTCATTGAAATATGATAGATTTTTTTTCATATTGACTTCATAGTCTTTGCATAATCATGTAGAGGAATTGTTTCCATGACAACATTTTAAGTACATCTCAAGGACTCTAAATCATCATATTATAATGGAATAGAACAATCAACTAGGAGCTACAGCAATTACATTCTTGTCTTAATCCTGACACTTAATAGATATCACCTTGGAAAAGTCACTTAACTTGAATGGCTCTAAGCTTCCTTATGAGGCACTGGGGTGATACTATTGAGGTTTAGGGCTGCTGGGACCCTGAAATAGCGAATCGCAGGTCCTACCTAGAATGAATTCAACCCAAGCCTTCTTTGGTTTTCTTAGAACACTAGTCAGGGTGGGTGTGATTCTATAATTCCACCATATTAGCTAGACTCCTAAGGAATCTGAGCCCTTTAATGGAGGTGAGATGGAAGGAGTGATGATTTGGGTGAGGCCATGTGAAGACAATGAAAGGCAGTTAATTAACTGGGAAGGGCAACTACCCCAGGCAAATGCTGGGGAACTGGGCCATGTGGAAAAGTCCAGGGCTTTTCCTTTTTAGCGCCCAGATTTTAAAGTTATGGTCTTTTGCTTTTAAGGATTCAAATCCCATCCCCATCAGTGTCATGGTGTACAGATTACTGGGCCTGGAGTCTGTAAGACTTATGTATAAATCTGGCCTCAGATACCTACTAGCTGTGTGACCCTAGGCATGGAACTTAACTTCTGTCTGTCTCAGTTTCCTCAACTGGAAAACAGGGCTAGATAGTAGGGTTGTTATTAAGATCAAATGAAATGACATTTGTAAAGTGGGGCAGCCTGGGTGACACAGTGTATAGAACATTGACTTGCAACCAGGAAGACTAATCATCCTGAGTTCAAATCCAGTCTTGGATACTTACAGCTGTGTGATCATGAGCAAGTCACTTAACCCTGTTTGCCTCAGTTTCTCATCTATAAAATGAGCTGGAGGAGGAAATTGAGAACCACTACAGTACCTTTGCCAAGAAATCTCCAAATAGGATCACAGAGAGTCGGACATGACTGAAACAACTGAAAGACAACAACAAAATTTGTAAAGCATCTAGTACAGTGCTGGCCATGAAGCAGGTGCTAAATAAATACTTATTCCTTGGGGCAGCTAGGTGGTACAGTGAATAGAGCACTGGGCCTGGAGTCAGGGGGACCTGAGTTCAAATCCGACCTCAAACACTTGACACACTTACTAGCCATGTGACTTTGAGCAAGTCTCAACCCCAATTGCCCTCCAAAAAGCAAAAAAAAAAAAATTTTGATAAAAATAAATAAATGCTTGTTCCTCCCTCCCCCCACTCCCATAAATTGTGGTATGGCATTTAGAAAGTTCAAGAGATATAGTTTCTGGGTAATTTGATCATTTCATAATAAGGTTAGCGTGTTTATTAATAAAAAGAGGTCAGTGTCACTCTCAAATTCCAAAGACCTTTCATGGTGGTAGACTTGGAAGAGTAGGTGTTCCTGAGGCTAGTAATAAACCCTGCTCAATTAACAATTAATAACAGAATGACTATTATGATGAGAGATTGGGCTATATTCCAAGGAAGGTCTTAGTCAGAGGTATGTGTCTTGGATCACCCAAGTCTTGGTCAAAGAAACTTATCAATTTCCATATCACCTTCTGACAAAAGGGAGAATTCACATTCTCCAAGACCTGTCCTGTAAATACAATAAGCAGGGATCTTCCCATTAGCCCAAATTTAAAATTCCTTTTACTGTCTTTGAAAAAGATTACCCACACTGGTTGATTTCTAGATGAGGACGTAGAAAAGGGAAAAACCTTGGTCCTGATTCAATAATTAGTTATTAATACAAGAGAGAAATAATCATTTCTCTTAGTGGTGTTAGATTAGATGATCACTCTGGATTTGTCCAATTTTAAAATTTCTAACTAGACTGTGTCAGATATGGGTGTAGGGTTTTTAGATGTGTGTATAATGCAGTGTTTATTTTCACCCTCATTTTAGTGAACGGTGGCTGGTCCACCTGGACTGAATGGTCTGTGTGTAACAGTCGATGTGGACGAGGTTATCAGAAACGTACAAGAACATGCACCAACCCAGCACCACTCAATGGTGGTGCCTTTTGTGAAGGACAAAGTGTTCAGAAAATATCCTGTACAACATTGTGCCCAGGTCAGTAAATCAGGTTTCCATATTTTCCTACCAACCCTCTAGGCCTTACAGTGATAGAAGTGAGTGCAGTCTGCTTAGGCTCAAGTCTAACAATGATGATATTTACTGCATGTCTTGGAGGAGTTGGTGGGAGGCGGGGGCGGGAGGGGTTAAAAAAGTCACCCACATTTTGACTATTTGAGGGCACTCTTGGAATAACTGACCTGAATTTGTGAAATATTTAAAAACCATCTTTCCGTAATTCTTATCGTGTTGATAATTCAAGCATTGGATAAAAGGACTATTCAACTGTCACACAAATATGTAAAATTGTATGCAAACAGGAGATCCAAAATCAGTTAATTTCATCCTTCCACAGCATTCCACAAAGCTTAAGTCAAGATGAATGTTTTGTAATACAAAAGTTTTGAGAAGCATCAAAAACTGAAAGTGTTAAGAATAAAAGTCCTTGGTCCTCAAAAAGCTGTCAAAGTAAATCAGAGCATAAATTTAGAAAATGATTTGGAAGGAATCATGCATAACTGTAATGTCAACTTTTAGGCAAGGCAACTAGAAATTTGGGGCATAAATTAAGGAAACAGAGAATGATTTGTGACAATTGGGTAATGAATTTTGCAAATACCAAACAGCCTACTTTTAATTAACTATACATATGAAGTGTTTAGTTTATAGATTATCTGCAGCAATGTCTAATCCCAAGATTGCTTCTTTGCCACCTAGCTCATTTCTAATCTATCTCCTTCTTGTGTTCAAGGGATGAAAACATTTAATATTAACCTAAAGCAAACACATCTAAGATGCATGCGTACTATGAATAGAGTATGCATGTAATACATGCCAAAGCAAAATCTAAATGATTTTAGAATAATTCAAACCACTACAGTACTACATTAATGTGAATAAATTGAGAATTAATTATACAACCAACTCAATTATTTAGGAGCGGATTATCCAGTTTGTACATTTACAGGCGCCTTGTTTTCCTTTCTTCCTTATTTCCCATTTCTCTTGTTAATTTCACTGCTAGGCAGGATCTCTTCCTTCAGATATCACTTATAGATGGGAGTCACTGAAACCAACATTTATCACCTTCACAGATTCCTGAGCCTCTAAGCAATCACATCCCACAATGAAACATTTGGTTATTTTGCTATATGATACTCCATTGTCTGTAAACTAGACTTTTTTTTTATCACATAGTAACTTCAATTTTTTTCATGCGCTGTCCTATGCATGTTATGATTTTCACAATAACAAATATAAGTAAATGAACTTGTAAAATATATATAATCTATACAGACAGAGTGCAGTTTTAAGCTTTAATCATCAGAGGCATAAATGTTACAAACACAGGAACATTTAAAAGGTCTTTAAGGTATTAATGGGTATTAAAATTCAATTCAACCACTATTTCGTGCTTTATGTCCTTCTGGATGATTTTTGAACTTTGTAAAAACTTTCCTCAGCTGTGGCTCAATGACTAAAAGGATTGTATTTGTAATCTTCCCATTAATATTATCCAAAGAATGAGGTTTGGATGCATTAAGTAACAGGTTTGACCCTGCAAGAAGTCTAATGGAGATAGATCAGGGGACCAAAGTGATCAACCTAGCCATTATTCTGAGAAAGTATCATCTGGAAACTGTCATACACATAATGCATGTGTCACCTTTTTTTAAATTTAAATTAAGATATGTAATCTTACAAAATTCATAAAACTAAGTATAAAATAAATTTAAATAAACATTTAAGGGATTCTTTTTATTTTTTGGAAATTTTAGGGATTTATAAATCTGAAGTTATTAAAGCTTAAAACTTCATTAAGATTTTGGAAACACTATATATTTCAATTTTGCAGATATATAAGAGATATTTCATTCGTACTTAGCATTCCTAATTTTCTGATCATCTGTGGTTTGTGTTAAGTCTAGGCTAGCATAATATTTTTTTTAAAAACTCATTTTTTTATGGCACTCATGTCACAACAACCTTACAGTGTAATAACAATATTATAAAGACAACAGCAATCCTCAAAAGGTATATAGTGCCTTAAAGTTGGGCAAAGCATTTTATTTACATTGTCTCACTCGTACCTCACAACAACCCTTCAAACCAGAATTATTATCCCCATTTTATGCATATGGAAACTTAAGGTTGAGTGAATTATTCATGTTCATATAGCCAAATATGAACCTGTATCTTCCTGATTTCCCCAAAATTATGAGTACCACAATCCCCATTTCACAAATGAGGGTGCCACAAATCACCATGGCCAACCATTGTACCATGCTGTCTTTCAACTTCATCCACTTTATGTATAATTATTGTTGGGAATTTCCAGCTATTTTGAATGATTCCATCAATCAATAAGCAATTGAAGTATGTACTATATTCCAGGCACTGTATTAAGTACTAGATATAAAAAATATAAAAGAAAGACAATTCCTGACCTTAAAGAGGGATATGCTAATAGATGGATAATAAAACAGAAGAGGAAGTGGTGGTCAGGTTTTGGCACAGGAAATGTGAATGGAGCTATTGGGGCAGTAGACTGAAAAGCTCTTTGGGAATAAGGTGGTTAAGTACAGACCAAAACCTGTTATCCTGGGGGTTATGTAGATTGGATGTAAAGCCTGGTCTCTGTGGACTAGATATATTTGGTTAGGTGTATTTGTATTCATTGATCAATCAGGACAGCCCAGTCCCAGTATGGAGTCCCAGAACTGAGTGTATTAATGCTCCTTCTGTAAGGCTGACCTCTGTAGGTGTAGGGTCAGGAGAGTCACTGTTTCTGGTGCAGAGAAGACAGTAGTGAAAGAGCAGATAGCAAGATGCCCAGGCTGAGCAGGCCCTGGTGGAATCAAACCTAATTAACCTATATTAGCTTTATAGCAACTTCAATGGACCAATCAATCAATGCTGAGATTCATAGTAAGACTGCAAGAGAATTGACTACACAAGAGACTTAAAATTTTCAAATGAAACAAGAGTTATTACACAGGAGCAGGGGTTACTCATTAGTCTTTTATTCTTTTAGAGGGAGTCAAAGTAAGCTCAAAATTAACATCTATGCATCATTTCAGGTCCTTCAATAGGCCCATTAATAACAAGAATAGGAACAGACTCATAGTAATTGAATTTAAGAGTGTGTTATGGTGGATAAAAACCCTAAATATAGAATCAGAGGACCTAGTTCAAATCCCCTCTGACACTTACTACCCATGTGACTTTGCCCAAGTCACCTACTTTCTAAGCTTCAAAAGTTTTCTCAGATATAAAACTAGGGGGTTGGACTAGATGGCCTCCAAGGTCCCTTCCAGATCCTATGGTCTGAATACTCCACTCCTTGAGTGACTTAAGATCCCTTGGGACAGAGTGGGTTTTATATACCAAGAGTGGGAGGGTTAGATGGAAAAATCCTGAGTGCCCCCTTGACCTCCCTGGGTACAATTTTACCATACACCTCAAAAGAAGAAAGAGATCTTGAAAGAATTGCCCCAACTTCAGCAATTAAGACCAAAAGTATATATCATACTAAATAAGCAAAAAAACAAAAACGAGATGCAAAGAGAGGAGTAAATAGGTCTGAATGAAGGAATTTCAAGAAAAATTGAACACTAGGGAGAGAAAGGGCTTGAGTGGGAGGCACCCCTAGAGATGAGCTGAAAAGGAAGCTAGGGATCCTAAGAGTCTGAAGTGGTCTTGACGTGCATTGCAGACATGACTGACCATCTGTGCAGTGGCACAGGGAAAAGATGGAAGATCTGATACAGGGAACAGCCATAGACCAATTCAAAATGGAGAATAATTGGGGAGGAATAATATTCCCATTCTATAAGTCCAGAAAGGATGAAGGACTTGTAGCAGGAGGCATATGGCTTTATTTTATTTCTTGAAGGTGGCTGAAGGAATCAAGGGTACCTAATTCCTTGTAAGCAGCAACTGAAGAAAACCAAAAACGCAAAGCATGGGTCTGTGACTATTATAAAGTAGTTAAAGCAGTTTACCCAATAATACAACTGCAGCCACCCACAGTAGGAACTTCATAAATGTTAACTGAATTGAATCAAGTCAGCCTGGACTTAAATACAAAGTAGAAAATGTAACATTTAAGTACTAGACCTTGCTATCTAGCACTTGCTAGAAGACTCAAGGAGGACACTGTACAGGAATAACATTTCCAATAGTTTTATAGTATAAGGACTTACGTTCAAATTCCAGCTCTTCCACTTAAGATCACAGGAGGATAGATTTAGATGGAAGGAACATTAGAGATTGTTCAGTCACAGGCCCTTTTTATATGGATAAGGAAACTGAGGCCCAGAGGTGAAAATATTTGCCCAGTATCACATAGGTAATAAGTAGCATATTTGAGATTTAAACCTCGATGTTGTTGCTTCACTTTTGGGCTCTTCTCATTGAACTAACTGACCTTGGGTAATTCACTTCACTTCTTGCAGACTCACTTTATTCACTTATCAAATAATAGAATTGGGTCAGATGATCTCAGAGTTCCTTTCCACTCTAAGTCCAAGGTTTTAAGCTCCTTTTCCTCCTCTCAGTTCAGTTTGGCTACAGACACAAAAATGCACTGAGCATGTATATCCTGGAATTTCCTCAAGCTGATTTTGTTAGCACTTTGGAAATCCCAAAGATGTTGGGAGGGAGTGAAGTCTTAGAGTGGAAAGAATACTGGATCTGTATTCAGAAGGCTTTGGTTCAAAGTCCAGCTCTGATGGAAAGTCACCTCAAGACTTGCATTTCAACAAGTGGTTATTAATACACCAGTCAATGTACTATAGACTGTAGATTGAAAGACAAACAAAGTAAAAAAAGAGCAAAACTATTCCTGCCCTCAAGAAGCTTTCATTCTACTGGGGGCAAGGGTAAGGGCATGGGCATGGGGGGGAGGTAAACAACATATAAGACTATAAGCTCAAAATTTACACAAAGTAAATAAAAAGTAATTTGAAGTTGCTTGGGAAAATAAAATATTGGCTTTGCCATTACTTTATCTAAGCCTTAGGTTTTTATTTTTAAAATAAGGGGTTTAGACTGTTAATATCTCTTCCTTCTCTAGAACTTGTTAGCATTGTTTCATCTGGCTTTCAAAATAAGCATGTTACTATGGCTGCTATGTTTGTTAGTTATGTTTCTGTGCTATAAGTAGCAAAAAAATCTCATTTTCAACTTTTTGTTTGCACATCTTTGACACACACAGGGAGTATTGTAAGCAAAACCCTGAAGTAATTTATTATTTTGTGTATTTTTATATGTATAGTGCCCTGAAAATATCAATATCTGTACTTATTTTCTTTGAAGTTGCTGATAAGCCTATGACAACACAGAAGAAATTTGATTCCAAAGGACTGAACTGAAATCAATGTGACTTCAGTTCCTATGACAAAATTATGATTTCTCCAAAATAAGGCTCATTGGAAGGAATGCATGCAAACTGGGAAATCAGATACAGAGGATGTCAGAGGCTTTATCAGTAGGGAAAAGGGGTATGGGAGTGAGGGAAAGGTCCTTGGGAAATCTGACCAAAGTATATCACCTTTCTGACTTACAGAAAAGACACAGACACCCCCCAATTCAAGGTAACTTCTCCAATTCCCTGAGTGACACTATTTTTACATTTGTTTTTGTGCTTGTGTGGGTGTGCTAGTGGATGGTCGGTGGACAGCGTGGAGCAAATGGTCAACCTGTGGAACAGAGTGTACGCACTGGCGTAGGAGAGAGTGCTCAGCACCAGCCCCCAAGAATGGAGGCAAGGACTGCGAGGGGCTTGTCTTACAATCCAAGAACTGCACAGATGGGCTATGCATGCAGAGTGAGTAGAGGGAGGAAGTGGAGGGAAGGGAGGGGGGCTGAGCTTTTAATATTTGGAGCACTGTGAAGCAAATAACAGAACTTGAGAATTCTTTGAAACAAAAATGGGGGGGGGACAAGGGGGACAATAGCATAATGACATCCTGTGTCATATACACATCAGAAACCACCTCTCTGCCCTGAGTTAAAATGTATCCTCACTGGGACAGATAACCAAGGGATAACCCTTAGAAGGTCTATTACTGAAGAAGGATCCACTTGGTCATGGCATAGTGGTACCTCTGAATTTTTCTGATTACAGAGTAATATGTGAGTCAAAATCAGCTCTAAAAGGATGTCATTTACTGCAAGGACCAATCAGTTATATGATAGAGGAAGGTAAGAAGGAGGACTAGACCTGGGATTTTATTGATAGAGAGAATTCCTCCTGGGAAACCCTCTCTATCAAAGCAGATCAGCATCTTCTCTGAAACCTAGAGTTTTGGAGAGTTGCCTAGACCACCAAGAAGGTGAGTGACTTTCCCAGGACAGAGTCATTGTCAAAGGTAATTCCTGAGTCAAGCTTTTCCTAGGTACAAGGTCTGTTTTCTGCCTGCTATGCTATATTCTCTCTCTCTCTCTCTCTCTCTCTCTCTCTCTCTTTTCGTTTCCTTTTTTTTTTTATACATATTTTTGTTTTCTCTCTCTCATAGATAGATGTATTTAATATATTTTTGTATCTAATACTAATGAGGATATACATACATACATATGTATACACAAAAAAAGAAAACGAAAGAAAACATGTAAATATAAAACCCAACAGATACATGTGACAAGGTTGGCATGATGTTCAAGGAGAAAAATGAATGGTTGTGTTTGGGCATCTATATACTATTTCTCATAGGTATATTGCATGTATATATATGTATATATAAATAAGAGTTTACATATAAAAATGGAAACATGTAGATATGGGCATGTTTAGTATCACCGATGAGTTACCTCCAGCTTTCATTGTACTTTAACGAAGTAAATTAAGTAAAGTGACATTTTAACAACACTTTGGAATCGTTGAAATCACGTGTTGAAAACCTTAACGTGAGTTTGATGAAGAAAATTATACCTGGACAGAATTTTTAATCACAAAATTTTAAAAATGTAGGAAAGAGAATGATAGAGCCTTTTTTTTTTTTAAACCATATAATACCTCCATAAGAAGCTGTTTGGACTCTTTTCCCCTTTGCCTTTACCCTTTCTCTATATGACTGGTGGATTTGCTGCCATTTGTCATGGATCTGGGTGCTAAGAACTGAAATCTGAATTCAGGCTGATGCATATGACTCAATCAAAACAGTCTGCTGTCTTCTCATCTCAGGCACTGTCATCCAAAGAGTAAAATTTTTCATCACTAATTATTCATTTCCTAATTTGAATCTAATGATTCAAATATTATTGTGCCCCTTTTAAACATGAGCAACTGAGACAGAAAGTTTGAGGACCTGCTCAAGGTCACGTGGTTAATAAATATTGAAGCATAGACTCAAACCCCAAACTTCTGACTCAAAGTCCACTAGTCCTTAAACTCCAGGAGTTTATAATCTCATCGTGGGAGATAAAATATGGACACAGAAAAATATATACAATTCTTCAAATCAGAAATCTAATGTGCATAAATTATAAAAATAAAGCATAGCAACATTAAATAGATTTTTAGTGACAATATTTCCCAGAATAAATTCAACCTACCAGATTTTCAATATGTTCTCCAAAATTACACAAATAAAAATTACATTGAAATGCTAATTATCTAAATTGGAGCATATTTTCTGAGGGTTTGGGGGATAGTCCAGAGATCAGGGGAGGAAGTAAGTAGATCATATATGCCTTCAGTGTAACATTCTATTTAAAAGGCCAATGCAATAAAATCTATGAATAGCAACATAATACTCAAGATATAAGAAGTAATTCTACTATAAGAGAGATAGTATTTATAAACACATTGGAAACTTAAGGCGCTATGTAAATGCTAGCTATCATGGCTGTTATTAAAATTGGATTTTCTCAATCCTTTATCAAAGACAGGTCAGTTAGAGGCTCTGAATGAATGCTAAACCATTCCTAACTCACTCCCACCTGAAATTCCCTCCCAAATAACATATGCTGTACTTTTCTTGTAGAATTTTAAAGTAGGAGAGACGCAAAAATGTATTTTCTTAACATCAAATTTTTCAATAATCTGTCCATCATCTACTTCATTAGTAAAATGGATTTGTCATCTTACTGATGAAGACATTACCTCCCACAGTGATCACCTTGTTCTTGCCTTCTCATCTTTTATAATTCTTTTCCAGTTCCTTCCATTAATGTCCCTACCCCTCACCCTTACCCCTCAACCCCAAATCCCACCCCATACCACCCATAGAAGATCTACTTAATGCACAGGAATCTTTTCTCCTGGTCTTTCAGCATTCCTTAGATACCAGAGCCAAATTCAGGATATACATTCTTTTTTTTCCCTATCCCTACACTTTTAAATGTCAAAATTAGATGCATTTTTCTTAAATATATGAATCATATTATTATGAGACACATCTCAGTTCCATATTATCCCATGTAGCTCCCCTTTTCCAGCAGATATATTTAATTCTTTTTTTGGTATGTAAATCTCAATATCTTGATTCATTAAAAATTGTGATATTTCATGATTCCTGATATGCACGATAACAAGGAAAATACTAATATTTTAATTATGAGTGTAGTGTAGGCAATCTCATGATCTGGAGGGAAAGTATCTTATGTTAGCACCCTGAACAAGACATCTTCCACATATGCACCCCTACCTACCTCCCAAATTCCTTTTCAAACTTCTTGGTGTCTTTGTATAAGATATTAGGGAAATCCTATTCCTTCTGCTTCCAAAAGTGACTGCATCCAAATGGACTACTTTAAAATAGATAGTATTTCCAAGAGATAAAGACACCAGCATGGTGACAAACATGATTTGTATGTTTGGTGTGCTATGCCACCAGTGACATTCTACTCATTTGGTCAAGATGGTTCTTGACTTTGTACCACGTATGACAGTCTGGCTTGATCCAACCACATCAGCCCCGTGAGTGAGCTACTCCCAGTTAATGGCTACATGTGGACAATAAATCAACTATTTTGAAGCCAGTGTAAGAAACCAGATTAATGACTTGCAGTTTTCATATAATCTTTCAGAATGATCAGATTTTTTTTAATTTTTTTTTAAAGCAATCGGGGTTAAGTAACTTGCTCAAGGTTACACGGCCAGTTATTTCTGGGTGGGTGCTAAGTATCTGAGCCCAGATTTTATCCCCAGGTCATCCCAACACTGGAACCGGTGCTCTTACACTCTGTGCTACCTGGACGCCCGTAAGCAATTGGGGTTAAGTAACTTGCTCAAGGATACACGGCCAGGTGTTTCTGGGTGGGTGCTAAGTGTCTGAGCCCGGATTCAATCCCCAGGTCATCCCGACACTGGAGCCCGTGCTCTTACTCTCTGCGCTACCTGGCTGCCCCGATCAGATTTTTAAAAGGTCCAAAGAGTTAAACAGCAATATTATAGTAGATATAAACCTGGTACCAGTGCTGAAACCGTTTTGAAAGTCCTACTTTCCCTTTCAGGTCACTTTTAATGTATAAATTTAGGTCATATCCAAGTATATATTCAGTTATATATTTAGTTCAGCTCTGAAAAAAAATCCAGTGGACCAAAGAAAGAGTACATATACTGGGGAAATCTGCCACAAAGCCTTCAGTGCGGCTGTAGGCACATCTAGAAACGGGTGTTATTTAACCAGAATGAATTATTAAGGAATGATTAGAGACACTCAAGGTACTTTATGTCCTGGAAAGAAATTGGGCTTTTTTATGGCTTTGCTTTTTAAAGAATATTGTTATTTTTAAAGAAAAGTAGACCTTAAAAATAATCTGGTCTCCATATATGCTAATGTCCCCAAGGATGACTGAGCATCAGGGTGTGAATGTCACCCTCAGGAGATCTAGATTCTAATCTTACACCTGCCCCTAACTAGCAGTGTGCTCTTAGAGAAATCATTCCATCCATTTCCTATAAGATTTGGGAGTTGAGCTAGAGGATCACAGAATGTCACAACTGGAAAGTAATTCAAAGGACATTTACTACCGTTTATATTCTCTAGAACATCCTTGTTCCATGGAGTCCTCCGGTGATAAGAAATCTGCTAGCTCCTAATGCAGTAGCATAGTTTTCAATGTCCTTTTTCTATCAACAATCATCATCATAGTGAAATCTCAATAGTATTGAAGAAGAGTTTCTGGGTGTTGCGGATACATATTTAAAGGGAGAACAAATAAATAAATAAAGTCTATCTATTCCAAAATGTTAAAAGGTAGACTAATGCCTACCATTTTAGTACTGTATGATAAGAAAAAGCATAGGCTGGTGGGAGAGCAAGAGCAAAGGATGGCAGATGGAGAATCTGAGTGGTGTGCTAGTATCCTCCAAATGGTAAAAGCTAGAAAGGAAGACCTCCAATATGTTGCCTAGATCATCTGTGTGGGATTTAACACTCTAGAATTGCAAAGGTTCAGAAGGTGGAGAAAAGATAGAATTTGAACTAGTGCAATCAGTCCTCAGAAAGACAATATGTGTATGTAACTGTCTCTGTTGGGGCAGCTAGGTGGTACAGTTGATAGAGGGCAGGCCTGGAGTCAGGGAGACTCACCTTCATGAGTTCAAATCTACTAGTACCCGTATGACCCTGTTTAAGTCACTTCACCCTATTTGCCTCTGATTCCTCATTATAAAATGAACTGGAAAAGAAAATGGCAAATCACTCCAATATCTTTGTCAAGAAAATCCCAAATGGGGTCTCAAAGAATCAGACACAACTAAACAACAAAGTATTTTTGTCATTTTGGTGGAATCGTTCATCATGCTTTCAATTTTTATGCAAACTTTAAGTGAAATTTTTGGGATATAAGCTATACGAGAACTATAATTCTGACCAGATCAAAGTTGAGTTACTTGGAATTGCAGAACACTGGGGTTAAGCTTATTCTAAAGGAGAAATCTGATAAATTAGAGTTTTTCAATATTGATCTATGGAATCATGTTTGTTATTAGTGAACTTCAGGGCTTTGAGATATTAGAATGAATTCTGCAAAGTTTGACCTTACCATGAATTAAAGACTAAACACACCTCTTCAGTTTCTAATTTTTCTTTTCTTTCTTTTTTTTTGCGAGGCAATTGGGGTTAAGTGACTTGCCCAGGGTCACACAGCTCTGAGTTTGTTTGCTTTTATCTTAAAATGAGAGTGGCAGATTTTTATTAATGTCCACATTGTGGCATGGCTATTCTTTGTGTAACCACCACAACATCACATTACACTTGTATTTTACACAAAACCCTTACTTGATTTGTTAGTATGGGGCTATAATAATCTATGACAAAGATTTAATGAAAGACTAAATAGAATTATTGGTTTATTATGGCTAAAGAATTAATCACTGAAGGCCAATTTGCTACACTGAATCCCTAGTGAGAGCATGGTGCTTGGCACATAATAAGAGTTTAATAAATGCTTGTTGACTGAACCTGCTAGTGACATAACTTCTCCATCTTCAGATAGGCTGGTCCACAGAAAGGGGAATTAGAGCATCATTAAGAATGTATTGTGTCTTCTAACATAGTGGAAGTTGCCAGAACCCACATCTCCCCAAGATAACCTTTGAAAATTAGGATGATCCCTAGGCCACAATGAGACATCGGCTAACAAACATTTTTAAGTTCTTCTCAAGACAACAGTTCTTAAACTAATGAAGTCTGAGTGTAGGTTGAAGTATATTTTTTTCATTTTTTAAAATTTTTTTCTTGCTTTTTTGAAATATAACTAATATGGAAATGTTTTGCATGATTTCAGATGTATAGCTGATGTCATATTTCTTCCTTTCTCAATGGATGGAGGAAGGACTGGAAGGAGGGAGAGAATTTGAAACTGAAAAAAATTAATGAATGTAAAAGAAATCATAATTTACTTTTTCAAGTTAAAAAGGAAATAGTTCTTTAAAAGAATAATATCAGCATTATATAGCAAATATGTCTATCTACATTCCAGAATCAACCATAGACTACTTTCTGGGAGGAAGGGGTTCATTTAATAATTACAACTGTATTGTTGGGTAAATATATATTCTGTACATGAAACCATCTACTGAACACATAGACCTATATTCTCTAAGGCAACAAAAAAAATTCATTTTTTTCTGCAAAACTTTTTTTTTAATTTTGAAATCAGGGATATCACAAAGAAATTACCTCTAGGTAACGAGATAAGTGTGTATGGAACACCCTATGCAGATTAATATGTGACTATATTTGCTCACTGGGAGTTTACTGTATCGGTGAAATCAAAAATCTTATCCCCGATTCCCAAAATCTTCCAGGCACTAGGAAGATAAAGACAAAATTAGATAGCCACTGCTTCTGGGAGCATACATAACTCAATAAGGATGCAACATCTTCACATGTAATACTTATTATATGACATTGCAATGATAATAACTAGCATTTATGTAGTGCTTGAAGGTTCCAAAAGCATTTTATATATGCTGTCTCATGTGACAGATATACAGGTATGGATACACATGGAATAAGGACATATGATTTCATGTACTTAAACAAAATTTCAATGCCATTTTAGGACAAAAATGCCGAGGGGATTAAGAGAGGATGTTATTAATTGAGGGAAATCAGGAAAGGTCTCTTGAAGGGGATGATATTTGAGCTCAGGAGTTCCAGTAGGCAGAGGTGAGAAAAGAAAGTATTGGAGGCTTTGGGACCAATCCAAAAGCATGGAGTCAGGAGATGGATTTTTTTTTAATGAGGAACAGTCTGTCTGGAGCATAGAGTGCATGAATGGAAATAATGTGTAATTTGCATGGAAAAAAATAGGCCAGTGAGAAATTATAAAGGGCTTTAAATGTCAAACCAAGAAATTTAGCCCTGTTCTAGTTAACATTTTTATCAGTGACTTGGATAAAAATCTAGAAGCCATGCTCATCAAATCTGCAGATGACTCAAAGCTAGGAAGGAGAGCTAACACCCTGTATGACAGAATCAGAATCCAAAGAGACCTTGACAGGCTAGAACACTGGGCCAAATCAAATAGGATGAAATTCAATAGGGATAAATGTCAAGTTATACATTGGAACATTAGACTTTCTCTTTTTGGCTCCAAAAGGTAGAAACAGGATCAATGGTTAGTAGGTGCAAAGGGGCAAATTTGGACTTGACATTGGGAAAAACTTCCATGGAGAAGTAGAATGGGCTGCCTCAGGAGGCAGGAAGCACACTGTCATCAGAGATCTCCAAGCACAGGCTAGTCTAGATGAAAACAAATATTAGCTCTTTGTTGATGGGATGTGGGGACAGAAAGAGGGGGAAGTGTTGATGAACTAGAGTCTGAGACCCTGGAAAAGCAAGTGCTTCATGAAATGTAAAAATACCTGAAAGGGACATATTGGATATCTAGGCTACTCCAATCACCCTGAATGAGCAAACATGGATGAGTTGCTATCTGTACTGTTGGAGCAAATGTCCCTGTTGAAGTGACCATAGGATTAAAGTACTAAAATACCAAAGAACTAAAGTACTAAAGTGCCATAGAACTAAAGTACTAAAACACTTGCAAAGTACTTGCCATATGCAAAGTAAAGAAGACACTATAGGGTTGTGAGTTCTTCTAATAATTAAAAAAAAAATCAAAGAAATAAAACCTGAAATTGGCCATCCCTTTTAGCTAAAGACTGATACTCAACTAACTATTGTTAGATTGTGGCACACTTGTTGCATAGTGAGTTTTGTTTTTACCCAATGTATTTGAGTTCAATTCCATGTAACCTCCACATATGCCCTGTTTATTTCCATGCAAAGGGTACTCTTGTAATATCAGGAAAGCAATAAATACCTTTTGGCCCTTTTGTGGATTCAGAAGGATGATTTTTACCATCTCCAAGATGTCTGGGATTTCTCAGTCCTTCACTGGAGGCCCACATGCTATGAGCTCGTCAGTGATCCAAAATTTCCACCATAGGTGAACTAGGTTCATTTGCCATCTGGGGGAGGGGGGCAGTAATTCTCATTTGTGGCCTTGAGAGGTATCTTTGGGTTTCATTTATCTCTTTTTTCACATCCTCCTACTTTCACCATCTGGCTGAGGAAATTGATGGCTGGCAGGAGTTTATTAAATGTGTGTTAAATCTTGCAATCAGCCTAGCAGAATACAAATTGAAACCAAGCCTTAAAAACTTTGGTGTGTGACCTGCAACAATTCTAATCAGATAGGGTTTTTTCAAGGCGTTGTAGAATTCAACTGAATATTTGATTGTTTCCCTTAATGTGTGCAAAATGGCGCTTCCCAATATGAGCAAGTAGGTCAAGCCAAGATGGAAGCTGAGTGGAGGGTTTTGTTCAACTTTAGAAGCATCACTACCCTTAAGGTATCTTGTTAGCAGTCTACTGCCATAGGAAATGGAGGAGATGAGTCTAAGTAAACCAAACCTCTGCCCCATGTAAGCACAGGAAGGGTGTACTTATATACTTTTATCACAGGATCATTTGTTTCTCTTCAGATACAAAGATTCTTTTTAATTGCTATCATAAATTTCCCTCTTCCTTGGTGGGAACCAATTCTGAGGTGAGCAGTGCTATTTCTTCAAGTATTTATGAGTCATGTCGTTTTGTTCCAAACACAATGTCATTGCCACAAATTAAGGACTCCATGACCCTGGTCACAAGCTTTGCAGATAATTTATGGTAGAAATACAACTCAGTTCAAATTTGTCCTTTGCTTTTCCTCCCTTTCAAAAGAAAACAGACAACATCTAAATGTCTTTTTTATAAAGCCTTTTCATTTTAGCTTACTTAGATCATGAAAGTTAATGACAAAGGTTCAAGAGGGAAAAGTTTTTAAAAATAAATACATTACTTTTGTTCATATAACAATTGGATGAAAATTTAAAGTTAAAAGGTTACTAGAGTTACTCCTCTGATTTTCTGCCTGTCTGTCCTTTTGCAATTTCAATGACCATTTCTTTTTGGTGGGTAGCATGGTGGAAAAGAAAGAACATTTGTTCAACAGTCAGAGACCTGGATTCTAGTCCTACCACAAAATAGTTAGATGACCTCTTGGTGCCTCAGTTTCTTCATCTAAAATGTTTAGTGGGTTAGACTAAATGATTTCTAAGGTCCCTTCCTGCCCTTGAATTCTTGGATTCTAAGAGCTAATGGGAAAAAGAGTTAGCTTTTCAACAAGGCTAAGATGTCCCAAAAGTTACAAATTATTTTTTTTTAATCCAGTAGAATTGGCTTCCTAAAATCCAACATTTTAAAGTGAGAACAGAAGTGCATCATATACTATGAAGTTGAAATAAACCTGAGGTATTCTCTGCTTCTAACTCTATTTTTTATGAAAAAAAAATGAGATTCAGAGAATTTAACTTACCTTTTCAAGATCTCGCAGTGGGATTTGAACCCACCTTCCAGACTCTAAAGTTCATTGCCCTTCTCACTTCAAATCCAGGGCTTATCCCAATAAAAATGAATAAATAAACAAAATAGCCATTTTTGGCATTAAGAGAAGCACACATACAAACAATTTCTGGTTTTGGCTCCAGAGAGCTAAATAACACTATCCCATTTATTAGACATAATTTTCAAATAATAGATTGGCAAAAATCCCTATTGCTTGAGCTATTAATAGTCACAAAAATAATTATTTTGCACCATATTCCTTTTGATCCTACCAGAGATGTTATTTTTTTCATTATTTCTGCTACTAATCTCAGCAGGTTCACCTCATTAGCAGAAGAAAATGTTCTTTCTTGTTGGATAAAAGCTGGATCTGATGGAGACACATAAAAACTAACTTTAAAAAGTGATCCTATCTGTCCCATCATTCTAGAAATGGAAAAATAATCCTTTCCTCAAATCCCCTGCCTCCGAATTGATGCTTTGATACTGTAATTGAAGATGTTTCCCCTATTTTGAAGGTGAATGGAAATATTTAAGAAGTTTCTTGGAAATAGTTGCTTATTATTATTTCCACAGCAATAGCAAAAGGGAGTGTTGTGCCACTATTGAGTTCATTTAAAATTAGCCTGACATTTGGGTTATTTCTGGAAAACATTAGGTTTGGCCGGGATCAGGTAATGTACAAGCTTCTTTTGCACTTCCACTGTGTACTTAAGAGTTTCAGATACAAAGACCACAGCAGATAAGTGCAACCAGGTGTTGCAGTACACACCTGTAATAATTTCTGCTCCCAGGGTCTAAGCTGTGGCTGAGGGATCTCTTTAGCTCAGGAGTTATGAGTTGCAACATTCTCATCTGATGAGCAACATGCCCATCAGATGAATGCTTCCTCTTAGGTGCAGCACCAGTATGGTGACCACCATATTGGAGCCAGTGGGGTTAGAGTGTTAGACTGCTTACAGAAAAGCAAATTGGTCCCAGTGAGAATGGAGTGGATCAAAGCTCCTCTGTCAATCAGAGTGGGATCAATTTGAGTGATTCTTGTAATTCCAGCCCGGGCAAGATGGCAAGATTCAGTCTCAAAAACAAAACACAATGAAGACAAGTTTACAAGTTTAAAGCTACAAGGATTCCTCCCACTTCTCTATAGTGATTGTAACATAGGGCCCTGGGGTTAGCACAAATTAGAGGAAGACCTGAGCTTAAATTCATAGTTCTAAACTTCCATGTTTCTTGTTCCTTGATTTACCCATTAAGAATAGGAATTCTTTTGGTAACAAAAGTATGTGAAAAATCAAGTGCTACCTTCTAGGATGTTTCTCTTCATAATCACAACTTTCATTTTGTAAAGTTCTCTAGCATTTGCAAAGTACTTGCCTCACATCCTTCCTGCAAAATTATTATTCCCGTTTTATAGATCAGGAGTTAAGTGATTTAACCAAGATCATATAACCAATAAGTGTCAGAACCAAGATTTGAAACCAATTCATTCTTTTTGTTTTGTTTTGTTTTTGCTTTTTGCAGGGCAGTTGGGGTTAAGTGACTTGCCCAAGGTCACACAGCTAGTTTTTGTGTTAAGTAAATGAGGTCGGATTTGAACTCAGGTCCTCCTGACTCCAGGGCCGGTGCTCCATTCACTGTGCCATCTAGCCGCCCCCAAAACCAAGTCATTCTGACCCTGAAATCCAGTGTTCATTCCATGCTTCTTCTCAATGTTATTTTTCCTTTTTATTTCTTTTTTGTGTTGCTATGTAACACAAAGTCACCTCTGCTGCAAACACACAACAAGATTTTAAGAGAGAAAATAAAATTCCCCAATTCCATCTCTTCTTCAGAGTCAGAAAAGAGCTTCCAATTTGTGATTTTGATTTGTGTAGGGAATTTCTGGTACAGAAACTACCCTTTCCAGTATAGAATGGCATCTGCTCTTACAAATTCCAGTTTTTGAGAGCTGTCTTGGGTACAAAGAATCACTTGCTCTAAATCACATAGCCAGTATATATCAGAGATAATATTTGAACTAAAAGGTAAGGTTTGGAATTCCCTGGTCCAAGGACAGCTCTCCAATCCATGAGGGCTACATTCTTTCTCAATTCCATGTCATTGGGGATTATTATGTATTTCCCAGCTTGTTTACCCAGTTAGTAAAAGCAGATCCTTCGAAATCCCTCTCCTTAAACCTGATCTTGAGCAAAGCAGTGATGCCTATTAAGTCATACTGTGTCTAAAAGAATAACTTGTTTTGTCTTCAGATCTTAGCAATCAATTACTTTTTCCTGATGTCTGTGTCCTGGCTTTTCTTTTATTGAATTCACAGAAAACAAATAGAAAAAGGTTATTACTAGACACAGGTTGTTTAAAAATGCACAACAGTCCTAATACATGGAGTTATACCAGTGAAATAAGGAATATAATATTTATAAAAATGGATATGAGGCTGCAATCATTCTCGAAAATAAAGCATTAAAAATTCATTCGGGTAAAAACTTGCCTGTGCCATAGCAAACCCTTCGTTCATTAAGTAAGAACCAAACGTTTCTCCAGCATTCACTTCCCAAACTGGTAAATTTCTTGTAAGAGTTGAATGTTCCTCAAACTATGGTTGAGATACCTTTGTCACATCTTAAAGTTTGATTTAGTCCCCAAACTTTATGATGCTTTCATTTTAAGCCAATTAATTTTGATTCTCACTGTTTTCCCTTGACTTGTAATCCTGTATATAGCAAGGGAGACTGAAGCCATGTGTTTCTGATTCATTTTTACTTGACATTCAAATGTTGCATTAGAGGAGATGCTTGGTATCTAAAATCATCTTTCTTTGGAAGTCACAGTCTGTTGCTTATAAGTGGAACAAAAAAACAAGTTTTAACTTTCAGAATTCTGGGTTCCAAAGTGGAAAAATATATTTTCTTCCCCTGGCTTTAAAAAACAAAACAAAACAAAATAAAACCTAATTGGCTTTGGAGTGTTTCAGAAGAAAAGGATTAAGATTAATTATTTATTTGAAAAATTAAACTAGGTTATAATTCTATCCAGATTCTACGATGTTTAAGATAAATAATCTTACACCCTCTAGGCCTCTATTGATTTTATAACGATTTAAAATAAAAGGCATCCAGTTTGCATTTCATTGACAAACTGCTCACTCCCTAGGCAATATCTATTGGATTCCTATTACATGAAGTGAGGGATAAACAAGAAGGAAATCCAAAAAGTGGATTTCTTTTCCTTAGGCTCAACACAGCAAATGGGTATTTAACCTTTGACCAATGACGACAGGTCTTCTTTAGCTCTATTAGACCAACAGCAAGCTGCTATAATTAAATAAAAAAACTGTTTAGAGCTTTACTGAATATGTCTTGGGAATTAAAGCATATGGCAGGGATAGGGAAAAAAGATTTTCCATATGCTAATGACCCTTGATGTCTGAAATAAATTAGATCCATTAGAGTTTATGCTCAATAAAAGAAAGACTTTAAGCACTCCAAAGTTAGTGACTCGAGACCAGTTTTGCCTCTGAAATTCAATCTGCCTACTTATTAATTCTTAGTGAGACTCTGGAGCAGACAGGAGATGCAAAATCATAATTCTGTGCTGAATCAGAACTTTAAAGTACCATGAGTTTCTTTTCCTCTTCTTTTAATTAAACCATTTTTCATGCTTCCCATTTTGTTCCCCTCATTAATTTGATTTTGTTCCCATTTTTGTACAATTCTTTTTCTTTTCAAGGTTTCATTTATCCTATTTCAACTGAACAGAGAACCCAGAATGAATATGGATTTTCTTGTAAGTGTCATGTTTTGTTTTTATGTTGCTGGCTTCATCATTCATTGTCATTCATCAGTCTGAGTTTACCTTTCCTATATCATGTATGTGTACTGGAAGAAGGCACCTAATATTTTCCAACACAAAAAATAAGTTAGTGCCTCTTTGCTGAATCAGAGGAAGAAGAATCAGATGAAATTTAACTTGAAAGGGACAACAAAAAGTCATGAATATGCAAATTTGAGAAAAAGAGACTTCAAAGACGGAAAATATAAATTCACATCTATCGGATAAGAAACCATGACTACTGAAAAAGTAATCATGACCTAGAAGTCTCATAGGTCTGGGAAATGGTAGTTAGCAAAAGAAAACAAAATTGAATTAAGGCAATATGCTTTGCCTGGGGCTCAGAGTTCTTTTAGGTGGCTCAGAAAACCCAGCGGCAAAAAGGAGTTCCCACAGTCAAAAGCATTTGAGATGTCAGTGGCTTCCTTTAAACATCTGTCAGTTCCACCTACACAGCAGGAAATCAGATGCTTTTATATCTTAGGAAAGTAGATTGTAAAATTTCTTTCTTATATAGTAAAATTTAAAGAACTAAAACATGTAAAAAGATGCTCATTTTTCTTGGATTTCTTTGATTGGTGGAAACATTTCAAAACATAGGCCAAAATATGGACAACAACAAAATTAGTCATTCAAATTACTTTAGTTCTCTATGCAATTCTTACCATTACTGTTATAAGCCATCTAGAGGAAATAGACTGTCTTCAGTGACACCCTCCCAAGCATTTGTGGGCCATTTGTAGACATAGACACAATTTATATTATGGAGTAGAATAAAATTTCTGCTAGGAAAGACTAGACACTAGACCTGTGATTCCATCAGAGAGCTCCCAGTAAGGAGTTTCCTTTATCAGTGCAGACTGGAACCTTTTCTGCAACATAGAGTCTTAGAGTGTTGCCTGAGGAGTTGTGACTTACCCAGGGTAACACAGCTCAGTGTGTTGGAGATGGCCCTAAAATGCATATCTTCCTGGCTCTAAAGACCAGGTTTCTATCCATTATATCACACTGCCTTCCACATTGAGCCACAACAAGTCAAATGATGCCAGGCCAATGGGGAAATGGCCAAGGTTCCATCCCCACCTTATAAAACTATGAAAAGTTCCTTCATGGAGACATGCCTCTAGGATAATCTGACACCGAACCTAATTGACTCAGACCTTTGCCAAATACACTTACAGGAGAGGGCTACATTTCTCTTAAACAGAACATAGAGCCTCTATCCATGAAAAAATTCCAACTCTTGTTATTTGTACTGTTTCCTTAGGAAAACAGCATACCTGGAGAACACATATTTCTATCCCCCTTTTCCCCCTCCAAATACCTGGCACTTGTTCGAGGGATGCCAGGGAGCACACCATTCACCTCTATTTTTGCATTCCCAGCTCAGTTTAATCATACGACTTGTTTATGTCTCCAGCCTCCCTCCCACCCCCCACCCCCGCCCCCACTCAGTTTAGGAGAAAGGAAAGAAGAATCCTGGAGAAGTAAACTTTATGACTTGGAAAGTTACTTAGGAAAATACTCTAATTCAATAAATACACAGATTCAAAATGTGCCAGACATTTCTAAGGGAATGTTTATGTTTTTAAATGGAGCATCTGTGAAATTAAAAACCTGTTATCCTATTACACACACACACACACACACACACACACACACACACACACAACACTGAGCTTTTTCTTGTGGGTTGATGGGTTGATAGAACTTTAACTAAAATTTCTTTACAACCCTAGCAATAAATGGTCTGTTATGTTTCCCAATTACAAAATAGGTCAGAGGTAGATAGAGAATAAGAAAGAAAGAAATCTATGATCATTTTCCATTGAAAGGGCATACTCAAAGTATATAGCTTTTGCAATAGATCTGGAATTAACCAATAAAAAAGGTAATAAATGTCAGAAGGAAAGATAGCAATACGGATGTGTGCTATTGGAAATTCCTATAATCCATTCTTCCCCTCCAGCGGCTCCTGACTCAGATGATGTTGCCCTCTACGTTGGTGTGGTTATAGCAGTGATTGTGTGCTTGGCCATCTCTGTGATCGTGGCTCTATTTGTATATCGGAAGAACCACAGGGACTTTGAGTCCGATATCATTGATTCCTCAGCCCTCAATGGAGGATTTCAGCCTGTGAACATCAAAGCTGCAAGGCAAGGTGAGATGACATTTCATTTCATGTTGATTGATGTAGGCATGTGGTATAAGCAGTTTTTATACTTAAGTGGATTAGCAGCCACTTGCAGAAGGAGGAAAGAACCACCAGTATTTATTTTTAGGAGTTGAACACATGAAACAAATAAAATCTCAAAGAGTAACTGACCCCTGATTACAGAGCAGAGAGAACTATAGGAAACACAGAGAAAACAAAATATGCAAAAGAGAAAAGGACAAGAGAAAAGAAAGTGGGGAAGGAAAAGATTAAGGTCTTATATATGTATTTAATGTGGTTATTTTCTAATGGTTGAGAAATTTTTGGATATAGGGTTTTGTCTTGAGCTTTGGGAAATCACCATCTCGGTGACCAACAATCTCTGTGCATGGCTTCATGTAAAGAATAGGAAGGGTGGATAATTTGTTTGCTATGAAATCTGAATGGGTTTTCCATGTACTTGAGGTTGTAACATTCCTAATAGGGGTCAAAACTGCTTTGCTAAATTAGAGTAGCATTAGAGTATTAATGGAGTAAGGACGTTAACAGACCTTGACACATCCTTTTCTCTTTAGTGCACAGCCTTATGTTGTTCATTGGCTTTCATAATATCCTAGGAATGAGAAACTAGGAGGGACCTTACGGAAATTCTAATCCAACCCATTCACTTGACAGGGGAAAAGACTGAAATCCAGAGTGATCCATTTACTTCCCCAGAAACAAAATAAGGACAGTATGTTGTAGACTGGGGACTCAAACCCATATCCTATGTCTCTGAGTCCAGTCAAATTAGCTAAAGATAAAATAATGTTTAAATACCTTAGAATTTAGCCATCTTTATAATGTCAATAAACAATGAAAACCATTTCAGAAATTTGTGTTAGAAATTTACTAAAAACATGCTATTTAAAGGTCCTAGTAGGGTACACGACAGGATTACTAAGATTACTTTAAACTATCCTGAAAGAACCAGCAAGGCTGAGTCAGGTATTTGAGTCAGAGAAATAGCCTTACGCCCCCAGAAAAGCCTTTGTCTTCATACAATTTGCCTCAGACTAGAGAGGCCTACTTCAGGCCAACCCACAATTATCAAATCTAGCCACCCCTTACTAGAGAGTGAGTGGGGAAGGGAGGGAAAAAAGTGAAAACACAGGCCCACTGTTAGCCTGGGCATCTCCCTGGTGGCCAGTGTCCTGAAGGAGCCACACAGTAAAAGGTACCCATCAGGGTAGCCTCCCTTGGATCCTGTAAGAGTCAAAGGGTCCTATTTATAATTCCCATACTCATGACCTCCCATCTCCTTTTCTATGCCCATTTGTATAAGCTGTCTTACATGCTTGGAATGCACTCTTTTCTCCCATCCACTTCTGAGAATCCTTGGTTTCCTTCTAAATTTAGCTGAAATGCTACATCTGACAAGAGACAGTTTCTCAGATACCTAGCAGCTACTTTCTCCCTTCCTTCAAAAAAGGTTCCCTTAAATTTGCTTACTAAACCTGATACTTTTGTATCTCCATATTATATATAGAATTGCAGGTGGTGCTACAGAAGAAATCCTCTATCTAGTTCAAGGTCCTAGAGCTGTGATTTCACTGGTATAGGGAACTCCCCAGTGAGGAAACCCCTCTACCAGGTCTGATTGGCACCTTCTCTTGTAGTCCCAGAATAGGGTTTTTTTTTAACCTTTTCCATGTCATGGACCTCTGTTAAAACCTACAGACCCTTCTCAGATAATGTTTTGAAATGCATAAAATAAAACAAACAAGATTATGAAGAAAATCAGAATTTAGTAAAAATGATATTTATTCCATCCAATTTTACAGACCCCCTGAAATCCAAGAGGTCTGTGGACTTCAAGTCAAGAGCTCCTGTCTTAGCAAGAAGTTAAATGACCTATCCAAGGGCACACGGGCTATGTATGTCAGAGACAGAATTTTAACTCAGGTGTCCTTGGCTTCAATGCTAGCCCTCTTTTTCCTATGCCATACTGGATCCTACTTAAGTATTATGTATTTTAGTGAAGTTTCACCTTCTAAGATTGTTCAGTAAATATCTTAATAATTTGAAAGCTTTTTATTTCCAAGGTGATATTGAAATTATGCCACGCTCCCAATAAGCAGGGCTCTGACCCTGTCCCTTGTGGTATTGGTATGAGAGGAACTATATAAGCTAGTGGTAACACAAATATATGTGTATTTATAATCACATCTAAGTGACAGTTGAGTTTTTAATGCTTTTAACTCATACCTAGGTATAATACTAATTGTTCTAATAAATTGATCTTATACAAAAGATCCTTACCTATATCATGTTGTGTCTTAAAGGCTACTGAAACATTTTTTGATAATTTATTAACCTATTGTGCAATTTGGATTGCAAACATAGCAGTTGCAACCATAAGATGATCTAAGATAATCATGGAATCTAAGAATTGGAAGAGACTTTTAAAGACATTGTAGGTTCAGTGGAAAGAAAGCTGCCTCTGAGATGAGAGAGTCTGGGCTCAGAACCCTCCACTTTCACTTACTATCTGGGTGACCTTGTTCAAGTCACTTAACATCTCTTAGTCAGTATCCTCATTTATAAAAGGGACCTGAAAGGGTCCCTTCCATTTCTAAAATCTAGGAGCCTATGATCTAATTCAGCTTTCTCCTGGATAGGGGAACCCACTGTACAATATGCATAAAATGAGGTCCTCTGTCCTCTGCCTGAACACTGCCAGTAAACCCGCTATCTCAAATGTCAAACTATTGGACTTTTGAACAGCAATGATTGAGAGAAAGCTCTTCCTTATTTTGAGGCAAGTTCTCTCTCCACACAGCTCCTATTCTAGCTGTTCCTGTGAAGAATAAATCTAATCCCTCTTCCACATGCCAGCCCTCTGGATCCTTGAGAAGTATTATGATGACCCTTAGAATTTTCTTCTCCAGATTAAATATTCCTCATTCTTTCAACTGGTGCTCTTCTGACATGCTTTTTGTTATCTTTGGCATCTTGATAATTCCCTTTGGACCAGATCCAGTTTGTGATTGTCCCTATTAAACTGGGACAGCCAGCAATGTTCAAAATGCTACTGATGTGACCTGACCCACATGTCAGAAAGGGGCTGCTACTTCCCTTGCCAGGAATGCAAGCCTATGGAGATATAAGCTTTTTGGGCAGCCAGATCATACTGGTTACTCTTGTTGAGTGGACAGTAACTAATCCAGCCTCCAGTTATTTTTGCCATGCTTTTATAGGAGAAGTGGTGTGGAAGAGAGAATGGAGTTAAGACTCTTATCCATGCTGTCTGGATGACTGTGGGAAAGTCACTTAACCCTTCAGTCCTCTAGGGTAACTTTCTAAGTCTTATAAGCTGTATAGAAATTTCCTAGCTGCACTGATAGAGTCAGTTTCCTTACCAGAGATTTTCTTATACTTGTGCAGCTGAATTTATTTTTGCTTTTTGGAGGGCAATTAGAGTTGTGACTTGCCCAAGGTCACATGGCTAGTTTTTGTGTTAAGTATCTGAGGCTGGATTTGAATTCAGGTCCTCCTGACTCCAGGGCCAGTGCTCTATTCACTGCACCACCTAGCCACCCCTAATTTTTTTTTCAAGCTGAATATGAGACTTTACATTTAGCCATGTCAGATCACATCTCATTGGATTCAGTTCCCTGCTCCAAACCGTTAAAAGCTTTCTGGATTCTAATCTGTCATCCAGTTTATTAGCAAACCTTCCCTGCTTTGTTTCATCTCCACATTTACCAAGCATGTTTTCAATATCTTCATCTGAGTCATTGATGAAATTGGACATGAGAAATGACTTCATCATACCACTGGACACCATCTCTCAGGCTGATATTGGATTATTATTTGATATACATTTCAAATACATTATCTGGACTTTCAGATACATTATTTGGGCCTTTTTAATTAAAATCTTCCAATAAGAAAAAAGATCACCTAACTCTACTTCCATCCCCCATTTTGTCTTTGAAACTATCTTAAAATACTGTCAAATTCCTTGTGGAAATTCACATTAATTATGTCTGTATCATTTTCTCTAATAAGGAAATGAGGTTAGTCTGGCATAACTTGTTTATAAGGGAGAAATTCCAACTCTTGGTGATCACTTCTTCTATTTCTAAGTGCCTACAAACCATCCATTTAATAATGTATTCTAGACTTTTCCTGGAGCTGAGCATCTGTCAAATTCACTATTTTATATTTCCCCAAATCTACCTTTTCATTTTGAAACATTGGCCATTTGCCTGGGCCTTCCTTGAGTCTTCAGTGATTACTGATACTGATTCAGTAATCAAATCTGCCATTTCTGTCAATGTTCTGGAATGTAATGCATCTGAATTCATTTGATGCAGCTAAACATCCTCTTATTTCCTCCTCTCTCTTGGGCTTCTATTCCCTCTTACACTGTCTCTTCTACCCTTTCCAGTATGAAAATCATTCTCCTTGCTAGAGAAGATGGAAAGAAATAGGAGTTGAATAATTCTGTTGTTCCTTCCTTGTTCTCCTTCTTGGTCTGATCGTATCAGGGAAAGTGGTTTTTATTGTCCTTTCTTAGCATTCTTCCAGCACCTTAGCTCATTCTAAGCTTTAGTCTTCCTGATGCTATTCTGACACGTTTGTACCACTCTTTTGCTTCCTTCTTTCACATTCCAGATATGTCTTATTAAAGCCAGAGGAGCTAAAACAGAATTCTTAAGGGTGGTACATGGAAAACAAGGCAGAAATAGATCCAAACAGCTACATTGGGTCCAGATTACCTTCTGCTCATTTTTCAGTGGGTACTGAGGCCCTCGTGTAAACCTTTATGCTGATTAAACTCCCTTTCCTTTGGGAAATACAGGCTATCACAGAATTAATTTGTCAAGGTTGGCCAAAATAAGGCAATGAAATTGCTCTTTCCTTTTCAAATACAGATCTCCTGGCGGTACCACCAGACCTTACATCAGCTGCAGCCATGTACAGAGGCCCTGTCTATGCTTTGCATGATGTCTCTGACAAAATCCCAATGACCAACTCACCCATCCTCGATCCTCTACCCAACCTGAAAATCAAAGTGTACAATACCTCAGGTGCTGTAACCCCACAGGATGACTTATCAGATTTCACAGCCAAGCTATCCCCACAAATTACCCAGTCTCTGCTGGAAAGTGAGACTGTCAACTTGAAGAATCAGAGCCTGGCTAGACAAACAGACCCATCTTGTACTGCTTTTGGGACTTTCAACTCTCTTGGGGGGCACCTCATTGTCCCCAATTCAGGTAAGTTCTAAAGGTTTAAAATGCAAGCACTCAGTTTGGGAACTTTTCCCTACCAAAAAAAGCACCCCATTTCTCCCCACCTCGTTTAACAGGCCATGAAATGCGGGTCACCCACTGGGCTCTGTTTTTGACTTAGATTAAGAAGGACATCATTTTCTTTCAAGTTCATTTGTCCTTTCCCCAAAGCTCCACTCTCCTCCAACAACTAACTACCAGAACCCTTCCCGGAGAAGAACACTTTGAAATTTCTGAGATAGGGTATCAGTTGGGCCTTTGACCTTTTTTCAGCACAGATTTAGTAGACATCTTCAAGCCAGAAACTCTTGCTGTTGTCATCATCCATACAAAAGACAAATTAATTAGAAATCACATCAGTTGCTTCAGTTCCAATTTGCTTCAGAGGAAGAAGAAATTTTAGAATGCTAATCTTTTTATATGATGAGAGAACATCATAGGGAAGGGCCAAGATTCATTTATTAACTTAACTCTTTATTATGCATTCATCAGGCACAGAAGGTAAATAAGCCACTCACCATCCATTTGATTTATCTATTTAAAGATTAGAGTTTCATTATGCTATCCTTTTGTGGTATTATTTAGATTTCATCATTTTATCTGGCAATTAACTTCAGAGAAGCCTCATAAAAGTATTAAAATCAGACCCTAGGAAAGAACCATCACATTTCATTTTTATTTTCTCTTAAAATAATAATAGGCATTCAGAAGAGTAAATGGCTTCCTCGAGTAAAGTGCCTTAATTCTTCAAATTCTTGTTGTGAGCTTTCAATTTATATGGTACAAGAAAGCAATACCACCAACACTATGACATTGTGCAATGCACAAGAAAAGAAAGCTTGGATGGTTCCCCTCCTCAAGAAATTAGATTGATTCCCCATCCCTTCTTCAGTCAAATACAAACACCTCACCCTGGCATTCCCGAACTGTTAACTGGCCCAAATTTCCATAGCCTTTTCTCTCACAATTTCCATCATGTCAGTACCAGTCCATCCAGGAAGGTTTACTTATAATGTCCTAAAAATGTCATCCTCATTACTTCTGTATTTCTTTATACTCTTTTCCCTGGCTAGAAGCCAAATCACTCCTTTCTACTCATCTCTAGCTATATAAGCTCCACACTACCTTCAAGGTGCCATAAAAGGCTCCCCTCCTCCTTGGTGAAGTTTTCCTTAACTTATCATCTCTCCACAATCATCTTTTCTTACTTTCCTTGGTTTTCTAGTCTTATGTGTGCATGCATTCTTGTCTCTTCGACTAACCTGTAACTTCCATAAAGGTAAAAACATTATCTTCTGTTTTTGTTTTCTGTTTTGTTTTGTTTTGGGGGGGGTTGCATTCTCCAAAATATCAGGAAGGATATTTCCTATAGAGGGTTGATTGTAATGGTCAACCTAAGTGCTTATGGAATCTAATTTAACCGAATGTAACTTTAACTAAAAAGCATCTTGGTGCTATTTATCTTCAAAATGCGAATCACATCTTTTTGGATGTCCCTGTAATCTTGCTAAAACTTTGGGCTTAAATATCAACCCAGAAAGTGAGCAAATGCTTATTAACCAAATGACCTACTAAAGCAAAATCAAGCAGGCCTGGACCATTATCATGGTTGCTGCCCTAGAGTGATTTCAGGTCTATATCAATGCCTCTAAAACTTTGGTTTCAAGACTCCTTTATACCTTTTAAAAATCAGAGTGGACAGCTCCCCTCCATAGAGGTTTTCTTTATGTGGATTATGTCTATTGATATTTACCATATTAGACATTTTAAACCTTAATGTTAACATGAAAATAATTTTAAAATTGCAGACCCCCAGAAAGGACCTCTGCATTCCTCAGAGGTCCCCATACCACACTTTAAGAACCACTTATCTAAACCATAATGCAGATAAAACAGACAGATCCTTTCTGAGATTCCTTTGCTAGTTTTAAAACATGGCATTCTGCTGTCTTTGGCTTTCACAGGGGATTTTTGTAATTAAAGAAGAAATGCCTGGGGAGACATGTCCCATTACAACAGTTTGAAATTTTAAAAGTAATTGTTGTTTTTCCTTTAGTTTCACAGGGTAAGCAAAAATACCCATCTGCCTGCTCCTTGACTAAAATAAAGCTTTAAAAAAATCCACTTCTACCCTTCACATATTTTCGCAAAGGCACAGAAGTCACTGTGCTAACTAAGATAGCCAGTAAATAAGAAAGTCCCAGCAACTGGGAAGATTTCCCTTTTATCAAGGGAGAAAAAAGTAGACATATGGCTGCCTCTTCACAATCTGTACTCATCCCTTTAGACAAGCTGTGTTGTTGCTTTCTGATTTTTTTCCTATTTAATTCACTTTTTTTTCTCATTTTTGTGTGTATATTTACCTGTTGTTTAGGAGTGAGTTTGCTGATTCCTGCAGGGGCCATTCCCCAAGGAAGAGTGTATGAAATGTATGTGACCGTACACAGGAAAGAGAATATGAGGTAAAAATGGTTTGTGGCACACTTAATTTTATCACTAGTATATCAAGGACAGTAAGTAGAAATTGGATTCAGCCCATTTACATTTCATATTGTCTGTTGCCTATAAACAATTCATATACTGGCAGCCTTACCTCCCTTCACTGCTCAGCTCGATCACCATGTCCTTTAGGCATCTCTCATTCTTCGAGCCAGTTGGTCAGCCTATCATTTAATTAACAATAATGTAGCAAGTGCTTTATGTGGGTCAGGCATTGTATTAGGCCTCCACTTCTTCCTTTGTCATTTTCTATTCATTTTCTATATATTCTGCATTTGTTTGGCTTTGTACAGTTGTTTTCCATCATGGAGTATAAGCTTCTTGAGGGCAGAGATTGTCCCACTTTTATATTTTGTATCTCTAGTACTTAGCACAGAATCTGATAGCATGTAACAATGCTTATTATATACATATATGCATATACATATATATTCACAAATTTAGGAATATAAGCATTTATGGTTTATATATGTCTACATAAAATAGCTAAGATGTTGTACTAAAGCATTGTCGAGTTTCCTAAGCAAATTTAAGTTCAATATCTTACCTGACTTTCACAGTGTTGTGAGGTTATTATGCCTATTATCTCATTATACAGATGTGGAAACAAAGGTTCACAGAGTTTAATTGGCTTACTGGGATCACCCAGCTAATAAGAGTCTAAGGCAAGATTCAAACTCAGGTCTCCTTAACCCAAGTCCAATACTCTGATGATCACACAGTACTTCCTGTGTCTGTGATTATAAACCCAGGATCATAGATTTGGTGCTGGAAGATATCTTAAAGGCGACCTAATTTCACCACCTCAGAGGCTTGCCCATGGTCAGAAAGCTAGTCAATATCAGAAAGGTTCTGAACATAGGCATTTCAGGTCCAGTTCTCTCTAGGATGCTACATTATGTATATACATACACGCTGTGATCCCATTTATTTCAGATGCCTAATAAAGTTATATTTGCTAGATCTGTTTTGGTGCATGAGCTTTCTAAGGACACTGTTGGCTATTGATACAATTGACATTCTTCACTAAGAGCATATGTTCTGAAGCGATGGGGAGCATGACTAGTTTGTATAACCTAAATGGAGAAGAGGCAGCATGCAAGGAGAGAGGGCTGGTTTTAGAATCAGAATAATCTGCCTCTCACACATCCTGGCTCTCTGACAATGGGCAAAGCATTAACTTCTCAGTGCCCCTGGCAAACTCTCAAATAATATAAGTTATAAATCAGTTGCCAGTCTGCATAAGGGAGGGAAATTTCTAGATTGCTAACTCTCCACACTGATGACGTCTCAAGTCTGGGACAAACAAAGAGAAAAAAAATGGAACTGTACAACTGGAATTATTTAGATCATGTATAATGGAAGTTTAGTGGAGAGAGTGCTGGTCTCTGAATGAGAAGGCCTCTGTGCATAGGCGGGCTGTGCCGCCTCCTAGCTACATGAACTTAACCCTTCCCTTCTCTGATCCCTAATTTTCACATCTATAAAATGAAGATGATAACACTGGTGCTTTTAAAAAATAGTGTTGTGATTGACAAATGAGATTGTGTACACAAAATGCTTTATGAACTTTAAAAACGACTAAGGTTCACAAACAGGCAGAACCTCAGAGGCCTAGGACAAACCCCTGATTTTACCGATGAGGAAACTGAGGACAAGGGAAGTGAAATAACTTGGCCCAGATCACACAGAAACTAAGGCCAGAGACAGGATTGAATCCCTTCCTATAGGTCCAAATATAGTGTTCCTGCCACTGTTATACACAGCACTATATAAATCTCAGCTGTTACACAGATAACCATAAATCTTTCCTGTTCTTAGTTCTCCCACCAAAAGTCATTTGCCTCCTGAGAATTAGAGACAACTCCTCTGTTTGAAAACTTAGCCAGTCTGAGATCAATGTTTTGTCTGTTCTGACTTCCTTCCTGCCTATTTCCTCCTTTCATGGATAGTATTAAGGACTTAGAGTCACATTCCTTAGCCTACTAACTTATTACTTACAGTGATTCCTACAGCTGAAGTTCTTTAGGCTGAGGAGATCCCAGATCTTTCTATATTCACATATTGAAAGCATTAATTTCATAACTGGAGATGGATCAATTTGCATAGAGTAATAATTCTTCAACCTCTCAGTAGCTTCGGACTCCCCCATGCCCTCCTCCCTTCCTTCTCCCCTAATACCATGTCAACCCATAGGAAATTTGGTCCACAGTCAAAGAAACCTTCACAATTTTCTCCTTCGACCAGACATAGTCTTGCAGTGTTTGAAGTGTGGGCATCCATGAGTCCTGACTGAGTTGTTCAGCCAAGTGGTTTTGAGAAGCCATATGCTGTGTGTACAGAGGAGAGCCAAAATCATGAAACAACTGGTGAGGTTTTGATGTCACCAAAAGTACTTAGCATGGGAAAGGTCTGCAGAGTTCACCTACCCCAGCTTGCCTCCCCACCCTCTACAGATGAAGAAAATGAGATCCACTTATCTCTTCCACATCACAACTTTCCCCACTGTGGTTTCAATATATCTTAGGTCAGCATAAGAAATTAAATGGGAATTTGGGGGGAATCTTCTGACCCTAAAATGAGCATCCTTTCTACTGCCTTATCATCTACAACACAGGTGATATACCCCAAATTTCCTGCTTATCCACTTAATCACCCTGACTTTCTCTGCTTATGTAGAGTACTCATGACCCCTCTTTCATACCAGATATCCAACCTAAGCAAACCTGGAGGAAGGGAAGAACCATTTTTGAGCTTATTAAATGAGGAGAAATTTTAATAGGAGTTGTATGGAAGTAATATAAAAAAAGGCTAATTAAATTAACACTTTCTTCCCCTGAATGTTTCTACCAAGTAGAACAAGTAAGCACAAAACCCTTTGACAGAATATTACCAGATAAGTATAGACTATTTTATGCTAATGAGCCACCTAAAAATGAAAGCTCTGAACAGAAATTAATCTTTTGTTTCTTTGGGACCAGACAATCTTCATACAGCTTTGGTCTTGGGCTTTTTTACTGCCTTGTTGGTACTAATTAATCAAGGAAGTATTCATTAGGCCCCCAAATAACTCCTCTCATATTTTTACCTTTATTTACCTATTGCTATAACTTGGGGGTAGCAAATTGTCTTCCAGTGCACAGGAGGCCATGAGAGCTACTTAAGGAGTTAGAAGAATTAGAGAATAAATTGTTGACCTAACCAAAGATAAAGTCCATGTGGGCTGATGCAGGGGAGAATCATGGTGCTATGATAGGTTTAAAGGGCAAAATGAATTCAACCATCTCATTATTCATTAAAACTACCCATTCTCTGTGATTTTTCTCACCATATTCTCCTGCCATTGAAACCTATCTGACCTCTATGTTATTCCTTAGGACTCAAAACAATCCCTAGACAGTTGACAAACTAAAAATAAGTATTTTAGAACCCCACTTTGTTTAAAAATTGGGCTAATAGGTACCCAGTTAATGTCTATTAATAGAACTGTTCACATATACCTTCTAATAATACTAAACCTTTACAAAGCACATGATTCACAACAGTTCTGAAGGGGAGGTGGAAAAATGTTACCACTGTGGTGTTTAACACCTGGTAAATGTTTAATAAATGCTTTTTTAAAACTTATTCATTCATTTATTTCCTTGTTCATTTCAAACATTAGGAAACTGAGGCTGTAAAAAGTTAAGTGAATTACCCAGAAACATATGACTAGTATTAAAGCTAGGATTCAAACTCAGTTCTTTCAATTCCAGTGTTCTCTTTGTAACACCATATTTTCTCTCTGATATAATGTTACTTGGGTCTTGGTCTTTGGATTTTTCACATATAAGTACTAAGATGTCCATTTATTTCACCTAAAATTAGGGTCAGCTCTACTGGTAAGGCACTGCACTAAATTCTGGGGCACAAAGAAAGGCAAAACACAGCCCTGCCCTCAAACTGCTTATACTCTAATGAGGGAGACAATATGCAAACAACTCTCTATAAATAAAATATATACAAGCTAATTTGGGGAAATTCTCAGATTGACTGAGAAAGGCTTCTTGAAGAAATCAGAGCTGAAGATAACACTTGAAGGAAACCAGGGAAAGAAGGAGTCAGGGAAAAATAAGTAGGGTATGCTAGGCATGTGGGACAGCCATTGAAAACAATAATTTGGGAGATGGAGCGCCATATGGAAAAAACAGCAAAAAGGTCAACATCACTAAATTACTGAGCATGTGGAAAAGAGTAAAATGCAAAGAGAAGAAAGGTAGCAAGGGGTCAGGTTATAAAGGGCTCCAAAAGCCAGAGGATTTTATGTTTGATCCTGGAAATAACTGATGTTTAAATTGTGGGGTGTGTGTATTTATAATTTGAATGTGTAAAGTGTGTGTGTGTGTGTGTGTGATCAGATCTACACTTTAGGAACACTTTAACAACTGAGCAGAAGATAGACTGGAGTGGGGAGAGGCATGAGGCAGGGAGATCAACCAGAAGGTTATTGCAATAGTCCAGGTATGAGGTGATAAAGGGTTGTACCAGGGTGGCAGCTGGGTCAGAGGAGAGAAAGGAACATACAGAAGAGGTGTTATGAGGATGTTGGCAGTGAGTGAGAATAAGGAGTCTAGGATGACTTTTAGGTTGTAAGTCTGAGGGACTGGGAGGATGGTGTTGTCCTTGACAATAACAGGGAAGTTTGAGGATGGGTAATGAGCTAAATTTTGTATATGCTGAGTTTAAGATGTCTGCAGGAAATCCAGTTTGGAAATGTCTGAAAGGAAGTTGGAGATGTTAGACTGGATGTCAGAAAGGAGATCAAGGCTGGTCAAATAGATCTAAGAGTCATCAGCATAGAGATGATCATTGAAATCATGGAACTTGATGAGATCAACAAATGGAATAGAGAGAGAAGAGAAGGGGGCTTAGCACCAATACTTTGAGGACACCTATCAACAAAGGACATGACTCGGGGCGGCCAGGTAGCACAGCGAGTAAGAGCACCAGCTCCAGTGTCGGGATGACCTGGGGATCGAATCTGGGCTCAGATACTTAGCACCCACCCAGAAACACCTGGCCATGTAACCTTGAGCAAGTTACTTAACCCCGATTGCTTTAAAAAAAAAACAATGGACATGACTTTGATGAGGATTATGAGGACACAGCAAACAAGAGAGAAAAGGAGAGATGAGATAGGTAAGAGGAAAACCAGCAAAGAGCAGCATCCCAAAAACCTAGAGAGGAGAGAATATAAAGGAAAATAAATTAGTCTACATTATCAAAGAGAGATCAGGAAGGGTAAGGGTCGAGAAAAGGAAAGCCATTAGATCTGACAATTAAGAGAGCAGTAGTATCTTTGGAGAGGGAAGTTTTGATTGAATGATGAAGTCCAAAGCCAAACTAAAGAGTTAGGAAGAAAGTGAGAGGAGAGGATTTGGGGCATCTACTATAAATAGTCTTCTTTTGAGTTTCAACACAAAATGGAGGAGAGATATGGGATAATAGCTTGCAGGGATGGGCAGATCAAGTCATGGGTGTGTTTCTAGGTAATGTAGAAGCAGCCAGTACATGGGGAGTGATTGAAAATTGGTGAGACTAGGGATGATAGAGAAGACCAATTTGCTGGAGAAGACAGACTGGGAATGGCATCACTTGTGCATGTCAAGAGGCTCACCTTGGTAGGAAGGAAGACCACCACTTCACTTGAAATGAGAGTGAGGCAAGAGAACACAACAGAAGGCATCTTAGTGATGTGAAATGAGGAATAAGGGAGAAGAGGGAGCTCACTTGGAATGCCCTCAATTTTTCAATGAGATTTGTGGCAACATTCTCGGGAGAGGAGATGTTGAGACAGAGCTTGTGAGGTTTGAAAAGAGATGAAAAGGTTTGATGAAACCTCTGTGGTGAGTGGGATAGAGAATCAATTAGGAAGTAGAAAAGCATTACCTTGAACAGTGGGGCCCCAGTTCAGATTATGTAATAAAATTTAACAAAAATACTGACCAGATTATGTGATAAATTTTTTAAAAATTTTAAAAATAGTTTTGTGATTTCCTCTGTAAAATAGTGGAGTAATGGTGTGAATAATCTTTTATAAGATAAAGGGACAAAAGATTCAACAAACACAACTGTATAAAGTTGAGCTGGTTCACTAAGGGGGATGGATGGAGAACATAAAGCATAGTCAATTTAAGGATGTTGGGAAAGTATCTGGAGGTCACAGTGATGATGAGGAAAAGGGTTTGGAGGTGCAAGACAAAGGAGGAGGTGGAATGATAAAAGATAATGATCAGATAAAGGAATTCCAGATCTCATCAACATGCATGTGAAACATTTGTGGATGGTGGCAAAATCAGGACTGTCACTATTGGTGTGTAGGTTTGGGGGAGTTTAGGAAAAGATAAGAGAAAAAATTAGGAAGATAAGGAGTTTGAGGGAATCACTTCATGTGTTCAAGCCCCCTAGTATGAGATCATCAATTGGGAAGGAGAGAAAAGACCATGACTCAGGAACTGAACATAATTGCTGCCTTTGAAGATCTTATAAAACATACACACACACATAAACCTATGTCTTTAATTTATTTACTACACTCTCACCCTATACTTTTAAATCAGACATCAGATTGAATGAGATAAAATATAATGACATGGCCTCTTTGGAATCTGTGGAAATTTTTGAGATGGCCAAACATTTTTGTGAAAAGGAATTTTGACTTTGAATATCAAGCAAAATGCTCCAAAATATAAAGGTTTCAGAGGACTCTTTGCAGTGTTTCCTGTAACGAATCACTTTGACTAGTCTGTCCTATTTCGCTCCCAAAAGAAATGGGCCAAAGAGTCCCAGTTTCAGAAGGGTTCAGTGTGATCTGATTGATTAATGATTGTAAAGCACTTTGAGATCTGCAGATGGAAGATGCCGTAGACATTCTGGGACCTGCTATGCAATTATCATTAGTCTTCTGAAAGAAAAAGGCAATTTGTTTTGCCGCATTGAACAGTATTATCTGCAGCTTGACTGACAAACATAGAAGCAGGTAATGACCATGTACTATAGGTTTTCTTTCCCTTTCTCCTCCTTGACAAAGCTTTCATTTTTAGTTTTGTTCTGTGGTTGCAGAAAACCTTGCTCTCATTTTTTTTTTTTGTCCTTTCAAATATAGATAGCAGTATTTCTAGTTTGTATGACACAGAGCATTTTATCCCCAGGTGGTGTTTTTTTTTTCTTATACACAAACAGTAGCTTGCCTAAGGAAATAATAGCTTTTTTCTGAAACATGATTTCTGCCCTAAATTTGAACAACATAAAATGCACTAAAAGGCTTCTGTTTACTCCCATGAAATGTTCTTTTTTTCATCTTCAGTGTAAAACAAAGGGTAGTGTCTACTAGAGCTCACAGATCTTATGGCAGCAGAAGGAAAGAATCACCAAGTCCAAGGTTCCTTTTTCTCTCTTGTCTGGTATCAGGGTTAGACCCAAGGTCGATCTATTCCTCAAGGTCTCAGCTAAGGCATGGAGAATTGGCCCAAAGATAAAAAGTTATCTTTATTTCAAGACAAGTTTTGATCCTGAGAAGCATTTAGTACTGAGAGGACTTCATCAGCCCCCTGTGTTATATGTCTTGGAAGACAAAACAGCAAACCTTAGAATGTAACTATATTTCCTTCATGGAAACTGGAAAATGTGGGCCCTCATGGAAAATCCTCTTACGGCCTCTTTCCTTAGCACTTGTTCAGAAGTGGACAAAGATAAGAGAAAAGAGGAAATGTTTTCAGCATATTTACCGTCAGATTGGAAAATGGGGAATTATCAGATCCTCCATATTAATAATAATTTGTATTTCTATATCACTTACCTCACAACAGCCCTGAGAGATAGATGATATGTTTTGTTATTAATTTGATTATATGTAGGGAAACCAAAGCTCTTAAGAGACTAGATAATTTCTCAATAAGAACTGGCTTGAGAAAGAATTTGAACCAGGGTCCATCAAACTAGAAGTTACTAGAGAGCTACAGAGCAGGAACTGATCTTTGCCTTTATTTTTATCCTTGGCATTGAGCATATCTGGCACATAGTAAGGAATTAATAAATGTTTGTTGGTGACTTACTTTGATTCCAAACTCAGTCGTCTATTCGCTACCACACGTTCTGGAAAAAGGTACGTCGTTAGAAGTTTATCTCTTGAAAGTCACAAATCCATAGAAAGAGAGACGTCATAGGAATGATAGGATTCTTATCCCTAGAGATGAGACCTCAAGTTCATATTGGAAAGAATTAATGTAAAAATGAATGGTAAGGTTCATGTGTGCAGAGGGTGTGTCAGCAGGCCAGCCGATGGTACCTGGGGGAAGCAGTGGCAGAGCAAATGATAAGTTCCAGATCCTCGTCATACAAAGAATTAGAGTTCTTCCAAGTGGTTTAAGCAGCCTCACTACTCTTTCTACCTAGCAGCCAGATGGAGGCTGTGTGACTTGAAGTTAGGAGAAAGGAAAGGGAGAGGCAAGGGGAGGGACATCCTCAATGCTGGATTTTCTTACCATCCAGCTGCCTTATAGGTGTCTGTACTGTCCAAGGTTGGGAAAGGATACAAGGAGGAGACAAAGGGGAAGGGCTCCCTCATTTACAGGCAATGAGGAATGTGTGATCAATGTCTCAGATTAGTATTATCCTTCTGTTACTCATCTGCCACGCTTTTACTGTTCAGTTGTTTCAATGATGCCCGACTTCATGACCTCATTTGGGGTTTTCTTGGCAAAGATACTAGAGTGGTTGGACACTTCCTTCTCCAGCCATTTTACAGATGAGGAACTGAGGCAAGCAGGATTAAGTAACTTGGGCAGGGTCATATAAGCTAGTAAATGTCTAAAGCCAGATTTGAACTCCGGACGATGAGTCTTCCTGACTCTAGGTCTGATACTCTAATCCAATGGGTCACCTAGCTGCCCATCTGGCATATTCATGCATAGTTGTTTCCATAAAGTGGACAGCTACCCCAAAATAGGAATTTTCCCTAAAGGGAATTTAATAAACTTGAACCCATCTTTATAGTGATTCTCTTGTAGGATAATAATCTCTGTTCATCCCTGAAGGACCTCAAAAGAGGACACAAGCACAAAGATGACTTTGGTATGTGACAAGCAGACAATATATTAGAGAGAAACCTGGTCTGTGAGTCAAAAGACCTGGGTTCTATTCCCCCTTCTATCACTAATTAACTGTTGCATTCTCAGAAAAGACAGGAGAACTTAATTAAATGTGGCACAGTGAATATTGTCAAGATGACCCTTATCATTACAAAATATGCTATAAGACATATTGCTAAATTGTAGATGACCCAAAATGAGCTTTATCATTTTTAACAGAATGGTGGCAAAGATTCCCTGGTGTTTGCTTTGTAAAACTAGCACTCACATTTTCCCATCTCTTTCTTCCTCTTGTGAATACAATTCTCAGGATGAATAGCACTAAATCATGCTTTTATGCCTTGTTTCTTGGAGCAAGAAAAAATAGGATTGAAATTTTGCCCTTGGCCTTTTTCATATTTAAAAAATTTGAATCGAGGACAATTCTATACTTAGCAAATGCATCTAAAACCCACAGGTTGCATTAGAAGCATTTTCTTTGCCCCATAATTCTATCAGAGGGTTTCTACTGTAGTAAAGCAACACCTCAGAGTTACTGTGCCCTAAAGATAATGATCTTTCTTCTTGCTTTCCTTCATAACCTGAGGTGGAAAAAGCCCAAACATTAGGAAAAGGGAGATATGATGATAATTCCTATGGAAAGGCACTCAAGTCATTGGGTGCAATGTAAGAGAGAAGACTATAACTTGGCTTTTAAAAAGATGATAGGATCTCCTGTTCCCATTTTTGATACCTCCTAGCTGTATGATCTTGAGCATAATCTCAATAGGCCTCAGTTTCCCTCATCTGTGACTGAATAAAGCACATAAAATACTTTGTAAACTTTTGTCATACAAATATAAGTAGTGATGATTATAATTGTCATTACTGTCAGTGAAATGGAGAGGATAGTAGCAGACACCCAGTGCCACAGTGGGGAAGACCCTAGATGTGTTTGGACTTGGATTTGCATCCTGGTCATACCAGTTGCCTGGGTGACCCTGGGCAGGTCGCCTCCCTTCTGTGAGCTTTTGTTTCCTCACTAACAAAATGAGAGGGTCAGAGCAGATTAATTAATCAGTCAAGAATCATTTATTAAACACTAAAAAAAAATTTTAAATGATAGAATCTCAAGTTTCATCTATCAGACCACATGGAAAGTACTAGGTTTGGTTCTAGACACTATATTATAAAAGAGAAGCTGACCACACACAGCAGAGGGCAATTGGAATGGTGAAGCCTTGAGACAATGCTATGGTGGTTATTTTTAGAATTTGAAGGACTAGTCCATGGAATGAGGATTTGATTTTTTCTTTATTGCCCCATAGGATAAAGCTAGGGCTTATGGGTAGAAGTCACAGACTGGCAGATTTGGGCTCCACAAGGGAAGAACCTTCCTAACAAGTAGACGTGTTCAGGAATGAATCGGGCTACCTTTTGGGGTAGTAAGCCCCCCAGCACCAGACATCTGTGAAAAGAGGTCAACATGATGAGAATTTTATAGGGGAACTTGTTCATTGAGCAGTAAGTTGTTCTGGATGATGTCTAGGATTCGGAATCCTAATTTCCTAAGCAACAAACACTTGGTGAGATGGAAAGAGCACTGAATTTGGAGTCAGGTTGAATTTTAATCTTGGCTGACCTTGGAACCATTTGGGCCTCGAAATCTTATCTTGAACATACTCCTGTGTGACCTTAAACTTAACCTTTCAGGGCTCCAGGCATCTCCCTAAGAATAGAACATATACAGAGAAAGCGTCAAGCTACATTGAGATGAAGTTCTCACTGCAAGCTGCCTGTATCAGTGAAATCATAGATCCAAGCCTTAGCCCAATCAATCTCCTACTAATTAAGTGTATGCACAGACAAATCACTTATCCTCTCCGACCTTCTATTCCCTTGTTTCAGCATGGCATAGTGGATAGAGAGGCAATCTCTGGGGCAGAAAGTACAAAGGATGAGTTTCGGTCTGGAACCCTGGGCAACCGTGTAACCTCATAGAGCCCAGGAAATTTGTTGACTAGTTACTAACAGAACATGAAATATATATATAGGCACAATCCGTGACAAGTATCCATAGCAATCCAGGCATGGGGAGATCAGAAAGAGTTAATGCACTTTTCTTCAGGTGTGACATCCCAGGAAAACTGCATAGGAACTGGAAAGCATTTTGGAATGGGAGTCAAATGAAGTTGTCATTATGGCCTATATTTTGGAAGCATATAAAGTCGAGTCATGAATATGTACACATAAGATGAGGGAAAAGGGCAGGGCTATCATCAGCAAGGTCAAGTTCAAACTGCAGTCTATTCAATGTTTCTTCACATCCTATCCTGCCTATTGGAGAGCTTGAACCTCTTCCTTCTAGGGTTTTTCTTTTGGCGGGGGGGACAAGGGGATTAAAAAGGTCCTGAGAAACACTCACTTCCCATAAGGAACAAGCACTTTGCCAAAAGTACAGCTTTCCATAGAGACTTTCAATCTCATCATATAGGCAGATAGGTGGTACAGGGGTTCAGAGCTCAAGACCTGAGTTCAGATTTGACTTTAAACACTTACTAGATGTGTGACCGTGGGGAAGTCATTTAACTTCTTTCTGCCTCGGTTTCTTCAACTTTTAGAAAGGGATAAAAATAGTATCTACCCCACAGGATTGTTTTAAGAATCAAGTAAGATAATATTTGTAAAATATTAATGTATAATGTAATAACATAATAATATTTGTAAAGACACAGGGGTTGGTATATAGAAGACACTACATAAATGCTAACTATTATTATCACCATTAATGACAGATCAAGACTGGAAGGACCATAAAGGTAAACCATTCCAACCTCCTCACTTAACACACAAGGCTATCTGTGCCCCATGAGGATAAGTGACTGCTAGTTCAATGTCCCTTAGTGACAGAGGTGGACCTTGGCCCTGTCTCTCCCATGTCTCAGACTTGTACTATTTTTTTTTTTTTTAAGGAATTGGGGTTAAGTAACTTGCTTAAGGTTACACGGACAGTTATTTTTGTGTGGGTGTTAAGTATCTGAGTCTGGAACCAATCCCAGGTCTCCCGACTCTGGGGCTGGTGATCTTACTCACTATGCCACCTGGCCGACCCAACTTGTACTATTTTCACTTTCTCTCATTAGACTGTGAGTTTTTCAAGAGCTGTAGAGTTTCACCATTGTTTGTTTTGTTTTGTTTTTGTTTTCACCATTTGTCTTTCTTTGTATCCCAAATGCTTACCACAATGCCTGGCACATAGTAGATGCCTAATAATTGAATATCTTACCTATAGTTGCCTCATACTGATGCAAGGGGGAGGGAGGGGAGTTTTCACCAAAAGAAAAAAAAAAGGAAAAGTTTGAATTGTATCATTGCAAATGCAAGAGTGCCGAGAAAAAGCCTCTCCTTTTTGCATTTCCTTCCCTTTATGCGTATTTCTTCTATCCCACCAGGCCCCCAGTAGAAGACAGTCAGACTCTTTTGACCCCAGTGGTGAGCTGCGGGCCTCCAGGAGCCTTGCTGACCCGGCCTGTTATTCTCAGCATGCATCACTGCGCAGAACCTGAAACAGAGGACTGGAAGATCCAGCTGAAGACTCAGACTCCACAGGGACAATGGGAGGTGAGCTCTGACTGAGCCCAGAGAGCTTCTCCATGGTACACAGAAGAACAGAGTTCCCAGCAAGTACCTGGGGGAACCATTTATGTCATTCTTAAGGCCCAAAAGGGGAAGATTTACTTGAAAGAAAAATTTTGTTCTGAAATAAGATGTTACTTATGCCTCACCCCATCTGAACGGGCTGGGCATTGCATCACTGGTTTATCCAGTCCATCTTTTTGACTTTAAGCCTGGGGGCCTGGGTAGTAAACTGCCTTCTTAGCATTTTTCAGTAAGGTGGAGGGTAAGTGATACCTTTTAGGAGTGGTCTCACATAGTTGTCATTTTCTCATTCTACTTGGCAAGGGTTAAGCAACTCTCTTTGAGGTGAGACATTAGCTGAGTCACAGGACAAGAAATTATCAGGACCTAAGGCTCATTCCCTTTGGCTTGAGTGGCATGATACAAAGTTACCCTGGCATTACTTAGTATTCATTTATATATGAATAATAGAAAGAAATTACAAGGAGAAAAATAATACAAAACTACTATACAATCCTGAAATCCATTTTCAATATAGAGGGAAAGCTTGTAGTTTCATCCTGAGAAGGAGATACTGAAAACAGAAATGGATGGTTTCTTCCCTTATCACTCAGAGTAAGAAAGAATCTTTGGTACCCAAATTTTCTAGAGTGATTTTTAACATGGTAAGTTTTGAGTTTCATTCTAAATATTTGGGAAGAAAGGGAAGAGAACAAGCCTACAAGCAAATGTCTACTATATTCCAAGTTCTGTGCTAAAAGTACTTTTCAAACATCTTACTTGATTTAAATCAGAGCTGTCATTTAGATTTAGAAGGGAAAAATTTTACATTTTAACAGTAGGTTTTTTTTTTGTTTTGTTTTTTTAAAGCAATCGGGGTTAAGTAACTTGCTCAAGGTTACACGGCCAGGTGATTCTGGGTGGATGCTAAGTGTCTGAGCCCGGATTCAATCCCCAGGTCATCCCAACACTGGAGCTGGTGTTCTTACTCACTGTGCTACCTGGCCACCCCTTAACAGTAATTTTAATAACATAGAGGATAAGGATTGGATTTCATTTGTATATGGAAAGGAAATTCCCTCTACCAATATAGGGTAGCACCTTATGAAATTTATATTCCTAAAGAGTTGGCTGGGGTACTGAGATTTATTTGTGCTGTCACATGGCCAGTGTGTGTCAGTGTGTGAATCCAGGTCTTTTGGGTTTCAAATCTGGCTCTCTTTTCACTATGTCAGAAGCACCAAACACACCAAGACAACACAACCTGAACCAGATTAAAATGTGATCAGGAAATAGTTATCAAAATAAATAAAAAGATAATAGAGAATAGACAATGAATATATGTGACTTTCAAAGTCAGTGTGTGGAGCCCAGGGATCCTTTTATGGGGTTTAGCAGTCCATGTTTCATTGGAGTTTGACACTGGGCATCTACTGAGTAATGCAGGCAAATCCCCCCTTCATTCTTGGAAGCATGGCCCCTCTAAACCCACAGCATAAGAACACAGCTTGGCATAGCTGGTTTTGTTTTTGTTTTTGACTTACATCAGACTGCTGCATCAGCCTGAATTTACAGTCAGCTAGAACCCCCAGATCTTTTTCAGACAAATGGCTGCCTTCCCCTCCAGTATTTCTGAAATTGATTTTTGGTACCCCAGAGTAAGATTTAACATTTATCTCTATTGAATTTGATCTTATTAGATTCAGTCTAGTGGTCTAACCTGATAAGATCTTTTGGATTCTGCCTTTTCATCCAGCATTTTAACTATCACTTACAGCTCTGTGCCATCAGAATATACAAGTCGCCTGTGCCTTTATCCAAGTCATTACTAGAAACTAAAAAAAGTAACAAACACAAATAGCACCACCACCACCACCACCAAGCAACAACAAAACCCTAACAACTTATGCCACAAGTCAAGTACATATGATGTGAACATGTATCCCACCTGTCCAGGACACTTCACAGCAGCCTCGTTTCAAGTTGACCTTGAACTATTAACAAATATTCTTTGAGTCCTCAGATTCAACCAGTTCCAAACACATCTACCTCTATTATTGTTCAGTCTCAATTTCTGCAGGAGTAGTATGAAATATCATCAAACATTTTATGAAGTCCTAGATAAACTACAGGACTACTCAGTCCTGACCTGTTTTCTCATTTTCTAGATTTTTCACTAATCATCTCTTTAATGACCTCTTCTAGAATTTCACAAAGAACTGGTCAAGCACTCTTACCTACTGTTTGTGAACTTTTTTTCCCTTTTTCTGAAAAACAGGAAAACATCTGACCTCTACCAGTATCTTTTCCATTGTCCTTAAGCTTTTAAATACTGCCAACAGTGACTCAATAAAAATGCTCCTCAGTCCTTTTAGAAATATATATGTATGTGTGTATACATATGCACATGCATGCATATGTATATGTATATGTGGATGTGGATAGATGGATAGATAGACAGACATACAGACAGAAAGATTAGGTAGATAGAAAGATGGATGGATGGATGGATGGATGGATGGATGGATGGATGGATGGATAGATAGATGGATAGATAGTTTAGATAGATATAGATAGATAGATAGATAGACAGACAGACAGACAGATAGATGATAGATAGATAGATAGATAGATAGATAGATAGATAGATAGGTAGATAGATAGATAGACAGATAGATTTTAACAAGTCTAAGTTGGTTCATGAATTCTTTTTGTACCCACAGTGCATTCTTGAGACAAATCCTCTTTTTTCCTCCCCATCAGAATTATTTCCCTTTTTTATCTTCAAAACTCATTCTTGAGACTTCCCCATCCCTCCTGGCCTGACTTCCCCTGTAGAGTTTCAGTCCATGGAACCCTATCTATCCATCCTTGGAACCCTTTAAAATTTGCTCTCTCAAAATCTAGGCTGCATGTCATGCTTTCCTTCTCTCTCACAAACTCTAGGAAGAAGTGGTAGTTTTCCCTTAAAGGTTTCCATCATATTTCTTTGTATTATTAAAACTCAAATACAGAGCAGAATTTCCCCCTTGTTGGTTTTTTGAAGTTTTAGATTATTATTAAAATAAGTCAAGAAGTGATTAGCTGCTCTACTATTAGCAGTGAGAAAGTACTCCAGAAGATTTCTGGATAAGTGAAATCCCCCATCAGTACTGAATAATGTACCTGTATCATATGTGTGATTTTATCAGGTACTCTTAATTTAATTGTCATCTTTATGCAAATGACTACTAGTTCTATATATTTATCCCTAGTTTCTCTCAATTATATCCAATTGTCAATTGGATATTACAAACTAGAAGTCCCATCGCCATATCAAACTTGGCACACCCACAAGAGTTCTCATCTTTTACCCAAATCTCAAGCCTATGCTGAATTTCCCTTTTTCAGTAAAGTATGCTACTATCATTCTAGAAACCCAGTATCACAACTTTGATCTTACCCTTCACTCATCATTCTCTCTGACTTTAAATATACAATAAATTGCCAAATATTTTTGCCACCAAAATATCTCTTACATCCATCCCCTTCTCTTTGCTCCCATGGCCATTGCCCTAGTTCAGGCCTTAATAACCTCTTTCCTGGTCTATTTCAATAACCTCATAATTTGCCTCTGCCTTAAGTTTCAGTCAACTCTAATCTGTCCTTCACACAGCTGCTAAAGTGATTTTTCTAAAGCACACATCTGCATATGTCATTCCCCTCCTCCATAAAATTCAATTGTTCCCTCTTGCACTTCAGATCAAATATAAACTCTTCTGTTTGGCATTTAAAGCCTTTAAATACATGGCCCCAACCTAGCTTTCCAGCTTTGTTATACTTTAGTCTCCTTCCCTCGTTCTGCAATCCCATCAGTATACACAAAACAGACTGAGATGCCAGTCCTTCAAATATCTGAAGGCAACAATCCCACTCTACTCACACATTTTTCCTCTCTATCCTACCATCTGTACTTCTTCAAACCAATGGCCTGATGGAATGTGCTTGAGTCCCCTCACTAGAGGCTGCCTTCCCATGGAAACAGTGTCAGAATTCTTCCTAAAATGTGGTGTCTAGAAGCAGCCACAATATTCTAGAAATGAATATGATATTCCATATATGGAATTACGAAGACTGAGGACAGTAGGACTACAGGATCCCTTGCTCTGAGTGCTATACTTTTGGTCTTGAGACTAAGGTCATTTTAGTTTTCATGGCTGACATCAATCGATCAATCAACAAGGATTTATTAAGTGCCTATTATTACATAATAGGCACTGGGGATACAAAGGCAAGCAGTGGCTTGTCTTCAAAGAACATTCTGAAAGAAGAGGGAGCATGTATGTGTGCGTTTGTATATGTGTATATATATATATACACACATCTGTATGTGTATGCACACATAAATATATATATACATATATATATATACACATGCACACACATATATACATAAAATTAGTGACAAAATAAATCTGAGGTAATTTGTTTAGGAGAAGGACAAGGATCCTAGCAACTAAGAGGAAACAAGAGAAGTCATATGCAGAAGGTGGAGCTTGAGTTGGGTTTGGAAGGAAATAATGGATTCCATGCGGTGGAGGTGAGGAGGGATTGAATTCCAGGTCCAAAGGATAGCCAGTGGAAAGGCACAAAGATAGAGATGAGAGATGGAGTGTCCTGGTTAAGAAAAAACAAAAAAATGCATTGGACCAGATCAGGAGTGGAGAACCTGTGACCTCAAGGCCATGTGTGGGCTTCTAGCTCCTCTAGGGCAGCCCTTCAGTCAAAGACTGCGCTTGAGGACCTAGAGGGTCACATGTGACCTTCAGTCAAAGACTGCACTTGAGGACCTAGAGGGTCACATGTGACCTTCCGTCAAAGACTGCACTTGAGGACCTAGAGGGTCACATGTGACCTTAAGTCAAAGACTACACTTGAGGACCTTGAGGGCCAGGTTCCCCACCCCTGGACTAGAAGGCTTCTGAGGTCTTTTCTACCTCTGCTTTTGTAATCTTATGATTGGGTTTACCTGAGCCTCAGGTCAAGGCAGTACAGCTTCTGAATGCTCCCACATTCTAGGGTGGCTAAGAACAGAGGCCAAGGAATCCAGTATTCCCAGGTGAACTTCCTGCTTCTGTCCCTTCTTCCTGGGTTGACCAAGGGGAATAAGAGCAAAAGAGTTGGAATAAGAAGCTACAGAAAAAGAGGCTGAAGTCTTCACACTTTGCTTCCTGCCTAAGTGATCTCTAGACTTTATATAGGATAGACATTCCCTCTAGTAGTATCCTAAGGTATGACTCCTCTGCTTAAGTTCTTGAAATGCTTTTATTCCTTCCTAAGCATCCTCTTGGCTAGGAGACAGGAAGGATAGAAATGTCATGCTTTCTCATCTTTTTTCTTTCCCTTCAATCTTCAAATGCAGACATTATGTAAAGAGTGTGGTCTCCAGCTATTGTTACACTTATCCTGCTTCCTAATATTTCTGGCTTTGATTAAATATGTGCATCTATACATTTAATATTTATACTTAAATACATATTATAAATATAACCTATATATACATATAAAGCATATATGATTACAAGATAATTTAAGGAGTGACAGAATATTGTGTGTGGGAAGGTAAGAATAGAAGAATCAGGAAATACTTCATGGAGGAGATGGTAACTGATCTGAGTCTTGAAAGGAGATAGGTGTCTCAGTGGCAGAGATGAGGAAGGAATAAATTCCAGCAGTAAAATCGAGGTGCAAGTGTGTTGACACTTGAAATGTCATTTGTCCAGACCATAAGTCTACTTCATCACAATCTAGGGAAAGTCATTGCTAAATGTTCTGAAGATAGCAGGTGTGGAGTGCTCTGAGACATTAGTGACTAATTTGCATACAATAGGGCAGTTGCTCATTTTATTTATATGATTGGCTTCTAACAAGGGCTGGAGAGAGTATATTATCTGGTACCACTTGTTGCTGAGAAGAATAGAAAAGAAGATAAAAGACATTTCTCTGCAGTATACCAATTTTTGCTGAGAGGTAGAAAAGAAGAAAAATCTTGCTAAAGAAAAGTAGAGCATTTTTTAAAAATTCAGTATTAAGAGAAAGGTTGCTGCCTTTTTCTGTAAGAACAAAACATTATTTCAGCTGAGGGCATCACTTAAGCCTAAAGCCAGAAGTGATGGATACTACAGTTGCTGCTGAGGAGCAAGTCTAGATTAGCAATGGAACAATATAGAAGTGAATCATCTGAGCAGTTCAGCATATTGGTTTATGCAGTGAGATGCTTGGTCTGGGTAGGTGTTATTTTAATACAGGGTGTAGGCTATGCGTACGTGAAAGCTATGATTACCAAGGAATTTTTATTGACAGCTTCTGAAACAGAAGGATAACAAATTTTATGGCTTCAGAGTTGTGAGTTACTCTTGATAAATATATTCATTTTATCCATGGTTTACTACCCTGGAATTTCTAGCATGTGTTCCCATTCTCCCCATGGATACCATATGCATTAGTGGGAGAGTGGGTCCAGGTTTATAAATGGAATGTTAGATAAATTGTATATATCTGCTTTCCATTTTCAGTAAATGTTTTGGTTAATGCTACTTTGTATTGGTGGCCAATTTGTTAATGGAAAATATATCAGTAAGAACTGATAGACTACAGTGCTAGTAGAAGTGATTATCCCCACATAATATTTACCCCTTAAGACCCTGAAAGTATTGATTCTACAGCCACATTCCATCTGGGAGAGCCCCAACATGACTGGATAGAGGCATGTTGAAAGGAAATGAGTCATACAGAGAGAAAGAGGGAGTGTAGCTTGAATGAAAAAAGATGGTGGGAGATGGAAATAGGTATACGTTATAACCACACTGTGGGCTGGCTCAAACAAGCCAGAGGTGGAAAACAAGGAAAAGCTTGTAGTTCAGTTTGGCTGTGCTATAGAATAAATCTATAGAATAAAGATGAGCTATCAAATGTGTTCTAGAATAAAACTAAAGGGTCATATGACCGTTATGGGGATTGTGGGTGGAAACAACAACAACAAATAATTATTCTTTTAATTACCTTTGTCATATACCGAACTCTGTGATACCTACTAAGAAACTTCAAATCCTTTTAGGAAATGTGTGTGATATAAATTATAAATATCTAAATGAAGAAATAAATAAATAAACCAACGCCTCTCTCTTTTGGAACAGCTACCCAACAGATGGTTCTATTGCCATCAGCAGATAACCCTTGCCAAAAGCCACACAAATGTTCATGGCCCAACCAGCAGATAGACACCTCAGGTGGCTGTTTCTTCTGCGCCTCTCTCCAGTCATGGAACCTGAATCTGTTTACTAATAATAATAAAAAAAAAATAATGGATCCCAGTTCATAGCCCCAAAGCCTGATACAGATCATCTGCTATGCAGCTTAAGGCAACTAAGATTAAAACTAAATTTGCAGACAGCCTGGTTCTGCTCCCAGCTGCTTTTACAATACATCTCCCCCATTTATTTCCATTTTTCTCCAGGTAATTTGAAAGACCTTGCACCACGTGCAGAGTCTGAAGTGTCAGATGGGGAATTAATTGAGAGCCTTTATCCCTCTGAGCATATGGAAGGTGGTTTAAAAGCATGCAGTTTTGACATATACCATTTCCCCTACAGTCCTGTTGGCAGGATTATTTGGGAAGGGCAATATGGAGTTTTGGATGCTGTGTGTGTGTGTGTGTGTGTGTGTGTTTGTGCAGAAAGAGTTGGAGAAAAGGAAGTATTTGACAATATCTGCTATTTTTCAAAATTCCAGCTCTTGTAAAAATATACTCAACTCATAACAATGCCATATACTAATAGTATTCCTCACAAAGAAACAAGAAACTTTAAAAATGACTCAGGATCTGGAAAACTGGTTCAAAAATCAATCAGGATAGAAATAATTAACTTACTATTTTGTCAGGTTTTTTTGTTAATTTTATATACATGTGTATATTTGTGTAAACATATACACACATATATGAATGTATTATTGTATGCATGCATAATGTATACACACATGTATACAAACACACACACGCACCAGTTTATGTGTCATACCCTATATTGAGCTATTCTGATTGATTAGTGGGTAGGTTAATGAGTGAAAAAGTCCCCTAACCCTCTAACTGGCCTCAGGTCACACTTTGTACTTCATCCAGCCATCTAGAAGAAAACCTGTGCCTACCTAGCTCAGATACTTTGTAATCTGTCTAGTAAGGTGCCCCCAGCCCACACTAGAAATCAGTTTCCTGGACACTACTCACCTATATGTGTTTTCTACCCTAAATTCCTTGGGATCCAGGATGGTCTCATTTTATGTTTGTCTTTCCAGCACAAAGAGGTCAGGTCTAGGTATCCAAAGTATATTGCAACTTTTCTCTGATTCCCATAGCCAAAGGAAAACTAGAATATGAACTTACTAAGTGCTCTGGGTCATTCCTACACCATGAGTTCATAGTATTTTCTTCAGCTGTACCTGTTTTCTCATTCTCCCTCAGGATGTGGTAGTGGTTGGAGAGGAAAATTTCACCACCCCATGCTACATTCAGCTGGACCTAGAAGCTTGCCACATCCTCACAGAGACATTGAGCACATATGCCTTGGTTGGGCAGTCCACCACCAAAGCAGCAGCAAAGCGCCTAAAACTTGCCATCTTTGGCCCACTATGTTGCTCATCTTTGGAATACAGCATGCGAGTCTACTGTCTAGATGACACACAGGATGCACTTAAGGTAAGTTATCAAATCAAAGTCATTTCAGTTTGTTTTTTAATCTATTCCATTCTAATTTGACATTACTTAAGTAGGTTCTGTGATAGTGAGGATGCCAAGAAAACTATAGGAAACACAAAGATAAAATAGATGGGTATAAATTACTATATAGGAAAGTAATTTCTAAAAAACAAAAAGGAAGTCAGCATTCTTATTAGAATGTAAACTCCTTGGTGGCTAGGTGGTGTAGTGAATAGAGCACCAGCCCTGAAGTCAGGAGGACCTGAGTTCAAATCTGTTCTCAGACACTTCACACACACACACACACAAACTAGCCATGTGACGTTGGGCAAGTCACTTAACCCAAATTGCCCCTCAAAAAAAAAAAAGATTGTAAACTCTCTGCAAACAGGGACTGTTTTATTTGTGTGCCTTCGTAACCCCAGCACCCACCCAGCACAAGGCTTGGCATATTGTGAGCATTTCAGGAGTTCCGTAAGGAGACACTATGAGAAACCTGAAGGACAAGTAGGATCAGGGTGAGTCAGGGAAGTCTTCCTTTAAGCGTAAGTATGTAGATTGTACCACACAGTCAACAACTTTTTCTTGTTATTTATTCATTTGTAAGCTTTCTGTAACATTTAACCCTCTGGGCTCCCTCTTCCTGAATCCCCTGTCCTCTCCTGGTTTCCATGGAACCATTACCCCTTGCTTCATCTTCTACCTATCTGAATATTCTTTTCTAAATCAATGTTTACCTTCTGTGCCCTAAATGAAGATGTCATTTCAGTTCAATTCAATTCAATTCAATAAACAAAATGCTGTTTCCAACCCATTTCATTTTCCCTTGCACTTGGTGATAATATTTGCTCCCATGAACTCAGCTATCTCTTCTCTATGTAGATGACACCCAGAACTCCATTTCCAGCTCTAGTCTCTTCCCTGAGACCGTCCAGTCCCATATGTCTGGGCTGTTGGACAACTCAGTCACTTCCTACCAGCATCTCAAATTTGGTGTGTCCAGAAATTACATCATCATCTTTTTTCTGATCCTTCTCTCAGCTCCCCTATTTCTGTTCATGATAGTAATACCTGACATTTTTATAGCGCTAGGAAGTCTTCAGAATGTTTGACATGCATAACCTCACTTTCTCCTAATGACATCTCTGGGAGGTCAATGTTACAGATATTATACCAATTCTACATAAGAGGAAGCTGGTGGATTAATTGACTTGGCTAGTGTGGCCATTTGCTCTTCATGCCTTGGCACACTCTTTGTCTCTTCTTTCACCCACCACCTTTTGCCCCTCACATGTAATCAGGTGCTATGTCCTGTTGATTTTCTCTCCAAAATAACCTTGTCATTTTCTCATTCTCCTCCTTCTCTATTCACTCTAAAGAAGACTCTCATCACCTTTCATTTAGATTGTGATAACAGCATCTTAACTAGTCTTCTGGCTTCCTTTCTTTAAATGTCTCCTCTCTCTAGCACATCTTTCACATGGCTGCCAACATGATCATCCAAATGAAATGGTCTGACAATGTCACTCACTCTATTCAAACTCCTCCATGGCTCCCTATTACTTATAAGATAAAACATAAGTTCCTTAACCTAACCTCTAAGATCCTCTACAATCTGGCAACAGTCTGCCTTATTTCACAGTGCTCCCATTCATCCAATTATATTAGCTCTTCCCCAAATTCAATATGCTTCTGCATTTTCACAGACTATCCCCCATGCCTGGAATCAACTCCTTCCTTTCCTCTATTAAATGAAATTCTTATCTTCCTTCATGGTTCAGTATGAGTGTCATCTCCACTGTTGCCCCCAATGTGCATTGTTCTTTGTTCATTGAACAATTCATTTGAACATTGTTCAAAATGTTCATTGACTTTCGAGGAAGAAGGGACCATATGGGCCAAGTGGTTCAGCTGTGTCATAGAGAGGCTCATTCGTAGAGGAAAAAAACAGGTTCAGAGAGTTTATCTGTCTTTACCTAACATCTAATTGGTAGTAAATGGGGAAAAAACTGGATTCAAACACAGATCTTTGATTCCAACTCCAATGCTCTTTGTAGTACTTAGTGTTTCTTCTCCCTCCTGAAATTTTCCTGGAGAGTTCTTTGCTTGGAGATTTTCTTTAACCCATTCATTCATTCGTTCGTTCATTCATTCATTCAACAAACATATATTAGATACCTGCAATATGTCAAGTATTATGCTTGGTATATAAGACAAAAACAAAATATCTTTTTTCTTTAAGCCTATTTCTCTTGCAGGAGAGAGTGGTGTATACAAAATGTACAGAGATCAGGAAAATCAAAATGTGTCCAAAATTCTTGGGAGGAGGGGGGATTGTGTTGGGGACAATCAACTATGTGGATCTGGTTAGTCCTGGTAAGGAAGTGGAATAGGAGCTGAGCTTTGAAGTAGAGGTTTCTATCAAGTGAAGGTGGGGCAGGTATGCATTCCAATATATGCCACATGTAAAGGCACAGATGGAAAGGAGATGGGAAGTCCTGTGCACACCAACAGTAGGTAGGCTGATCTGGCTGATACATCAAGACTGATGCAGTCAGCATTGGAAAGTAGACTGGATCCTGATTATGAGGGTATTTAAATGCCAAAATGCAAATGTGTATTTTATACTAAAGATAATACGGAGCTTAAGCAAGGTAATGACATGACCACATTCCTACTTTAGGAATCCTAATTTAGTAGCCCTGTGGAGGAGGGATTGGCAAGGGGAGAGACTGAATGCAGGGAGACAAATTAGAAGATTATTACAATAATCTAGACAAGAAGTTGTCTAGCCTGATCCTGAACTAAGTTGGTTTTAGTGTAAGTAAAAAGGGATAGATATGGGAAGTATTTTGGAGATAAAATTGATCAGATATGGCAACAGATTGGGTATAGAGACATCTGACACAGTGAAGAGTGGTAGACTTGGAGTCAGGAAGACCTGAGTTCAAATTCTGCCTCAGACACTCCCTAGTGACCTTGGACAAGTCACTAAACTCTCTGTCCTTCAGTTTCTTCATCTGTAAGACAGTGATAATAATAATGACACCTATCTCCCTGGGTGGTTTTAAGAATCTAATGACTTAATAAATATAAAGCATTTGGTAAACTTTAAAGCACTATTTAAGTGCTAGCTATCGTCATTATAGAAAGTAACACGTGAGAGCAAAAAGCCTAGGATGTTGATTACCAAGACTGGGAATCTGGATAACCAGAAGGACAGTAGTGCATTTACCAAAAATAAAAAGATGGAAGGGAGGGCTTGGGGGTCAAAGAAGCTGGTGAGTTCTGTTTTAGATGTGCTTGCGTGTGATGTTCCTTTGAAAAATCCATTGAGAAACGTCAAACAAGTAAAATGGGACTGAACCTCAGGAGAGAGGCCGTATTGGATTGCTACATAATATGCCATTAGACTTGTTGTATTCCACATTTTTCAACTAAATTGTAGGCTCTTAGAAGGGACAGGCTGGAACTTTTTTTTTCATTTTTGTATCATCAACTAACATGTTGAATGTTGTTATTATTATTAATTAGCATTACTTTGGATCTATGATTTAATTTGTGTAAGAAATTCTCAGCTAACTTCATATTGGCATTTGCTCTGTAATATATGACCGTAGAGAGTTGCCTCAGAAACTCAAGATTCATTGATTTGGATAGGATCAAAAAGCCAGTTTGTGGCAAAGGGGGGACTTGAATACGGATCTTTTTTTTTTTTAACTTCACAATTGGTTCTCTACCCACAAAGCAATGCTGTATCTTCATCTTGTATATAACAGACTGCTAATAAATGTTCCTTGATATGAATTAAATTAAATTAAAATAAAAAGGGTATGTGGGAGGAGCACGTTCCTAACATGAGAACATGGAAGATAGTGTGAGTTCAGACATGAAGACAGCAGTACTGAGGTTGGTCCAGTTCGTCCAGGGCACACAAAGTATGAGCAGTCTGAGATAAGAATGAAAGATACGTTGGGGCCAGGTCATGGACCTCGGATGGCAGGGAATAAGAAGTTTGGGTTTGTTGCTTTGCCTATAGGAATGTGTATCTATAGCTAATCTGAATGCTGTCTAAAAATTAAATGTTTCAAAGAATAGCTACAATCAATAACCATATGAAAAAATCCTCCAAATCCCTAACAATAGCAATGTGAATTAAAATAACTGGGGTTTCCCTTTTCATCCATTAAACTGGCAAATCCAAAAAAGGAGGGGTTTTTTTCTCATAGGGGATCAGGCAGACTAAGCTACTGTTGGTGGAGCTGTGAACTGATTCAGCCATTCCAGAGAGCAATTTGGAAATAGAGACAAAAGTCACCAAATTGTTTTTTTTTTAAAGCAATTGGGGTTAAATAACTTGCTCAAGGTTACATGGCCAGGTGTTTCTGGGTGGGTGCTAAGTGTCTGAGCCCAGGATTCCATCTCCAGGTCTTCTCAACACTGGAGCCAGTGCTCTTACTTGCTGTGCTACCTGGCCGCCCGTAAAGTCACTAAATTGTTAATACCCTTTGACCTATCATTACCACTACTGAATATGTACTCCCCTCAAGATTGTAAATTATGGAAAGCAAGGTTCCATACAGACCAAAATATTCAGAGCAGCACCTTTTTTTTGGTGACTAACACTTAAAACAAGATGGATCTTCATCAGCTGGAGAGTGGTCAGAAAAAATAGTATTATTGTGCCATAAGATAAGAAGAATTTAGAGAAATGTGGGAAAAGGTAAATCTACAAAGCAGGACCAGTGAAAAAGTATCCACAATGGGGTTACTCTGATGTAAATGAAAACACCATCATAGGAACTTAAATGCACTTTGATTGATTGACTGACTAATATTCAGATTGTTTGAGATCTACTTGTGGTTACAGAAAACTGATGCTGGAATATACTTCCCTATGAGTAGAAAGGTGAGGGAATATGAGTTCAGATTATTGCATATGTCGTAAACAACATTATATTGTGTCAGTTTCCTTAATTTTATTGCTTTTATTCTAAGGGGGGAAGGGAAGAGGAAGTGATGGGATTATAACAAAAAAAATCAACACTATATGTATTTTAAATTAGACGTTCCACAAGAAGCATGAAACTCTCATGCACAGAGTTGTCTGAGAGCATGTATATATGTAGAGGAGCTATAGGCTTTATGCCAATTTCTCCCAGTGGGTTCTATTGATCTTCCTTGGATTTCACAAAATGTATAGAAGAAATTGACATGGTATTCTGATGGTAGTAAATTTTCTTCCACAATTTGTCTCAGATGTGTCCTTCCCTTAATTGATATGGACATAATTGTGCTCCTCTCTCTCTCTCTCTCTCTCTCCCCCTTCCTCCCTCCCTTTCCTCTTCTTTCCCTTTCCCTCTCTCCATTTCTCCTCCCTTTCTTCCCCTCTCCCCATATATTTATGTATGTATATATACACATATGTGCATATACACACATATGAGTGTCTGTTTTTCTCTTGTGTGCTTCTTATTTTAATTTTCTTTTTCATTTTCTTTATGAGAGATGTGGGGGAAAGGAGCAAAGTACCTGCAAACAAGCTGCTATTTTGCAGAATAAATGAAATTGGTCTGATTGTTCCTTCCAAAATATTAGGCTAATTGTTTCTCCAGCATATTGGTTACCGTATTTACCTATAGCATAACAAGAATCTTGGTATTTTTGCATTATTGCGGCCATAAGGTGCAAGGAAGTCTCATTTGTTATTCATGTATTTTTAATGCTAAGTGCCAGCTCCCCAGAGGCAGAGAATCTATAAATGTCTCTTTGTAAACCGTTGATCATGATAGAAACAGCTTGGGTTATTTTCACTGCTTCCTCTTATTTTTCTTTATTAAACCTGTTCATCTGCCTTTCTCAGTGCTAGCAATTTGCATTTTTCTTCCACAAATTAAAATAAAATAATCAAAATTAGGTTTAAAATATATACTGGAGAGGCATAGTGCCCTTTCATTGAACTATCTTGTGTGAACATTTAACATGTATAGGAAACATCTAAAATATGACCCATACTGCCTATCAATTTTGCAGTGAAGGTACTCTGCATTATTAAAAGATTCACTCTAAGGGTCCACAGCTCCTATAAAGATCCATCCTATTCTCCAGGCAGAGTTCAAAGGCGTAACTGATGGGCTGCACTGTCCATTTTTTTAAGAGTGTCATTTGTGCTAAGAATACAAAAGAAGCAACTGCTTCACTTCATTCAGAAACTATCCCTGCAACCTGTGGGCATGTATGCTTGGCGGCACATTGACCTTCTCTGGTGCCAACAAATTTCATTTTCTTCATCATCTCAAATGCTGCTCAGCAGAACATCTCCTAGAATGTTAGACTTGATTACATTTGTTTTTTGGAGGACTGGGAACACTTTCTGCATTTATCAGAAATTCAGAGAAGCATTGGACTAAGGAGACTAGTGGAAAACTCATTCTCTGAGGGTCAAATTTATAAATTTATTTGAAGGTGGTAAAAAAAAGATTATTATTTTTTTTAGAACTGAGGTTATTAAGGATCATCATTATCATTTTTTCACATGGCGATTATGTGTTCTGAAAGGTAACAAAAAATAATTAGAGGCTTGAGCATCAGTCAGACTTGAACTACAGTGACACCTTCCCTCATCTCCTCACTTCTCTCTTTAGGTCCAGAAAGCTTTTATAGCATTTTTCTTTAGTCACGTTAGCTGAAAGAGCAAAAAAAAAAAATGTCACCTGGAACTTCAAAGCTACCTTCAGCAATTTTGGGAGTATTGATGTTGAATTAGAATGCCCATTGTGCCTGCCAGAGCACAAGGCTGATGAGAGATAACTGCCTTCATTTAAACACCTTTCAGGAGAGTTTTGTTCTCTCTCTCTCTCTCTCTCTCTCTCTCTCTCTCCCCCTTCCTCCTTCTGCCTCCCTCTCTTTCTCTCTCTCTCTGTGCCTATGTGTGTTGGGGGAGTGTTTTAAGTTCCAGTGAGAACCCAGTTAACTTCAGGTGACATGGTAGACGTGCTGAGAATCATGAGAATAATTTGGAGGTGTTGTTTTAGTTAAATTAAAAGATCACAACCTACTGAAAAGATTAGGTTTAGTACTCTTGAACTCAAGCCTTTCCCTTTGCCCTCCACTAGTGATTACAGTAACATCATTTGTATGTTCATACTATCTTTATTTTCTGAGACTCAAGGCTCAGAAGAAATAAATGAATAAGTAAATACTTGAAGTATTTAATAAGTAAATACTTGGCATATTGGCAGTGCAATGTAACTCAGACAAGCACAGTTTTATTTGGAATTGAAGGGCATCTAGGGAGGAAGAAAATGAGTCTATATGGAAATGAGCCTTTTGCCTCACTCTCCAAAGAATATAATTGACAACAGCCTTCTTCTTCATTATGGGCAAGTTTATTTTAAACCCTAAGGTTCTAGGCCTCCATGGGACGATTTGTTGAAAGAAACTAGCAAGGTGTCCAATAGATTGTTCATTAAGTCTGTAAGAAATACACATATGATATAAAAACAAAAATACAAGGTGGTGAGCCAATCTGGTTGTATTTATTTACCGAGGGGAGGAGGGAAAGGGGTGGAAGATAAATTGTTTTACTTGGATTAATAGCAGTTCCATATGCCCAGATGCTGCTAGCATAATGGGCCTGTGTAGAACATGCAAATCACATGGTAAGAGGTGAGAGAAATGGAGTAATCAGAATGGAGAGATGAACTGGTGTTTGCATTTGAGTGCTGTTCATCTGCATGGAACCCATTGTGAAGCAGCCATGCACAAAATTTTAAAGGAAGGAAAAGGCCCTTGCTCAGCCCCACTCCACACCCCCTCTTCATTTGCAGTGCCATTTTACCTACCTATCCCTGGCTACTCAGCATTAATGCACTTTCCCAGCATGAAAAGAGTGTGTCTCCCTCGTTTCCAGGCCTCTCCCACTAAATACCTCTAAGCCGGACTATCCTCTGTCTCACCTCTTCCTCGTCCTTCCTGGTTAGTAAGAAGGAAGAGGTTTCTTCTCCCTTGGTAAGATATTTGCATGTTAACAGCAGTATTTTAGATGCCTTGTAGACAGTGACTACATGTGCTACATGTTGAGTGGGGTACTCTCTCTCTGCACCCTCTGCGAAGACTGCTTAGAATGAGAAGGGAGGGGGATTATCTCAAAACCAGAGACAGACTTTTGTAAGACTGGACAGACCTGAGTCCTGGGTTTCCTAAGAAATTACACAACCTAGGACCCTTTCTCCTTCCCTTGCTGTCAATCAGCCTTAAGCCCTTCAGGAATTTTAGGAATCTCTTAGAGCCCTTCTCTCTTCTTCCCTTTGGAGTTTGCCAAATAAAGATAGGTACATTTGGATTGACTATCCCCTATTTTCTTGTTCCTTATCATTGGAGGAGATTTTGATGGGAGAAGGGACAACAGTGGGAGTGGGCTTAACTTCATTAGGGTCTAAATTCTTATTCTGTCTTCTTTAACACATCTCATTCTGCTGGTTCCTACTGGTGGAAGGGATGCTCTCTTCTCCCGAGAATTGAATAAAACTTCCTGTTCTTTCCTCAAGACACCTCTGACTCCCCATACCCCACACAGTGGGATGTGGTGGAGAGAACACTGACTTTGGATTCAGATCTTTAACTTCTCTAGACCTTAGCTTCTTTAACTGTTAGAGAAAAAATAGGAAGTTGGAATAGATGACCACTGAAGTCTCTATTAGCTCCAAAGCTATGATTGTAAAATTCAAAGCAAAGTATCTAAAGGTTGAGACTTTCAAATAGCATAGCAGACTGGTAGGACAGATGTTTTGGGGGTAACTGGCAAATCCTACCAGTTCTATTTTCTCCCTAGGAGTCTGATCCCCTGTTCTGCCTTACATTTACGAATTCATTCATTGTGACTTCTAAGAGGTCTGGGACCTTGGATTGTTTATCTTTTTGTCTCTCCCATGCCCTGACAGAGTGTTCAGCACTTAATAACAATAACAACAGTCAGTCAATAAACATTGATTAAGTGCCTTCTAGTTACCAAACACTGGGGCTTAGAAATAAGAAAAGGAAAGATAGTCCCTGTTCTCAAGGAGTTTATAATCTAATGGGTGAAGACAACACAAAAGAAAGCTGAAAGGAAGGTGGGGGAAGAGATGCTGGGGAAGAAAGTACCTGATCAGAGCATAATGGAGGGAGTCCATGCCCAAGGAGTGCAACTGGTGGAATAGAAGAGGTGGATGGTGTGGAGGTGGGGGTGGCAGTCTTTAAATGGAAACTTTGGAAGGAGTCATCCAGCCTTCCAGTCAGAAGGACAGAAAGTAATGAGGTTACTGAAGAGGTATGAGTACTAAAGCTGAAACAATCTTACAGGATGATGAGTTTACTGGTGAAAAGACTTTGTAGGAGAGTACAGACTGTGGGAAACAAACACCACATTGGTGGTAGTAGTAGTAGTAGTAGTAGTAGTAGTAGTAGTAGTAGTAGTAGCAGCAGCAGCAGCAGCAGCAGCAGCAGCTATCTGGGGTTCAATATAGGGATCTAGAGAAAGATAAAAATTCTCTCCACAAAAAAGAGAGAAAAGATTAATAGATATTTATAGAGTACATCATCAGTTGGTCAAAAAGTCAGAGGTCCTTTTGAAATAATTAGGAAGCACTACACCAAACAACAGTCAAAACTTACAACACTTGAATTTAATCAAACCATCACCAAAACTGGTTTATCTCCTGATGAAGCTATGAAACACCTAAGATTAAGAATAGAATCAAAAGGCCCTCCACTGGTGACATCTACCTCAATTCAGTCATTGATATGTCAACAAAGAGAAGTTGAATAAATAACTGTCATACACATCACTGTATGAAAAAAGAGATGTGTTACAGCAATACAGGACCAGGTTATCATCACCAGAAATTACAGGTGGATTATTATTAAGGAGCCTAAACTTAATGATCAATGTAGATTATGCTAGGAAAATGTAGAAAATATTCATACATATCATGGCATACTACACAAATCTTGCATGATTCAAGAGATTAGAATTATATCATAATTACATCACTATCTTTCATGAACTGACAACCCATCTCCATACTACAAATACAGAAATAAAAATATTATAGAGAGCTCAAATAACAAATGTTAACATTGCCCACAACTACTCACATATCACATTGATTTAAAAAATCACTAAATCAAATACTCATAATATCCAAATAATAGGGAATGAAAAACTTAAAATTATAGAGATCAAGCCAAAGAAATTAAAGTCAAAATAAAAAAAAATAAAAATCAAATGTGAGACCAGAATAAGGAATATGTCTCCTATCACCCTGTCTACTACATCAAAGCCTACAATGGATAAGCTTATATCCCAATTTTTTTTCTGTTAACTATAAAATGCAGAGTCTTTTTCCAATCCACCTGTGAAAGCCTGCTAAAGGTGAACTATAAAAAAATAATAGCAAGAGAGTGACTTCTCCCAGACCATTTCTATGAGAATTCTTTTGAACAAGATGAGTAACTAATAGTAGCATTTATATTAATTTAATAATTATTAATGACTAATCATACTAATAGCAGCCGTAATTTATATAGTGCTTTTTTTTTTTTTAAAGCAATCGGGGTTAAGTAACTTGCTCAAGGTTACACAGTCAGTTATTTCTGGGTGTGGTGCTAAGTGTCTGAGCCCAGATTTGATCCAGATCATCCCAACACTGGAGCTGGTGCTCTTACTTGCTGAGCCACCTAGCCACCCCTAAGCAATTGGGGTTAAGTAACTTGTTCAAGGTTACACAGCCAGGTGTTTCTGGGTGTGGTGTTAAGTATCTGAGCCCGGATTTGATCCCCAGGTCATCCCAACACTTACTCGCTGAGCCACCTGGCCGCCCCTATATAGTGCTTTTAAATTAGACACTTAATAGATACATTGATTGATTCTCCTAATATCCCTGTAAGGGATGTAGTGTACATATTATAGCCCCAGTTTCACAGGTGAGGAAAATAAAGTGGAGCAAAATTTAGTAACTCTCTGATTGACACAGCCAGGATTCAAACCCATGTCTCCTTAGTGCAAATTCAGTACTATTTCCACTGTATAACACTTTCATTTATTGAATTGAATTGATCTGAATGCATGGATGACAGCAGAAAGTGGGGTGGGAGGGGGTGTGTAGCAGCAAGCACCCCAAGCATCCTCAGGGTCACTGCCAACACAGGTTCTTAGATCTGCTTTGTTAAAGGAAAGCAACTCAAAATAGGTTAACAAGCTTACTTTAATCAGTCAAATATGTATTGTTTACCTAGTTCAGGGGAAAAAGGTCAGCACCCTGAACTTCAAAGTATACAGACAGAATTATCAAGACAAAAACAGATCAAGTAGACAGATTTCCAAACTGTCCAACCATTACATCCATATCAAACAACATCTGGGTTTCAAAGCCGGGGGGCTCTGGACAACAGCTTTCCAGAGTTTCATCTGATCAAATCACAGAACACTTCTCAAAGTGAGCCCCAAAACAAAGCTACACTTCAGGGCTTACATAGCCTCCTCCTGGCTCAGAGAATGTAACAACCTTATTGACTCATTTGCCAATCAAAAAATATCTACTAAAAAACAAGCCTCCCACCCCAGGCCCCAGGTGCACTTTAGCCTAGGGGCAGGGAAGATCTTTGGGTGTTAGAGTGTGGAGGAAATAGTTAAGTCCAGGTTAAAATCTGGCCTTTCCCCAATCCCTCTATTGATTATCTCCAATTGATCCAGTCTATGTCTAGTTTGCACACAGTTGTTTCATGTTGTCTCCCCCCTTAGACTATGAGCTCCTTGAGGGCAGAAACTGTCATTCACCTTTTTCTATATCCCTAACACCTATCACAGTGCCCAGAACTTAACAAATGTTCATTGACTCACTTAATAGACAAAGTAGAGATTTTAAAATGAAGACCCTGAAGGGTTAAAAAGAATGCCAGTGACCTCAAAGAAGGGGGAAAAAAAGAGAAAAAGTGAAATTCCAAACGAAAAAGTACAAAGTCTTCCTTTTCCTCAGGAGTGAGGGAGCAGACATGTGGCATGGCCATTTCCCTAAGCATCATCTTTTGGCATTTCCTTTAGAAAGTGACACAGACTTTCCTGTCCATGTGAATAGGAAAATAGATGGATCTGAGTTATATTATGTGGCGGTGGTGGCAGCAGCAGCAGTGGGAGTGGCAGGCTGAGCCCTAGAAACGAAGTGACTTGAGTGGAAAATATTTGCAAATGGTCACAAGAGTCAAGCCTTGGACTTATTAGAAATGAAGTGGGACAGACTCACACAGGAGGGGAGAGGGAGCCTCAGCATGCATAATGAAAGAGGTTTTCCTGGCCAAGGCGTGAGCCAGAAGTCAGGAAACAGGCAGGTGGACTGAAAGCAGACTGCCGGTGGGGAGGCACCGAGTGCCAGCAGGCCTGGAGGCCAGGGAGACAGACAGCACATGGAGAACAGAGGCTAGTGGTGGCGGCGGTGGCGGCAGCAGGATCTAAAGAACTGACAGAGAAAAGGAGCAAGCAGATGCTTTTTTCTTTGGCCTTTGCTTGTGGGAAGTACATATAGTCATAGCTGTGACAGTCTCCATACCAAAGACTCAGGCTTCTCGTTCCATACTATAATCCCAAAGAACATAGCATGCCATGCAGGATTCAAGAATGCACAGAAATAGGGCATAGTCTGTGACCTCTGAAAGGGGCTGCGATCAAATCAAATAGAAATACTGCCCTGCACAAACAGAAGGTCTTCTGAGGTTATACAAAGGACTCATACTGTGTCTTTGCAGCATGACTTAATGGAAGGAGTACCATATCTGGCCCTGAGAGATCTGGGTTAAAACCACACTTAGATGTGACCCAAAGCACTTCAGCTTTCTATCCCCCGGTTTCCTCATCTATAAGACAGGGGTTTTAATACTATTTGTGCAACGCACTTTATAAGTCATAATGGGAAGGTGCTTTGTAAACCTTAAATCCCTATAAAAACACAATCCTTTTTTTTGGTTAGTTTCTTTTGTTAGTCAATGTTGACCTTGGGTTGATAGGTAAGTGGGTCACTCTTAGCACCCTCTACCCCATTTTGTCCAAGTCCAATAAGTCTCAGAGAAATGAGAGAGTAATCTTTCATTTGTCTTTGTTTCATGGTTTGTTATGATCAAAAAGTTCAACACCTATTGACCAATTTACTGATAATAAGCCTTTCCATATATGCAAGTCTACTTGAGGAGCTTAATGTAAGCCCTGGAAGGTAAGCAACCCATCTCCACTGGTTGGTCTCCATATTCAAGTAAATGATATAGCATGTTGACCAGAAAGAGTGTTAAATCACGTTTGTTCCATGTCTAGAAAAAGGGGAGGGGTGTTTGGAACCAAAAGATGTGGAAAGTTGGCCGGTATCCCATTTGCTTAGCAATGATTCTTTTGTCTTTCTGATCCTACTAGTGACTGTCCTGTCACAAGTGCCAATGCCTGGGCTGTTCCTCATCTGAGACTGCCTGAAGCTCTCTGGGCATGGGGGCAACTTGAGGTTGGCCGATTTAGGAGAGGCTAAGAAGAATAGGGAGAGTGGAATCCTTAGCACTGACTTGAACCTCCTTTCAGCTTATCTGTGCTAACAGACAACAAAAGGGGACTTCAGTTGGTTTTTAGATAGAAGACAATTTGCAAACAGAATCATTACACTTAAAGAACTAAGGGTTTTAATGCCTCCAAGAAGGAAAGCAGCAGCATCTAGGTGGAAATACTGATGTCAAGCCGAGAGAATAAAAGGGGGTATTCAGGACAGAGAGACAGGGGCTTAGTTTATGGAGGATAAAATTTGATCCTGGGAACCTTTAGTCCTCACAAGCTCTGAACACTGGTGCCATATGCCCATTAGCATCACTGGGACAGGCGATATATTTATTTGCAAATATTTATCCAAAGTATCTGACACACTTCTCTATTTATTCCAGGTGCTCAGTTACACCTTTTTAAGTGATTGATTTAGGAAAAATTGCCTACCTTATTAGCTAGAAATGAGTAGACATAAATCCCAAGTTTAGAAAAATATTGATAATTGAGTTGTTATACTGCTCCTGATAATGATAATTTATCATTAAAAATATAACATATAATAATATATATTATATAATAATATTAAATATAATATAACATAATATAATGTAATAAATAATAGCAGCATTTATACAGTACTTTGAGGTTTACAAAGTGCTTTACAAATATCACTTAGTATTTGATTTTCACAACAGCCCTGAAAAGTAGCCACTATTAATATACCCATTTTACAGATGAGAAAACAGAAGCAGGCAAAGGGTAAGTGACTTGCCCAGGGTCACACAGCCACAAAGTACCTGAAGCTGGATTTAAAGTCAGATCTTTCTGACTCTAGATCCAGTTCTCTATCCCCTTTACCACCTTTCTTCTTCCTAAAACCCTAACCCCTTTATATCCAGCCAATTGCCAAGTAGTATCTATTTTAGCTCCATAACATCCCATATTTCTCTCCTTACTACTACTATAAACGGTTAGTTTATACCATTATGTAGACAATGACCTCCTAATTCATCTTTCTACTTCTGGTTTCCTTCTCCAAATCTACTCTCCACGAAGCTGCCAAAACAATATTCTCAAAGCTCACGTCATTTTCTTGCTCAAGAGGTTTCAATGGCTCTCTATTATATATAAGATCAAATACAAATTCCTCAGCAAGGTACCCAAAGCCAACCCCCATCTAGCTTATCCCAAATTTTCTAGCCATATCTCATACATCACACACTTCTGTTTTAGCAATCTGATATGCTGTCACCTGCACGGGCTGGCCCTGATGATTATGGCCCTTCATTCTCATCTCTGCCTCTTATAGTCCTTGAAGGTTTAACTATGGGGTCATCTCTTGTGTGACGCCTTCTCTGAGGCCGGCAGTTGCTAGTGTCCTCTACAGTCAGATGATCTTTAACTCCACCTAAGCATGTGCTTCTTATGTATTTAGGGAAGGCATTTCACCTTTGTAGGTGTCAGCTTCCTTGCTGTGAAATGAGGGTGTTCGACTCAATAGCCTCCAATCCAGCTTTAGAACTATGATCCTCCATTGAGGAGGGTCTCAGCAAATTTATTTTGTGTATATGGTGAATTTCTCCCACTCCAAGCAGAAGGTAAGATCCCCAAGAACAAGGACTTATTTTTTGTTCATTTGTTTGGTTTTGGGCTTTGCCTACCTAGGACCTTGCACAATGATTGCCTAGCACGTGGTAGACATTCAATATATATTATTTGTCTCTCCTTTTATCTCTTTCCACCAAGGCTTAATCACATAGAAAATATTTATCCTCAAATATCCTAAGAGGCAGTTATGCTTACAAATTATAACATATCCCTTGATATGATCCCCCTTGAAAAGTGTCCTAAACAACATAGGTTGTGATTTCCACTATCTCTCAGAAGAGCTGGTTACTGTAAAAGCAGCTTTTTTCCAGCAGCTGAATTCCTTCTTTCTATCTGTAAGGTTGAGCAGTCTGCTATTTCTCCCCAAGTCAATATACACTCATTCAGCATTAGCTTTGGTGCTCACTCAGGAGGCATCCATCACCTGCTGTGAATGAAACACATCTCACAGGCTTGTACTGATTTCTGTCCAACATAGAGGTCCTGGCGGCAAATCGTCTGGTCTTTGCACCATTCACTATTGGTTTTTTCTGATCTTGCATATCTTTGTTGTCAAGGGAGAGAGAGGTTAGAGACCTCATTGTATTTTCCAAGATAACAAGCTCTAGAGAGAAAAATATGTCCATGGGCAGAGTTGGAGAGGTGGGGACAATACTATAGAAACGAGAAATAAACCCCCTGCCTCCTGCAAGAGAGGAAGGTTCAATCTTGAAATCAGACAAGCTATTTGAAATGCCCAGCAGAAAGCCAAGCTGATCCAAAGGGGAGAGAAATTTTAGACGTAGTAAGGATAACCTCATTAAAAAGAAAGCTATGTTTCTTTCTGAAAGTATGATTTGGTTACATTCCACTTTCCATGTCAATACTGTTTTCTATGTCTTTATGCATTTGTCATATGAACTATTTTAACATAAAATAAAAAAGACAAAAATGATTTCAAGGAAATTACTATTTCTCCCTCTTCTCTTCTTCCATGGGATTATATATTTAGAGCCAGAAGGGACCTTAAAAGTCTGATGGTTAAACCTTTTCATGTTATCAAGGAGGAGAATGAAGCCCCAAATAGTTGTGACTTCCTAAGGTCACACAGGTTATTATGTGACAAACATCCAAACCCAGGTCTTCTGATGTGATATAATGAGCTCTGTTGTCTAGTTGTGCTTCTTTTATTCCTGCTAAAACTAATTATTTAATTGAAGAGGGAAGATTAGTGTTGGGTTCCCGGTCCCAACTCCGGCCACGTCTTACCTTATACCCAGTCTTCAGACGTCTCCGGCTTCTTGTCTCCAAGAGGAACTTACCCCCACAGAACACCCAGGACACCGAAAGTGTGATGCGAAGCTGTTTATTCCGTTATAGCTTAACAGCACCACAAGCAAGCACAGGAACAGGCACAGGAACTAGCTCACTTCCAGGTGGAACTGGAACTAACTGAACTCCCCCACTTCCAGGCGGAACTGGAACTAAGCAGGAACTAACTCACTTCCTCTATCTCCCCAATTTATAAGCCTTGCGGGGCCAATCATGTTCTTTCCCGAGTACATTGTATGAGACCAAGGAGCAACGTCCTTCCCGGAAGTCCTCTACGCACTGCCACGCAGAGTATCACTCTCGGGTCACTGCGCCCGAAACTCCCTTATCCCTGGTTGGTTAACCCCCAGGCAAAGCTGCCCCAACAGCGTCCCTCAGAAAGCCATGTGCACCCCCTCCAGCTGCTCCCTTGTCATCTGTCATGTGGGAGCCAATCGTGCACTCTCCCAAGTGCAGGGCAAAGTAGTATGTGTTAAGAGGAGTCCGTGTTTATGGGGCACGCTCAGTACCATGTCGGCCTTTCCCAACCCAGCAGTCGGCCCCCATGGCCCTGCGCTCAATGCCATGTCGGCCTTTACACCCGGCAGAGTCAGCCTCCATATCTCCAAGCCCCTGCCTCTCAGAGGTCACGTGCACTCCCTCTGACATCTTGTGACTGCCGCAGCGTCTCTCACACACGCGCACGCGCGGCTCTAACAGACTAGGCTTCTGATCTCCAGTCCCACAATCCTATTTGCTGGATATCCACCTGAGTGTACCACAGATAACTCAGACTCAACATGTCCACATGTTCAAATCAGAAAGCGTCACCTTTCTTCTTAAATTCACCCCCACTCCAACAACTTTCCTATTTCTGCTAAGAGCACCTTCAGTCACCTGGATTTGCAATCTTGGGATCACCCTTGATTCTTCATGCTCTCCCCATGACTCCCCCCAATCCAATCACTTTTCCAAGTCTTCTCAGTTCTATCTTCATAACATCTCACACACCCATCCCTTCTCTTCATCCACACTACAATCATCCTGTTCATTGCCCACCTGGGATCCTGAAGAAAGCCCTCAATTGATTTCCTGGGGGTCAGTTTCTCCCCCTCAAAACCTTCCATATAATGGCCAAATAGACTTTCCTAAACATAGGTCAGACCCTGTCACTTCTCTGCTCAGGAAGCTCCAGTGTCTACTCATTTCCTGTACAATGATACAAACTATTGGCTTAACACTCATAAGCATTCATAAGCTTGCTCCAATGTGTCTTTCTAGGTTGATTCTATATTATTCCCTGTTATGTAAGCCACATTTCATTTAAGCCGACCAACTGGCTGTTCTTATACATAAGGCTCCATATCCTACAGTTATACTTTTGCCAAAGCTCTTCTCCATGTCTGGGATGCTTTCCCTCTTCATCCCTTGGGACAGCTCCTTTCCCAGCTCATCTCAAGGGCCAGCTCCTTCAACAGGCCTTAGCTCATTCCTCCAGTGCTTTGTTCCCCCTCCAAAATAGTCATATCTACTTGTACACATCCTTTCTCTGCTCATCTGTGAACACATTATAACCTCTTCCCCTCCCATAGTACATACTCTCCAGAACAGCCAAGATTGTCTATGCCTAACTCCCGGCCTGGTGCTTCATACACAACAAATACTTAACAAAAACTTGTTGATTTATTGATTTAAAACTCATGCAAAAGAGCTTGGCAATGTAATGGCATGTGATACAGCCTCAAAACCAGGGAGACCCATGTTCTAGTTCTATCTCTGATACATACTGGCTGGGTGACTCTACGCAAGTCATTTAACCTCTCAATGCTCTTGGGAATTAATCCATCAATAAAGATGTTTTGTGTACTTACCACATGCCAGGCATTGGGCCAGGTGCTAGGGATACAGAAAGAGACAAATGACAATCCCTGCCCAAGGAGCTTATAATCTAATAGGGGAGAGAATATGCGAACAAATGTATACAGTGCAAGGTATGTATAGGATAAATAAGAAATAATTAATGGAAGGAAAGCACTAAAATTAAGAAGGGTTGGGGAGAAGGGATTTTAGCTGGGACTCAAAGGAAGCCATGGAGGTCAGCAGGCAGATCAGAGGAGGGAGAGCATTCCAGACATGTGAGATAGCCAAAGAAAAGTCCAGAGCCGAGAGATGGCCTTTCTTGTTCATAGAAGAGCCAGGTGGCCAGTGTCACTGGAACAAAGAGTACATGTTGGGAAATGAGATGTAAGAGGACTAGTCGGGGGGGAGGGTTGGGTTATGAAGGCATTTAAACGCCAAACAGAGCATGTTGTATTTGATCCTGGAGGCTATAAGGAGCCACATGAGTTTATTGATTAGGGGAGTGACATGATCAAACCTGTGTGTTAGGAAAATCACTTTAGTGGCTAAAATAGACTGGAGTAGGGGTAAAAAAAAAAACTCTTGAAGTAGGCAGATCTGCCACGAGGCTATTGCAACAATCCAGGCATGAGGTGATGAGGTCCTATATTGGATTGTGTGTAGTATCAGAGAAGAGAAGGGAGCGTATTTGAGAGATATTGCAATGGTGAAATCAGCCCTTGGCAACATCTTGGATATAGGATGCAAGAGATAGAAAGGAAACCAGTATGACTCCTAGGTTGCAAGACTGAGGGGCTGGGAAGATGATGTTGTCCCCTAGAGTCATCTGTGGAAACTAGGGGTGGGGCATTAGGGGGAAAGATCATGAGCTCCATTTTGGACATCCTGAGTCTAAGATGTCTACTAGACGTCCCATTTGAGATGTCTGAAAGGCACTTAGAGGTGCAAGATAGGAGGCATCAGCAGAGAGATTAGGGTAGGACAGGTAGATTTGAGAATCATCAGCATAGAGATAGTCGTAAATCCATGGGCACTGATAAGTTCATCAAGTAAAGTAGTTTAGAGAGAGAAGAGAAGAGCTCCCAGACAGAAGGGTTATAGAAAAGTGCTGATCTGAACCGATAGAGGGAGTTTCCTCCACTAAGGAATTCACAGGCTCAGTCACTATCCTTATCCCTGTCTTTATCTCAGGTTTGGATTCATTAAGTTCTACGTTGTATAAAGCTGGAGAGTGTCCAGAGGAGGACAACTCATATGGGGAAGAGCCTTGAGGCCCTGACATAGGAGGATTGGTTAAAGGGAATGGACATGATTAGCATGGAGAAAAGAAGACTCAGGGAATAGTTGTCTCAGAGCTTGGCATATGAAGGACGGACTAAGCTTGTTCTATTTGGAGCCTGTAGGCAGAACCAGATACAATCCACGGAAGTTCTAAAGAGGTAAATTCAGCCTCAATGTCAGGGAAAAACAAAACAAAACTTAGTAACCCGTGTTGTTGTTCAGTCATGTCTGACTCTTTGTGGCCCCTTTTGGGGTTTTCTTGGCAAAGATACAGGAGTGGTTTGACATTTCTTCCTCCAACTCATTCAACAGATGAGGAAACTGAGTCAAACAAGGTGAAGTGACTTGCCCAGGGTCATCCAGCTAGTAAGTGTCTGAGGCCATATTTGAACTCAGGACTCCAGGCCCAGCACTTTATCCACTGGTGCCACCCAGGTGCCATTGGTACCTTTAGAGCTATCCAAGAATGGAATGAATTGCTTAACAAAGTGATAGGTTTCCCCTCCTTAGTGGTGATCAAGCAGAGGGTGAATGACCATTTTTCAAGGACAGGGATCACTTTCATGTATGGATTAAATCAGGTGGTAACTGACGTCTCTTTCAGTTTTCAAGTCTGTGATTCTGAAATTCGAGGCTGCTTAGGTTTTTAGGGTGACCTTTCATATCAAGAAAATTTAGGATGAGTCCAACATATCTTTACAAACTACATAGCCCTTAGTGATCTTTGCTGTTTATAAAATATGCAGATTTGCTATATCGTTGGATCCAATTACCTCATAGAATACAACACATCTTCTTTTAGACATCCTCTGGAGATAATTTGGACATAATGAAGATCTATAGTAATCAGATAATTACTATCGATTACTCTTTAGACATCTTGATGGGGTAATTAGACCATACTGGAAAGAAGCTAGAACTGATTGATTGGCACAGCCATAATCTAAAAGATTTCTAATTATGTTTCTTTTCTTCTAATGGCTTATAAACAAACATCGTTTTAGCTTTCGAATTTGTCAGGTGCCAGGTTCATTGGGAACATCAGCTTTCTCTTTTATGCTAACTAGACAATGCACATGATCAACATATGCTTGTTATACATCACTGCTGAAGCAAAAGCAACTTCAATTATTTCTGGCTTTTCTTTGCCTCCCTCCTCTGTCAGGATGAAATGTGTGGCTCAGGGTTCTCTGGGTGAGTGAGAACTGCATCGGTATTTGTTATTGCGGGATGTTCTTACTCATCTGGTTTGCAGAGGATACGTAGAGTATGTTAAGCTAAGGCATGAACAGCATAAGTTATGCAATATGTTTCAGTAAAGAGGGTTTTTCATGCCTGTGTGTCTAGGGGAGGACCAGTGTGAGAGCTTCATAGGGAACCACAGGTAATAGCATCACTAAGCAGCGGCCAATAATTAAAGGCAAATATTTTCTGCACCTCTGAGCAATAGGGAATTTACATTCCCTGTGAAATAGGGGATTTCCATCTCTCATTTACCATTAGACATGAATGAAAAGAGCTCTTCTTTTTCATCCCTTTATTTCCTACCCAGTATTGGATTTTTATTTTCTTAGTAATAGATTTTAGTCAGAAGACCGGTTGAACCAAATGATTGTTTCTTGCTTTTCATCATTTAAGAGGCAGCTTGAAATGAAGCCCTGGTATGCCTAATCAATTAAACTTGCTAGCCGAGTCTTTACTGAACTAAGCCCTTATGGATTAGAGTTCATTAAACAAATATTAAGGCTGATATACTTCTGAATTGGAGCATTGCTTACATTCTAGCCTTGTTTAGATGCCACAATTGGTATGTCATGTTGAGCTGGTTGCACCTTGCAGAAATCCTCCCTTGAGACTGAAAGCACATTATCTGCTTAGTGTGAGCATCAGTCGCTTGCAAATGCTTTTCATCCCCCAGTTCCCTGTATCTTATTTCCTAAGTGCAACAGCAAAGAAAGGCTAAAGGAGACACATCACACCATAGTATAGTAATGTAGAGAAAAGAACATCCAATTAGCAATCACAAGCCATTCTTGTGACAATTACTACTGATGTAACCTCCCTCCTTTTCCCTCTTCCTTTCATCTTCCCTTCCTCTCCTTCCTTCTTTGCTTCCTCCACTTTCTTCCATCCCTCCCTCCTTTTTCTTCCTTACTTTTTCCTTCTTTCCTCCATTCTACCCTTCTTCTCTCCTTCTTTCCCTCCCTCCTTTTCCTCCTTTCCTTCCTTTTTTCTTTCTTCCTATTTCCCTCCATCATTTTCTTCCTTCCTTCCTTCCCTCTTCTTTCTTTACTTCCTTTTTTCCTTCCTGCCTTTTTTCCTACTTTCCTTCATTCTACCCTTCCTCTCTCCTTTCCTTCCTTCTTTCCTTCCTTCCTTCCTTCCTTCCTTCCTTCCTTCCTTCCTTCCTTCCTCCTTGGGGATATCTTGCCCAACTGGATGTACAGAAGCCACTCATGGGCCAATCCCACTGCTGATCAACACAAGAACTTTGTCCTGCTATTTCTGCCCTGAGTTGTTTTGCCCCTTCTTCAGGAGCTTAGCGCGGCCCCTTCCAGCCTACTCCCAAAAGTTCACCATATTGATACCAGACTTACTGCAGCTTTAGCTCTGCTGCCACTTAAGAACTCCTAAGAACAGCCAATCCACTCACCTCAACCCCCTTAGCAGGAACCACTGGTGTGGGCCCTACTCAGGGGAAGTTTTCTTTTATTCTTCTGAAAATGTCTCATGAATCTCTTCCAATAAGTTTGAGAGACCGTAGTATACACAGCATGTGCCCCAGTGTTGTTTCAGTCTAATATAAAACTTTGCATATCCAAAAAGTTGGATGCTAAGAATTTTCTTTTAAATTTACCTTCCTCATTAACTAAGTACTAACTCAAAACCCACTTTTCCTTTCACTTTAAGAGAATGGACCATGTCTTGTTTATTATTACATCTTCAAATCATAGCATAATGTTGATATTGATCTGAATAAATAAATTAATGAATGCCTAAAACCTTTCTATAATGTGTCAGATATTCTTGTCTTAGTAAGTAGACTAATCACAACTCAGCTAAATCAGTCTTTGATGGTTGATAATATTGAAATACCTCAGTATCATCATTATAAACTTCAACTTCCTATAAAACTTACTGAATTTTCTCCAAACATATGGAGAGGGAGTTTTTATTGGCCAAAATATAATAGCAAATTTGCTTTTTTTTCTGTATTCCCCTTTGGCCAGTGAAAAACCTCAGTCTTCCTACACACACACACACACACACACACACACACACACACACACACACACAAAATTAGGAATTAGATGGAACGTGTACTTTCCTTAGGATATACTCTCAAATCTGCTTAAATTTACTTAAACTTACTTAAATTAAGTAACAACATTTATTTTTGAGCTTTTGTTTAAATCCCTGGTATGGGTTATTATTATTTTTTTGGCTTTTTTCTAAAAAAAAAAGCTGGAAGGGACATGGAGTGTGAAGAATCTATTGGCTGAGGGAGGGCTCTGGTCATAGGGCCTAAATGCTCGAGACTTTGCTGTATTCAAATAAACTCCATAACTTCAGGTGACCTTGAGGGAGTCCACTGTTCTTGCATTCTTCTTCTGTAGCAGTGATAGAAGTTAAGGACTCCTGAAGAGATGGAAATATGATCCAATCTCAAAGCTTCTTCTCTACAGAAACTAGCTGACTGTTCATGATGGTAACCTCAATTCTATTTGATCCCAGATTTGGTAGCATTAAGGAATCCACTCGTTTGATGAGAATTGACATGATGCTGACTTTTTTTTTCTCATCTTTGTTTCATTTTAGGAAGTTCTGCAACTAGAGAGACAGATGGGAGGGCAGCTCCTGGAAGAACCCAAGACTCTCCATTTTAAAGGCAGCACCCATAACCTGCGTTTGTCAATTCATGACATAGCCCATTCCCTCTGGAAGAGTAAACTGATTGCCAAGTACCAGGTGAGAGTCCCAAGCAAAAGTGAAGGTGTCAGGACTTGAAAGTGTGAAAAAGTGCAATATCAGAGCCTAGAACTGTATCCCTGCTCCCTCCTCCCCACACCCCATTCCACATTAATCTCTAGGGAGAACACATCTCTGGGAGTTTTGGAGGCTGATTAGGATTTTCAAATTCAAGCTCAAAATGGTGGAAAAATAAAAATTTTCTATGTTTTTAAGAAGAGAGGGAATCTATCGTCCTAACAAGTTTCCCCAGAAATAATTGTAGTGGGTCAACAAATACAGTCTCCAAATGTATTTAATGGGAGGGGGGTGAGGAGGAGGAGGGAGGAAGTACTGTTTATCTTTAAATTGGATGGATTTCAAGCAAGAATGGTCTCTCCATATGATCCAGATTAGACTTCAGTATTGCTAGTTTTGTGATTTCACCTTGAAAGTTGAGAAGGAACCTCAGCATAGAAATTAAAATTGAAGGTTTTTTTTTTAAACCACTATGGGTTAAAGTCAATAAAATAATAGGTTTTAGACTTCTGGATCCCAACCTTATACCATTCATCCTGTGGGTTCTCAGAGGAATTCCCTTCTTACTGAATCAGTTAGACTTCAATAAGCCACAGCACAAACATCCTGATAGCTACAGAAAGTTCAATGAGTTATCATGTGAATTGTATGTGTATGCAAGCCAAAGACCTAGTATTTGCTTATTAATATCAGCCAATGTACATATTTCACTCTAAGGAGATGAAGGGAATTATTTCCTTTTACATTCCTGCCTATATATCTCTATCTATCTATCTATCTATCTATCTATCTAGATATGTGTGTGCATTGTGTGTATATTTCTATACATATATCTATGTGTATATATGTGTGTGTGTATATAAGTACATATCTAATTAGATCTATGTGTATTATATATTTGTATATACATACGTGTATGTATGTATACAAATATACATGTATATAAACATGCATATATACTTATGTATATGTATATACACAAAATCACCAGTAGTCAGTCACCTGTACATTTCTGGATCATTTGCATACTTGAAATAATGACAAATACAATGGGAGAAAGCTTTCATATACTGCATTTTTGCTATTTAATCTGCCTAAATATCAACGTGTTCTTTTTAAAAAAATCTTTCTCATTGAACTACCATCCTTTCTCCTGTCATCTCAGTTCTCCTGAGACATCTTACCCGACATCCAGCACAATGAAATCCAGCAGGTCCCTCCCTTAGACTTAGGCCAATGTCCTATTTCATTGAATAAGAAACACTGGACTAGATCTACAATTTCATCAGTGTAGGGAACCTCTGAAAAGGAATTTTACTCTCTATCCATGGATATCAGGTCTGTGATTTTAGTCTAAAAGATACTACAATTCTTTAAATCAGTCCAACATGTCACTTCCTAGAGAAATGACAAGGTATTTTCCTAACAGCAACTTAAATGTTGTGGGTTTTTTTTTTTATTAGGGCCTACTTATTTTTGTAGGAAAAGTCCTGTTCTGGGGCCTTGTCAATAATATTATTAGTGGTACCTTTTGATGTAAGGTCATAGTGAGTTTTTATTAAGCACTTATCATATGAGAGATGAAGATATATATGTATGAAAGAATATTAAAATATATGTATATGTGTATGTATATATGTGTGTATATATATATATATGTATGTGTGTATGTACATGTATACGGATATGGATGATAGAGAATTAGTCTCAAAGCCAGAAGTTGTTTCAATTCCTTTCTCTGACACATCCTGGCTATATGAGTATAAGCAATACTACAACATATGGAGAAGGTGTTGACCTGCATTAGCAGAAGGAGCTTCCTCCTTCAGGAGCTAAATGAGGAAATAAACACACATCTTGTCTCTATCTACCTCCTCCCCCCCTGTAAGCACACTTCCCCCTTCCCATCATATCAAAATGTCTTTTAACAAACAATATCTTCCAGCTCTATAGAAATGTAAGTTGCTTTATCATTATTAAGTTATTTCTTGATGGATTTTTTGAAACAATTTCCTTTTGTTAGCTTCTGGGAACTTTCATTTCATTTCATCTCATTTGTTTGTCCCATAGGAAATTCCTTTTTATCATATCTGGAGCGGTTGTCAAAGAAATCTCCATTGTACCTTCACCTTGGAAAGATTCAGCCTGACCACAGTGGAGTTAGTTTGTAAGCTCTGCGTGCGGCAGGTAGAGGGAGAAGGCCAGATCTTCCAGCTCTCCTGTACAGTGTCAGAGGTAAACAGGGAAATCGCCACCTCTCACTATAATCCACAGGAGAGAAAGGGGCAGGCTGGAGAGAAGGGATCATCTCTCTGCCTCAGCTGATGCGATATATATGTTCCTTAAAAGGTAGATATGTCAAATCTTTGCAAATAGATACATATTTTAAATATACTGGGGAAGTTAAATTATTTAAAGAAATCCTGTGATAGATCTTTGTACAACAAAGCCTACAAGTGAGAAATACCTGTGGGAATATTCTACACACACACACACACACACACACACACACACACACACACTCACACACACTCACACACACTTACACACACAGTACGTGTATGTATGTATATGTGAAATATAACTTGCTATGCTGACACTCCCCATAATTACCATCTTTTTCTCCTCACTGGCTTTTCCATACTTTCCCCCTTAGTGTTGAGTAGAAAGAGCTCTGTGAGCTTCTCCCTGACTCTTTTTTTTTTTTTAAAGCAATTGGGGTTAAGTAACTTGCTCAAGGTTACACGGCCAGGTGTTTCTGGGTGGGTGCTAAGTGTCTGAGCCCGGATTCGATCCCCAGGTCATCCTGACACTGGGGCCTGTGCTCTTACTCGCTGTGCTACCTGGCCGCCCCCTCCTTGACTCTTTCATACTCCTCTCCCTCCTTAAAAGTGAAGGAAAATGCAAGCTTCATTGGGGACTCTTCTTACTCCCGCTCACATGTCCATAAATGGACAGCAGGCACTTGTGTCTCTTCTCCTCTGGGGATGGGGCGTGCCAATGATAGATATAAAATCTATGCATGGTTTTTCTTGTGTGCATCATCTCAGGTTTTCTTTACTGACATCTTCCCACACTTTGCTTGGCATTTTGTTGATTTACCTTGAATAAAGAATATTTCTCCGTACCCAACAAAGCTTCCTTTATGAGAAGGAAGAAAATGAGGAGAGAATTGCCTCGTTTTAACTCGGTTCCTAAAACCATAGTTCAAAACGGTGTAATCTTTAGAGAAACAAAAATGACCAGCAGTAGATTCTGCACTTCAAACTTTGGGGGTTTTAGAGACTTCATGTCTACACCACTAGCTGAGCCTGTGATCGCCACATGAGACAATTTCAGGAGTGCTACACAGCCAAGTGAAGACACAACCTAGGTTTCTCTGCCCTACACACAGTGACAAATGACACATCAGTTTGCTCATCCTGTCTTCCTCTCTATCCCACATTTAGAGGCTTATCTCCCTTTCCCATATCCCATTGAGGTACAGTCATCTTTTCCTTGTGGAGTTCCATGAGCCTTTTGACTCATAAACCACTTTAGTCACAGCCCCCAGTGACATTCATAAGGAATGATCTTGGTGTCACAATGCCATAGCAACCGCCGAGGCCTTCCGTTGCACAAGCCATATCTCTGAGGCACACAGTATCACCCTGCTGACTTTGGATGGTGTTTTCACTCTTTGGGCCCAGCAGGTCTGCAAAGTTCAATAACCACCCAGCTCCAATGACAACAAAAGCTGCATAATTTCGGAGGGGGAGGAGGGTCATCCTTTTGATGCAAGCTTTCTGTTAGGGGTGCTCATTTGCTGCCAGATGAAAAGGTGGATCAGATGCAGCAACAAATGAAAGGCCTTCAGCCCTCCCCCTCATCACCCTCTCTGCCACCTCTTCACAGAGAAAAGGCAGCTTTGACTAGCAGAGTCATAACTTAAGAATTATCTTTCTTGCTTTAGCATATAAAGACCACTATTTCTTTTGCAAAAGTGACACAGACTTCCCTCCAGATACAGCAGCTGTTCAGAAATGCAAGTGACTTTTTATCCAAGGGAAGTGGACAAACACATTTAAAGGAAGGGGGGGGAAGGCCAGGCTCTGGATGGCTCAGGGGGATTATATGGGGCACTGCTTTTTGCTTCTGGGTCAGTGGTTTGAATCTAGCCATTGTATGAGTTATTTGAATGCAATCTGGGGAGACTAGATGATGAAGCTATGATGTCAAATCCTGATAAACAACTGACTTTTAGGATTTCCAAAGTCCCAATGCTGATGGGAGCTCCTAAGAATGTGTTTAAAGCATACGCATGCAATAAACACTAGGCAAATGGAGGGTAACTGTGCACACCCATTTTTCTTCTAAATAGGACTCTTTTCCAGCATCACACAAATAGTTGGCAGGTGGAATGAACACAAAATTCCAAAGCCAAGATTCCCAGCATAGTGCTGTCATTACTGTAGTTCATATACAAATAAAGGGATCTTAGCAATCACCTAGCTCATTTTTAAAAGTGAATCCTGAGATGCTTTACCAAAAAAAAATAAGTGATTCCAATCTTGGGACAATTCATTTGGCCCAGTAAAATCAAAATGAGTTGTGAAGGGGGTTCCCTGAATAAGGACTGTGAGAAAATCCCTTGGCCTACATGTTTACTTATCTGTAAAAGGCCACAAGTTATTCACCTGTAAAAGGAGAGGGTTGAACAAGATGACCTCCAAAATTCCTTCTAATTTTAGACCTATCATCCTTTGAACAATATTGTTCTCTAACCATGATCAGTAGACATGGGTCAGGGATCCATCCCCCATAGCATCTCACCATGAAACGGGGACCGCCCTGGCATCTCCTTCTGACCTTTTTGTAGAAAAGCCATGCCTCTCCATCCTCAGCAACAAAATCTGGCCTTTGCAAGCAGAACAGCAGCTACTTTGATGGTTAAGCTATGCTGTCTATAGGAAGTGCCCTAGAATGTCCAGACAGGAAGGCACTGTCACCTGTTGCCTCCATGTGTCTTCTTCAATCGTGTTGACAGAAAAAAAAATCAGGGAGGCAATAGAAATAGAAAATGGGTATCTTTTATGACTGGAGCTGGAGTCAGGAAAGAAGCCAATCATGCTGTTCTCCTGTGGAGCCATTCTGTGCACCAGAGGAGAACGATGAATTTGAAAGTCCGTAAAATAAAATCCCACTCCACAACTGCCCATTTGCTATTAACTAGTTTATAGAGCTGAGTCAGGACCATCCTGTAGTGAACAGACAATTATATCACATGGACAATGAACTATGGAGACTGAACACACATAATATAATCAAATATAACTCACAACAAGCATAACTTTATACCCATTTGATGACATGTATTGTCACTATTTTGCTGCAAGGTAATTAGACCATTTGGCAGGTCACTCACAAAAAGGAATGCAATTAACATTTTATACAGTCAAACCGATGTTTTTATTTTCCTGTTTCGGTTTTATTAGTTCAGTATCATTATCCCCAGTTTTTCCTGATAAAACTTAATTACACACATGTCCATCCTACATTACAAAATTCCAAAGGATCATATATCCAGAGCTAGAAAGAGCCTGAGGGGTCATCTAGGTCAATTACCTATTTTTTACAGATGAGAAAAATGAGGTTCAGATGGGGGCAGTGATTTGCCCAAGCCCAAATACATGGAACAAGTGGCCATGCTGGGATTTGTGCCAAAAGTCTTAGACTTTAGATTGGGGCTCTTTCTACTGAACCACACTGCCTCGGGACCTTACTACCATGCAGCTGGAAGGTCTAGCCCCCTACTCCACAGGCCAAGGATTTGTATGCTCTTCCCATGAACTACAAGCCCTCATCCGTGTTCCTCACCCCTTCATCTTCTTGGCACATAGACTTTAGCTTATCTCTGCCCCTGGTCTCTCATTCATTGGAGGACTTGAGACAGTAGAAACTATAAAAATGTTAAATAGTGGGATCATTCTACCCTAAAGGAAAATGACACGATTGCTGTGTTGAGAAAAACCCTAGACAAGGAATTAGAAAAGGGCCCAGTGAGAATGGAGAAAAGAAAGGAGAGAGGAGAGCTAAGTTAGGGCCAAGGGAAAGAAAGGGAAGGGTTCTGCCCATCTCTTCTGACCCAGGCCCCCAGGAACTCCAGAAATGACTTAAAACAGGTTTAAGAGCCAGAGCCAACCTTAGACATAATATGATTTCAAAGAAAATTTTAAAAAATTATTATTATATTTATTTGCATTTCTATGGTGTTTTAAGAGTTAAAAGCCCTTTTCTTTACCACCAACCTGTGAGGGAGGGAGGGAGGGTTCTCATTTTACGGATGCAGAAAGATGTATCAACATCCCTAGTGTGGTCCAGTGAAACCATGCTGGAGCCAGCTCTCCCCTGCTACCACCCCCTACTACCATGTTTGATATTGCCTAAGATACCTTTACTAAGAGACAAGACTTGTGTTAATAAAAGCATAACTAACTTCTTTTATGCATGTACAGTTAGGAAGCCCTGGGTTTCACCATTGTGCCAATAAGTTGGGTTTATGTTCATCTTAGCAGAACAGTGGTGTCCCAACCAATTCTTGTTGTTACATAGGCATAATTAACTTGATTTCCATAAACCTATAGCAAACAGGTTGTCACTCAATTAATGAGTTAATTTATGAACCAGCAAGGGAGTATAATGTGTTATTTATCCACTAAATGGACACCAGCCAAGTGGTTTCAACAAAGTTTATCCAGCCTTCTCTTTTTCCACATTCTTATGTGGACCTTTCTAAGGACTGCCGTATCTCAACTAACTAAAAGTCCATAGACTATTATACTATCTTCCCTCTTATTTCCTCTCCTTGGGCACAGTGGGTACTAGTTCTGAATGCAGTAGTTATCTAGAGGTGAATGAAATAATGGTCCAATTTGGTGAAAAGTTATAGGAACAATTCTACGGTTAACCTAAACCCTGGCACAGTAGAAGCAGCACTGACCCTTGGGTCAGAGAATCTGGGTGCAAATCCCACCCCAGACACTTACTGCCTGTGTGACTTTGGTCGAATCATTTACTCTCCCTGAGGCTAACTATCCTCAAATGTAAAATGAGTGGATTGAAAGATCTAAGAAATCTCCTGTCTTATATCAACCAAATATTCTATGGAGAGAAAAAAGGGTAAAGAAGAAAACAAAGTGCCTACATCCCTTCCAATCAATTCCAACAAATCCTCTTCAGTCCCTTGGATCAGGGAGGGGTGCAATAAGGGAAGAAATATAGGTGTTATGTGTGTATGTATGTATGCATGTTTGTGTGGTGTGTGTGTGTATGCATATGCATGCTTCCTAAACTCTAACCCTGGACAGACCTATGGGAGAGAAAGGGCAAACCTATGGGCTAGACTAGAGACTATAGAGAGAAAAGTTGGTGTCTGTTCCCAGTTTGTTTCTCCTCCATGTTCCATGATAGCTGGCAGACCCCAAAACTCTGGAATTCCCCTTGGCAGTAATGTTCTCCACAATCCTAGTTGGCAGCTTGCATCTCTGCTGCAGGCCTGGATCTCAACTCTCCTTCCCTCTGCTCTCCATCACCACAGGTGATGGGTGATGCCAGTTCAAGTTGGCAACCCAAGAAGTCCCATTCCCAAAGCCAGCTGTCGCCTGGCCACATGGCAGACAGAAGCTTTAGCCTCCCCTGCAGTGTATTTGTGTCTCTCTGTTCTCGATGCCCAAACTGAATGGTGGACCAGAGGAGGGAGAAATAGGGAAATTTAGTGTGCCTTCATGCCCACATGCGCCCCCTTTGCTCCCTGGTGTCTCAATAATCTGTTCCTCCATCAAGACTACCAGCCCTGCCCCACCTCTCCCACATCTAAAAGAGGTGAAATGTCATTATAGAAATATCTGCTTTAAGGAAAGTTAGAGATAATCTAGCCAATATTACTCTTATTTTGCAAATGATGCAACTGTGGTCCCAGGGGCTGTGATTTGGTCAAATTTATAAGTATAGTAAGCAGCAGAGTTGGGTTTTGAACTAAGATAATCTGACTACAAATATAAGACATTTTCTACCATATCACATAGGAATAACCAATTTGGGAAAAGGTAAATTTTGCCTGTATTTGGGAAGTATGGTCAGAGAACCTAGGTTCTGTACCAAACTATGAAAGCATAAGCCATCTGTAGGAACTAAACAGTGTATTTTCTTATGTCACCAAATCTATTGATTCTGCTGTTTCACTCTATGAAAGAAAGAATTAAAAACAGTATTCACTAGAGAAAAACATCTGACCTTCATTTTCCAGAAAATTTCCCACCACTTCCCTGAATATGGGATCTCATTAATAAATGAGCACTTCATTTGACAGTGCAGATGGCAACCCATTCAGGCCTTCCTTCTTACCCTATGCACCTCTTGTCCACATCTGCCCATAAACCTCTCACTGGTGTGCATATATAGGGTTCCTTTATGTAGATTTCTTCACATTAAATGAGTAGCAGTAAAGGAAACAAGACATATTGCTATCAATTTGTTACTTACCCAACCTCCTTTTCTGTTCATACAACATTATGATGAAATTGCTTATGCTTATTATACTCTATAATCTTTCATCGTAACTTGCATTTGTATTATCTGTGCATTACTCTTTGGGTCCCCTACAATTTTAATTCTTGATAGACTGTGATATTCTATGATTTGTAGTCATATAATATCATTGGAAGACTACCAGTGTTGAACAGACTGGACTTTATCTCACGAAGATGGGCCGGGGTGGTAACTAAAACCACTACACAACTTTCCAAATGCAATCTCCCACATCTAAAGTATCATGATCAGGTCTGGATACCATGTTTTAGGAGGCTTATCAATCAATATATGCTAGCAAGAATCCAAAAGAGGGCCACCAGAGTGGGGAAAGACCTCACATTGCTGTCATAGAAAGATCAGAAGGAACTGAGGATGTTGAACCTAGAGAAGAGAGGATTGGAGTGCAGGGGAGTGGGGAGGAGCCTTCTACTTATTTTTATATACTTAAAAGGATGTAAACTGGAAGAGAGATTAGACTCATTCTCTTGGACACCGGGAGTGTAATTAGGGGTAACAGTGAAGATACAAAGAAACACAAACTTCTTAAGGATTTAAACTCTGCAAAAGGGACACTTCTGGAGGTGGTAGCTTCATCATTGTCCACTACACAGCCCTGCCTTTGGAGATCTTCAAGCTAAACCAGATGGCAGCTCGTCAGAAACAGTTGTAGAGGAAATATGGGTTGCACTAAGTGACCATGAATAGAAGTCCTGAAAAGACCTTTAGGACCTTCCAACTCTGCAGTGCTATGAACAGAACTCTGTTCCATATGCCTGGACTGCTACTTTTTGTTATTTCTTCTAATATCATCTTGATTTTGACCTTTGCCCTAAAAAGTCAATAATCTAACAGCACAAACAGGTGACTGAGAGATAACTCCTGCATTGGTAATCTATCATTTCACTTTCATAAAAAAATATTCAAATTCCATACAAATACTCCATATTCTATACAAAAACTAGTTTGGGCAAAAGGGGAGACACATTAAGTATAAGTTGGGGGCTCTAAATACCCTATAACTAAAGCAGCTTTGGAGGGTCCAGACTGTGCCAAGGCAAATTTGAGTCAGTTTCATGGTCTCGTATATAAGAATAGTGTCATGTATTGGTGTCCTTCACACTTTCAGCCTCTGTTGTTTATCGGATCTGCCTATCCATGAAACTTCAGAGGAAAATTAGAGGACATGAAATGATAGTTGTGTTCTGTGCTGTGTCCATTTCAACCCTTTTTCTGTCTGCTTTCATCATTTCCATAAAGCCTGGAGAGTGAGTAACCATATTGAGGACTATGAATTCTTCTGGATAACTGCAGGGCAAGTAGAGAGATGGCCCTAGAGAGTTACTGATTCTGCAGAGTCCTGAGAATAAAAGCTATTGCCCATAACATCTGGTTGGATATTTATTGGGTGTAAAATTATATATTCATCCAAGGAAAGCATAATACCAAAGACAGATGGTACAGCCACAATCATAAACAATTATTGTAATAAGTACTGGATTTAATAGTCTCTCATTTTACCTTCCAAATAAGTGGAAGAAGTAATGGTCATCTTTAATAAAACTCAAGTACATTGTGCCATCAATAACCATTGCTGTATCAGTTATTGAGACCAGGAAGGATGCCTTACCTTGTTACTAATATTATTAGAACTAGATAGTATAAGGATTGAATACTTTGACTTGCAAGGACCTATGATCTTTTTCCCATTCCTACTCAGGAGTGTGTCAACTACGTCCTTGACCTTTTGTCATAGTTTAGATGCTCAAGAGGAGGTAGATGAGTGGTATAATGGGTAGAGCACTGAACCAGGAGTCAGGAAGATCTGAGTTCTAAAATGTATGATCCTGGGCAAGTCACATAACCTCTCTCAGTCTCAATTTCCTCATATGTAAAATGAGGATAATAATAGGGGATATAGTAAGGATAAATCTTAGCATTCTATATAAATGCTATTTTACAAATAAATGAATTTCATTCATTGATTATGGTGTGCTGGTGATCTTAGATTCTCAGAGGCTATGACAATGGTGCAAACTTTAACAGATTCTATAGGGTAGAAAGGCTTTGAGTAAGAGCTATATAATAAACCCTATATTTGTCTTTTAAAAAATTGTTATTGTAGGGACAGCTAGGAGGTGCAGTGAATAGAGTACCAGCCCTGGAGTCAGGAGGACCTAAGTTCAAATCCAGCCTCAGGCACTTAACACTTACTACTTGTGTGACCTTGGGCAAGTCACTTAACGCCAATTGCCCTGTCTTCCCCCCTCCAAAAAGCAGAGAGAGAGAAAGAGAGAGAGAGAGAGAGAGAGAGAGAGAGAGAGAGAGAGAGAGAGAAGAAGAAATTGTTATTGTTTTGAGTCCTTTATTCTTGAAGAGGACCTTGACATTAGGAAGATGGTGGCGTGATTTGCAAGTGAATTGGATTTAAGTGAGGAAGGGCTATGCAAGGTCACCAGCCTAACTTTCTCCTCTGGAGCCCTCTGGGTCCAGTAGTAAGACATAGATTAGGATGACCCTAAATGCCACCTTCATTCAAGAATTAAGTTAGCTGAGTGTAGAGAGGTTCAACACCACATTGGCCCTCAGCTGATGACTTTTGATTAAAGTATAGAGGAGGTGTGATATGCAGGTAATCAGAGGAATAACCTAGTGAAATGAGATCTTTCAGGAATGAAACATTGACTAATCACAGATTAGTATCATTTTCCTAATATCATTTTCTTAATCTCCTATGTAAGGATTCTGACACATATCAAAATTTTAAAATCCCAGTTGTGTTAGAGCTTTAAAACAAACAAACAAAATCATGAAATGGCCCTTGGCCATAGAATGTGCCAGATTTGGGATCAAGGATCTGGGTACTGTGACCAGGACCAACAATGCTCTGAATATTAGTACAAAAATTAGTTTTCCTCCATGCAGCAAAGTGGCCACTACACAGCACGAGTCTATAACCAGCAAAACAGAGTGTTGGCTAAAGCTTTACAAACGAAGCTCAGATTTGCAAAGTCAACACTAGACCCACTGGCTCCTTCAATTCCCACCACAGGGAATAACTCAGAATGCCCTTGGTAGTGGCTGCTGCTGGTCCAGGTCTGCTCTGAAGGTGTTGGCAGGGAGAGTTTCACAGAACAGCCTTAGCAACACACCATTAACTATGCCCTAGGTTTCTCTGCTGCTGGACATGAATCTCTCTTGTTTTTCCTCCAGCAACTAATGTTGAACACCCAGGAGTTATCCACTTTAAAGTCGATTCAATTGATTTTCTTATATTGCTTTAATAGTTCCCAGACATTTGCTTTTGCCTTCTTGATCCATAAGATGTAATGACTAGATTGTCTCCTGTTTTCTCCTGCAGATGAGAGGCAGAATTTTCACTGATGCTCTTTTGAGGGCTGAATATACTTAAAGGAGGAATGTACGGTTTCACTGGTAGAAACTAGCTTTGTAGGTAGACGACATCTTTATCAATTCATTCATTCTTTTCTGATAGTGGTCTCCTATGTTTTCTGCTTCCCCAAAAAGAAAAAAAATCAGGCTTATTTTAATATCATTTGAATTATATAGGAATCATCTAATCCACCCCACTAACATTGCAGATGAAAAAGCTCAGTTTGAAGAAAGAGAAGTGACTTATTCTCAAGTTACACATATATTCAGTAGCAGGGTCAAAATGTAAATTGATTCCTTCTAGCTCCAAATCCTGTGCTGCTTTTCCTCCAATGTGCTGCCTTCTCATATGGTCCCTATCATTCAATTCAATTCAGAAAACATCACTGAGTGCCTCCTACTTGCCCTAGTATTACAAGCAAATGGGTTTAGTTGATAGAGAGCTGAAAAGACCTGGGGTCAAGTCTCACCTTTGACACAAACTTCTTGGGGGACCCTGGGCAAGTCCCAATCTTGCAATATTCTGGGTAACAATTAGAGATTCTAAATTTCAGGGAAGGTTATGACCTTCATGGGTAGATAGGATTTCCTTTTTCTTTTCTTTTTTTTTTTTGTTTTAAGCAATCGGGGTTAAGTAACTTGTTCAAGGTTACACAGCCAGTTATTTCTGGGTGTGGTGCTAAGTATCTGAGCCCGGATTTGATCCCCAGGTTATCCCAACACTGGAGCCGGTGCTCTTACTCGCTGTGCTACCTGGCTGCCTAAGATGGGATTTTCTTATCTGAAAATCTGCCATACTAAAGAAACCTTAAGTCCAGTACCCCTCCCCAACTCTCCTAAGTGTAAGATACTGAACTAAGTGGCAGGAATAGAGACACAAAGACCAAAACAAAGAAATCTCTGCTCTCAAGCAACTTACATTCTACAGGGCATCTGGGGGTGTTGGGAACACAACTTGTACAAAAGTAAATAAGTCCAGAGTAATCCAAAGTAAATATAAGTGGGAGAAAGTAGAGGAAGGGGAGGACCAAAGAGGTCCCAGGTGGATGTAGGAACTGAAGTGAGCTTGGAAGGAAGCCAGGGATTCTGAGCAGTGGAAGTGGGGAGGGAAAGTGTTCCAGGCAAGGGGAAGCACCTGGGGGAAGGGACAGAAGCAGAAAAGCAAATGTCAAGCATTTCATTCAGCAGCAGCCAAGTTGGGGTACAAGAGGTGACCTATGTTGCCATTTCCCCACTGGTTTTCTCCTTTGCATTAGACATTCTCCAACAGACCCACCCGACTTCTAGAAGTTAAATGGCAGCTCTGTTCTTTCTCAGGGTGCTGTTGTGGCCCTTCCCCTGGAAATCTGACTCTTTAAAAGAGTTACTATTACTCCTTTTCCTGCTCATTCCTGAAGGACCACTTTGCAAAACAGGATTTGAGCTGTTCCAGAGCTTTTTATCTTAGAATCATTTTCTATAAGAACTAATAAATCCACAGACTAGGCAAAGTTATTGCCCAAATGCAGCTATCCCTTCCTGTCACAGGGGTTAAGGGCATGGCACTCCCGTGATCTGGAAGATCTGCAGAAAATTTTTGGCTTTCTCTTCATACCAGAGATGGTATTAAAAGATAAAATATGTTGATGTTATACAATACTTTACATATATTTTATGAATTTATGAGTTTCTAAACTTTTCCCGTGTTGTCTGCTGGCCTTCACGTGTTATCTCTGGTTTCTCAAAATTCTCCCACATTTCCCATTTTATTTCTTATGCCAGCCTGTGATATATTGAAATTGCAATGGGGAAAGTCATGATGTGGAAGGAATAACTGTATTTCTGATGATTTAAGTAGAGGGACTGGATCTGTGATTTCATTGACATAGGGAACTCCCAGTGAGGAAACTCCTTCTACCAAGACAGGCCAGCACTTTCTCTCTGAAATTATAGGCTTAGAGATTAGACTGAAGGACACTGAGAATTTAAGTGATTTACCCACAGTCATAGTCACTATGTGTCAGTGGCGAGATTTGAATGCAAGTCTTAAGCCAATTGCTGACTAAAGAGAATACTTGTGCCTGGGTCTGGAATATGGTAGCCACTTACTAAATAGTAGATGACGGTCATTCATTACTTACTTTCCTGCAGAAAATACATTACATAGGAAAACAGAATTAGAGGCCAAGGTCATCTAGTCCAAATCAATAGTAATTTTCTATGATATCCCTCACAAATAGTCATTCACTTTCTGCTTGAAGATCTCCAATGATTCCAAGCCCACATTGATTCTAATTGTTCAAAATAGTTTCTTACCTTAAGCTTAAATTGACCTTTCAACATTTCATTGCTCCTAATAATTACACCACCACATGACAAACAGCCCTTCTGACATCTGACTCTGGCTATCATGTTCTCACTTCTTACCTCCTATTATTCCTGATAAACTTTCTACTTCCTTCAGCTGATCTTCAGTTAGTCTGGTCTTTAGTCTCCTCTCCATTGTCACTCCTCATACTCTGGAGTCTTTCCAGTTTGCCAATATTATTTCTAAAAGGTGTTGCCTATAACTGAAAACATTCCAGTTGTAGTCTGACCAGGACAAATACATGAAGTTATTCCTTCCCTCCCTGGAAGTTAATATCTCTATTGATATAGATTAATATTAAATTAATTTAATATCCTCTATCACTCCCCCCAAACCAACCAAACTTTTCACAGCCTGTTCTTGTGTGATTTATTTTTGAACCTTAATGTTGAACTTTACATTTACAGTTATTTAATGCATTGATTAAATATTGATTGCCATTTGTTTTCCAAATAACAATGCTGTGTTGTTTTCTCTACTGAAACACAGGAACCTACCGGCATTGACTTTCCTCTGCTGGACCCAGCAAGTACCATTACCACCATCACAGGACCCAATGCTTTCAGTATCCCTCTCCCTATTCGGCAGAAGCTCTGCAGCAGCCTTGATGCCCCACAGACCAGAGGTCATGACTGGAGGATGCTAGCCCACAAACTGAAACTGGACAGGTATGCATAACCATTTAGTCATGCTCAGCAACACCTAGAGAGGAAGAAGCTTTTCAGTAAGACAACAAAGGGTATGTTTTGGCTCACACTTTTCCTTTTCCTTGAAAAGTTCCTCCCCACCCCCCATCTTCTTTGACTGTTGAATCACTACTCATTCTTCAAAGCCTTCCTTTATCAAAAGTTGCCTCTGTGTGTGTCTATGTGTGTGTACGCTCTCTCACCACTTACCACTAACCACTCAGTTTCTCAACCTGCTCACTCAGTCACAAACAAAGAGTGTCATACCCTTTACTTATCTTGTAATCACCTAGAAATATAATAACTCCAAGTTCAAGAATTCCCAAATCCCCTTTTCTGACATTGTTTATTGGCTTTTCATCTGTCTGTCTTCTTCCCTTCACCAAAACCTGCCCTTCACCCACATCGTGATTTTCAATCCCTGAAACCTTAGTTCTCTCCCAGACCATCAACCCCTCCACTAACCTCTGTCTTCTCTCCATCTTGACCCTTTAGTGAACCAGTTCACTCCTAATGCTGTCCCTCTTTGGTCCTTAACCCCCTTCTCATGTAACTGATTGTGCCCTGTCACGTCTTGGCCTTGGATCACTCCCATCATCACTGCCTTCATTGTTATACAAATTTTGTTGAAGGAAGGTGGAGAAAATAACAAAATTGTTCTGATTAAGTCTACTAGAAATACATATTGTACAGCCTCAACTGAGCCTTTCCTCCCATAAAGCAATCCTCCCTTAAACTCATTATCCAATCTCCACAGAAGCTCTTCCAAACCTTTTCTGTTGTTATTGTTCTTCTGTCATTAGGTTGTGTCGGACCCTTATCCCTCCTAACACCTTCCATGGCATACCCCCAACCTCTCAGATTAGAGACTTGCCTCATATTTTACAGTAAAATTTGAGGTAATTGACTGAAGGTTCCTCTTCCTCATATCATATCATTCACATGCTTTCTGACACTATCTTCTCCTTCGCCTGAGACTAACTCTTCTATGTGTACAATCTCATTCCATTCTGTCTCCTCCAACAGACTGACCCCTCTGTCATCCCCACTCTTTTACTTATTTTTAATCTATCCCTGTCTCCTGGCTCCTTCCCTACTTCCTACAAATATCTCCCATATCCTCAAAAAATCCTCACTTGCCCACTTGATCTGTCCTTGCTAACTAGTCTTGTGTCTCTTATACCCTTTGTGGTAGAACTCCTTGAAATGACCCTCTGCAATGGGTGCGTCTATTTTGTGTCATGTCATGCCCTTCTTTATCCCAGATTCTGACCTTATCATTCCACTGCAACCACCATCTCCAAAGTCACCAACAATCTAATATTTGTCAAATCCAATGGCCTTTTCTCAATTCTTATTTCCCTTGACCTCTCTGCAGCCTTTGACAGTGGATCCCTCTATTCTCCTTGGTACTCTATTCTTTCTAGTTTTTTGGGACATCATTCTCTCCTGATTCTTCTCCTACCTCTCACACTTTCCTTCTCAGTCTCCTTTGCTGAATCCTCATCCAGGTCATGCCCCTCTAATCACAGGATTCCATCTCAGGCCTTTTTCTCTTCTCCCTCTATACTACTTCACTTGGATGACCTTTTGATCTCCCATGGATTTGACTACCATCTCTATGTGAATGATTCTCAAATATCTATCCTGCCTTAACCTCTCTGCTAACCTCCAGACTTGCATCTTTAACTGCCTTCCAGACATCTCAAACTAGATGTCAAGTAGACATCCTCCTGTTTTCCCTATTACTGCTGAAGGCAACACCATCCTCTCAGTCTCTCAGGCTCACAAACTAGGCATCCTCCTTGACTCCTCACCCCCCCATAGCCAATCTGTTGCCAAAGTTTGTTGATTTAATCTTTGCAGCATCTCTCAACTATGCCCACTTCTCTTCTTTAACATTGCCACCATTCTAGTGCAGGCTCTTATTACCACACACCTGGACTACTGCAATAGCCTGCTGGTGAGTCTGCCTGTCTCAGGTCTCTCCCCACCACAATCCATCCTCTATTCAGTAATTTGAGTGATTTTCCTAAAGCACAGGTCTGACTATGTCACTACCCTACTCAATAAACTTCAATGGCTCTCTATCACCTCCAGAATCAAATACAAAATCTGTTTGATATTCAAAGCCCTTGTTAACCTAGCTGCCCTTCCCTAATCTTTCCCCATTTAATAATCTCACATATCATTTTCTTTGTGGTATAAGTATCATATAATATTGCTTTACACAATTACCTTCAGTGGTGCCTTGCTGCCTTAGTAGTCTGCTCTCCTTTAAATCAAGGGCCATAAGTTTTCTAAACATTATATTTATTCTAGTACAAAGTGTGAAAATATACTTGAGAAACATGGATTATACTGTATTTTGTTACATTCAATTCATTGTACTCTATTAACATGTAGAAAGAAGACTTGTGTTCATTCACCTTAGGCAAATATGCCTAGAGCCATTGTAGAGGGGTAGGGGGATTAATGTCCCTTCCTGTTCTAGCCATTAATCAAAGTAGTGTTGGGTAATTCCTTATGTTTCATCATCAATTATAATACTTATTTTGACAATAACATTTTATAATTTACAAATATTTAGTCTCACGACACATAGGCAGTGTTATACAATGAACAGAGAGTTGGTCTCAAAGCCAAGAATGCCTGGTCTCAGATTCTGTCTCTGAAACGCCCTGACTTTGTGACCCTGGTAAAGTCACTTGGCTTCTCAGCACTCTGGACAGCTCTTTGATTTTCAGAGAAGTTGCTCTTCACTAGCATGTCCCTCCTCCAGTGAAATCCCGGGTTGAGTCCCGATCTCTAACTTTATACTAACCCTTTGAGGTTAGAGGTGCTAGTGCAGTATGCTCATTTTTTTTTCATATGAGTAGACTGAGGAGCAGAGAAGTGAAAGATTTGCCCACAATCCCCCAGCTAGACTGAGGCTTCTGACATAAAGACCAGTTTTCTTTTTCCTGCATCAAGATGAGCCAACAAAGGTTACCCATTTCTTCAGAGCTTTCCTAGTTGTTGTTACCGTGTAATGACGATATGATTTCTAGTGGGATAAAACCAAGTGGGGAAAATCTATGCATGCTCAAAGGGCTGCCCCCTCCCCATTCCACAGTATAACTCCAGTATAACACTAGGAAGAAAATTTAAAAGCTTCTTCTAAGGTATTGACCATAGATAGCCATTCTTGACTCCTAAAGTGACTTACTCAGGACTGAGATGGACTCTGTTTATAAATCACTACTTCTGGCTGGTGCTGATCCAATTAAGTTCTGCCTGTAGTTACAGAGAGAGTGGGCACAGCTGACTGATTGTGCTTTCTCAAATATAGTCCAGATGCTTAGAAGGTTAGTGAGGGAGCGTATGTGGGTGGGAATGCAGTTGGACAGCCAACCTGTACATTATACCATTCAGAATGTTTTCCTGTTCTCTATTACAGATACTTGAATTATTTTGCAACAAAATCAAGTCCTACTGGAGTGATCCTGGATCTCTGGGAAGCCCAGAACTTCCCAGATGGCAACCTAAGCATGCTGGCAGCAGTCTTGGAAGAAATGGGAAGACATGAAACAGTAGTGTCTTTGGCGGCGGAAGGACAATATTAAACCAGCCCAAAACTGAAGAGGAAGGAGGAAAATGCATAGGGAGTCTGATGGCTGGCCTGTAGGCCACGATTGAGAAAGAAAATACAAGCCAGACCAGACCAAGGAGCTTCACAGGGAGATTTCAGTGAGATAAAGAGAAAAAAAAATCCAACCAGAAACAGCCAATTTTCATTCCCACTTTACTTGTACGTTATCACAGGAGTTCAGAGAAAAGATGTGTAAAGTTGTACCTTCAATATAGAAATCAACCTAACTTTCCTCTTAATTGGGTTGTGCGCTGCATGGTACAGGATTTTACAGTTTCCTAGGAAACGGTTTTTATTGCTATCCAGATATATTGGATAAACTTTCTTACCAGACCCAGTTTCTATGAACATTGTTTACATCAGATTTGGACAGGGATAAGGACACCGTTCATGGCTCTTTCTATTTTTGTTTAAACCATTTGAAGCTGAAGCTGTGGACGCTTTGTTGTGTCTCTTTCAGATTAGCAATTTACAGAGAAACCCCAGACTTTTGTTATAAATCTTGTGCATCAGCCGTCTAGGATAATCCTCCCATTGTCGTTCTGTTTCCAAGGCCTTGTTGTAGAACCCAAGCGTGACCATTTGTATCTGGAAAGTGGATAATCTTGAGCGGAAAGCAGGCATGATTAAGACTCCTTGTTCCCTGCGGGCTCTATCTCATCCCTTTTTGGAATAAACTGTAGGCTCACAGGGAAGATAGTGACTCATTTCAAAGGACAAAAAAAAGCCCCTCCTCACAATGTGTGTGTTTGTGATATGCAATTTGGAGTGGTTTAAAAAAGTATCATGATTATAATCATTATTATTATTAATTATTAGTATCTATTAGCATTTACAAGTACTCTAGTACAAGGATTTACTTTTAATTATTTCTGTTTTTGTCTACAGTGGCAATAGGCATGAGTGTTGACTAGACATGATCTTCTCAAGCCTTCTCAGTCACTAAACCTTTTAAGCCTTTTACCTATCCCAATCCTTCAACCCCTGGAACATAGTAATGTTTGCCTCTGGTCATGCCTGATCCTTCAGCCTGGTCAGAGGAAGCTACCTGCCATTGCTGCTCAGACCCGTAAGTGCTCTGTTTGGAGGCCATTCCCAGCCCAGGGAGGATGATATCAAGTGTGGGGCTCCCAGCTCTTCTCATGCCATCCTGTCTCCCCCAAAAATGGCAGAAAAGAGAGCCAAGGTCCATGGATGTGGAGGTGAGAGGCAAGTTCTGTTCACTCTGCCTCTGATGACCTGTGTGACCTTGAACAAATCACTTAACTTTCCTGAACCACAGTTTCTTCATCTATAGAATATGAGTGTTAGACTGAATTTGTTCCCTTGACTAATCGGAGTGATCATCTGATATTCAAAGGATGGGCCTCACGGTCCATCAGCCTTTTCCCTACAAATTACCCTCTGTCACTTTACAAACACCCCTCATATAAGAGATATTTGTCCCAGTAAATTATTCCTGTTTAATATATTGTATTTGATTGGCTTTCCAGTCTTGATTGAGTGTTATTGTGACACACGTTTTAACTACTATAAGGAATTTGACAGAAATAGCATTGCTGTCTTTTAAGGCAAGTTTCAAATTTCATGAACTAGCTGCAAAACTTTCTGTGTGTGTGTGTGTGTGTGTGTGTGTGTGTGTGTGTGTGTATTTCTTACCAATGCTAGACCTCTTTCACTAGTTCTCTTTTCAGTGAACTTTAGGTTTGAATTTTTTCCCTCTAAAACTCATTTTGATGACATTTTGGTGACATTTCTATGGGATATTTTCTTTGTTTAAAACAATAACGAAGTAAACATACAATGTGTTGATCCATGGAGACCAGCAAGCAGAAGCTGTTCCCTGGCAAACTCAATTCTGATATTTCTTCCATTTTCTCCCATATTCTCATAGCTATCACAGGCCTTTTGTTTTTAACACAGAAACTCAATTCATCCAGCAGGTGGGGAGAGATCGCTCAGTAGACCCTAGTAACCAAACCAATATTTGAATGATAAGCATGCATGTTCATGAATTATTACCTTCAAAGCATGGCTGTGGTTCAGCATTGGACAGGCGTCCTGGTCGCTGGTCAGATTGTATTTAGAATCTCCTAGTTCTAAACCTTCATACTTTCTTCTCTACATTCCATGTGTCCTCTCTCTTATTTTTGCAATTTATAACAATTTCCACACATTTAGGAGCATACATTTTAAGTTTAAAGAGGCCCTAGTCTGGTCCCATCATTTTTCTGATGCTGAAACTTAGGTGCAAGGAAGACACAAGTGATTTGCCCCAGGGTTACCCAGGAAGTAGGTGGCTGAGCTAGAATTTTAATGGAGGTTTTTGGACTCCAAACCCAGCCCATTTCTTACTATACCACATTGCCTTCCTATCTTGACTCTTCTCTTGGCAGCCTCTTTTTGCTTTGTAGCTTTCTGTTGTGTTTAGCACTTCAGTTTGGGACACTAATGTTTTTGCACTGGTTTTTCATCTCAAAGCTACTGCAACTGGAAGTATGATCTTCACTCTGATGTCTCATGCCCCAGACCAAGAACAAGAACTTTGCATTGCAAAGTAAGGAACTGAGAATAAATCTAACCATTCTGTAGAGAATTCTTCTATCTACACCAGAAATGCTTAAAAAAGAATCAGAACTGAAAGAAGCCTTCAGGTTTAGACTGACTTTATCTTGTGGCTAAAATTCTTGGGGGGGGAGGCAGGTGTAGGTCAAGAAAGTGAAGAGAAGAGATGAAACTCAGCCCAAATGTATGTTCTGTTATTCAGAGGAAAGGCCTACTCTGTATTCCCTGGATATTTATGACAGTTCCAACAGAAACCTTTTACATTGCCCAATTATAAGATTAATTCAGCTCTTTCCATCACTTGAACTAAATCAAATTAGTTCCTGCATCAGTTTCCATCTCCACATGAAAACTGAAATGGAGAAGCAACACAAATGTCTCTGGATATTTCTTTTAAAAGAAACAAAAAGTTTTGCCTAAGATGCCAGGAAAATAGCATTTTCTACCAGGAGACCTTCCCATAAAGTAAGATTGACCTTCTCTTTCAGGATCCTGCCATTAACTCTCACTTCTTCTGTCATTAGATTATAGACAGAAGCAGCAGGTGTCATTTGTGTGAGAGAAAGAGAGAGAGAGAAAGAAAGAAAGAAAGAAAGAAAGAAAGAAAGAAAGAAAGAAAGAAAGAAAGAAAGAAAGAAAGAAAGAAAGAAAGAAAGAAAGAAAGGAAGGAAGGAAGGAAGGAAGGAAGGAAGGAAGGAAGGAAGGAAG